>NC_088412.1:49686564-50003231 GCF_034236695.1 Oncorhynchus nerka | reverse complement strand
ACAGTCATAGCAAGTACAAGAATATACCACAGTCATCATAGAATATACCACAGTCATACAAGAATATACCACAGTCATAGCAAGTACAAGAATATACCACAGTCATAGCAAGTACAAGAATATACCACAGTCATAGCAAGTACAAGAATATACCACAGTCATAGCAAGTACAAGAATATACCACAGTCATAGCAAGTACAAGAATATACCACAGTCATAGCAAGTACAAGAATATACCACAGTCATAGCAAGTACAAGAATATACCACAGTCATAGCAAGTACAAGAATATACCACAGTCATAGCAAGTACAAGAATATACCACAGTCATAGCAAGTACAAGAATATACCACAGTCATAGCAAGTACAAGAATATACCACAGTCATAGCAAGTACAAGAATATACCACAGTCATAGCAAGTACAAGAATATAATCATAGCAAGTACAAGAATATACCACAGTCATAGCAAGTACAAGAATATACCACAGTCATAGCAAGTACAAGAATATACCACAGTCATAGCAAGTACAAGAATATACCACAGTCATAGCAAGTACAAGAATATACCACAGTCATAGCAAGTACAAGAATATACCACAGTCATCATAGAATATACCACAGTCATAGCAAGTACAAGAATATACCACAGTCATAGCAAGTACAAGAATATACCACAGTCATAGCAAGTACAAGAATATACCACAGTCATAGCAAGTACAAGAATATACCACAGTCATAGCAAGTACAAGAATATACCACAGTCATAGCAAGTACAAGAATATACCACAGTCATAGCAAGTACAAGAATATACCACAGTCATAGCAAGTACAAGAATATACCACAGTCATAGCAAGTACAAGAATATACCACAGTCATAGCAAGTACAAGAATATACCACAGTCATAGCAAGTACAAGAATATACCACAGTCATAGCAAGTACAAGAATATACCACAGTCATAGCAAGTACAAGAATATACCACAGTCATAGCAAGTACAAGAATATACCACAGTCATAGCAAGTACAAGAATATACCACAGTCATAGCAAGTACAAGAATATACCACAGTCATAGCAAGTACAAGAATATACCACAGTCATAGCAAGTACAAGAATATACCACAGTCATAGCAAGTACAAGAATATACCACATCATAGCAATTACAAGAATATACCACAGTCATAGCAAGTACAATAATATAGCAAATACAAGAATATACAGGTATAGCAAGTACAACAGTCATAGCAAGTACAAGAATATACCACAGTCATAGCAAGTACAAGAATATACCACAGTCATAGCACTGTAAATCTACAAGAATATACCACAGTCATAGCAAGTACAAGAATATACCACAGTCATAGCAAGTACAAGAATATACCACAGTCATAGCAAGTACAAGAATATACCACAGTCATAGCAAGTACAAGAATATACCACAGTCATAGCAAGTACAAGAATATACCACAGTCATAGCAAGTACAAGAATATACCACAGTCATAGCAAGTACAAGAATATACCACAGTCATAGCAAGTACAAGGTTGTTACTGTTACCGATAATGTTGTGGTTAAGAGGGCTAATCTTGCAAAGTATATACTGTATTTTTAATCAAAAATACAAAATACATGCATTCTAATTAAACTTTTGCTAAATAGGCAACATGAATTGCAGTTAAAAGCCAGTGAAATACAAATTACAGAATAGGTATTGAAAGTTTTGAAATAATTTACCTATAATAAATACATATAACAGAAACACTGCTTGTCATTGAAGTTAGCGACCTACACTGTAAATCTACCACAGTTTACTAGCCACTGTGCTTCCAGTAATGCACTGTAAATCTACCACAGTTCACTAGCCACTGTGCTTCCAGTAATGCACTGTAAATCTACCACAGTTTACTAGCCACTGTGCTTCCAGTAATGCACTGTAAATCTACCACAGTTTACTAGCCACTGTGCTTCCAGTAATGCACTGTAAATCTACCACAGTTTACTAGCCACTGTGCTTCCAGTAATGCACTGTAAATCTACCACAGTTTACTAGCCACTGTGCTTCCAGTAATGCACTGTAAATCTACCACAGTTTACTAGCCACTGTGCTTCCAGTAATGCACTGTAAATCTGCAGTTTACTAGCCACTGTGCTTCCAGTAATGCACTGTAAATCTACCACAGTTTACTAGCCACTGTGCTTCCAGTAATGCACTGTAAATCTACCACAGTTTACTAGCCACTGTGCTTCCAGTAATGCACTGTAAATCTGCCACAGTTTACTAGCCACTGTGCTTCCAGTAATGCACTGTAAATCTGCCACAGTTCACTAGCCACTGTGCTTCCAGTAATGCACTGTAAATCTGCCACAGTTCACTAGCCACTGTGCTTCCAGTAATGCACTGTAAATCTGCCAGAGTTTACTAGTCACTGTGCTTCCAGTAATGCACTGTAAATCTACCACAGTTCACTAGCCACTGTGCTTCCAGTAATGCACTGTAAATCTACCACAGTTTACTAGCCACTGTGCTTCCAGTAATGCACTGTAAATCTACCACAGTTTACTAGCCACTGTGCTTCCAGTAATGCACTGTAAATCTACCACAGTTTACTAGCCACTGTGCTTCCAGTAATGCACTGTAAATCTACCACAGTTTACTAGCCACTGTGCTTCCAGTAATGCACTGTAAATCTACCACAGTTTACTAGCCACTGTGCTTCCAGTAATGCACTGTAAATCTACCACAGTTTACTAGCCACTGTGCTTCCAGTAATGCACTGTAAATCTACCACAGTTTACTAGCCACTGTGCTTCCAGTAATGCACTGTAAATCTACCACAGTTTACTAGCCACTGTGCTTCCAGTAATGCACTGTAAATCTACCACAGTTTACTAGCCACTGTGCTTCCAGTAATGCACTGTAAATCTGCAGTTTACTAGCCACTGTGCTTCCAGTAATGCACTGTAAATCTGCCACAGTTTACTAGCCACTGTGCTTCCAGTAATGCACTGTAAATCTACCACAGTTTACTAGCCACTGTGCTTCCAGTAATGCACTGTAAATCTACCACAGTTTACTAGCCACTGTGCTTCCAGTAATGCACTGTAAATCTACCACAGTTTACTAGCCACTGTGCTTCCAGTAATGCACTGTAAATCTACCACAGTTTACTAGCCACTGTGCTTCCAGTAATGCACTGTAAATCTACCACAGTTTACTAGCCACTGTGCTTCCAGTAATGTTTAAATCAGTAATGCACTGTAAATCTACCACAGTTTACTAGCCACTGTGCTTCCAGTAATGCACTGTAAATCTACCACAGTTTACTAGCCACTGTGCTTCCAGTAATGCACTGTAAATCTACCACAGTTTACTAGCCACTGTGCTTCCAGTAATGCACTGTAAATCTACCACAGTTTACTAGCCACTGTGCTTCCAGTAATGCACTGTAAATCTACCACAGTTTACTAGCCACTGTGCTTCCAGTAATGCACTGTAAATCTACCACAGTTTACTAGCCACTGTGCTTCCAGTAATGCACTGTAAATCTGCAGTTTACTAGCCACTGTGCTTCCAGTAATGCTGTAAACTGTAAATCTACTGTAAATCACAGTTTACTAGCCACTGTGCTTCCAGTAATGCACTGTAAATCTACCACAGTTTACTAGCCACTGTGCTTCCAGTAATGCACTGTAAATCTGCCACAGTTTACTAGCCACTGTGCTTCCAGTAATGCACTGTAAATCTGCCACAGTTCACTAGCCACTGTGCTTCCAGTAATGCACTGTAAATCTGCCACAGTTCACTAGCCACTGTGCTTCCAGTAATGCACTGTAAATCTGCCAGAGTTTACTAGTCACTGTGCTTCCAGTAATGCACTGTAAATCTACCACAGTTCACTAGCCACTGTGCTTCCAGTAATGCACTGTAAATCTACCACAGTTTACTAGCCACTGTGCTTCCAGTAATGCACTGTAAATCTACCACAGTTCACTAGCCACTGTGCTTCCAGTAATGCACTGTAAATCTACCACAGTTTACTAGCCACTGTGCTTCCAGTAATGCACTGTAAATCTACCACTGTTCACTAGCCACTGTGCTTCCAGTAATGCACTGTAAATTCTAGAAATACAGCATATTACTGTGGTCCAGTGTTCCAGTAATATGCTGTACATTTGTGTTACAGTAAAGGTTCTGTAAATCTACAGTAATTTACTGGCTTCTGTGCTGCCTGTAATTTACTGTAAACATTGCAGAATCATTTTATTTTCACTGTAGTGAATGTATGTGAGTTTTGTGTGGGAGTATGAATGTAGTGTGTGTGAGTGATTGTTAATGGTGTGTATATATAGTCTAGTGAGTGTGCGTAGGGTCAGTGCAAGATAGAGTCCGTGCAGATAGTTTGGGTACCATTCATTTACTATTTAGCAGTCTGGTTATTTAGCAGTCTTATGGCTTGGGGGGTAGAAGCTGTCTCTGAGCCTGTTGGTCCGAGAGCCAATGCTCCAGTAGTGTTTGTCACATGGTAGCAGAGGGAATGGTCTATGGCTTGGGTGGTTGGAGTCTTTGACAGTTTTTCAGGCCTTCCTCTGACACCACCTGATTTAGAGGTCCTGGGTGGCATGTGGCTTGGCCCTAGTGAATTACTGGGCTGTCCGCGCCACCCTCTGCAGCACTTTGCGGTCAAAGCCGGTCTGCACATAGATGCTTGTGAATTGTTGTATCATTCAATAGTGTAATATGTTTTAGAAGAAAAGTTTCTGTCATTGTTGAATAGTTTGTGCTTACTGGCTACTGGCTACTGTGATATTTAAGGTCAATTTGAGCTTGCGACAAAGAATGTCCCGTTGCCAGCCACAACGAAAGGTAAGGCAAGGATGTAATGTGAATGGAAAAGTATAATTCCCTCCTCAGACTCTCCTTCATATCTCGTAGTGGAAATAGGGCTTTAGAGGGAACAGAGACGGAGCGATATAGATTAATGACAAGGCTTCACAGGGGAAATGTTGTAGTGTGTTGTAGTCATTAGATCTGTAGGCGAGAAGAGGAGGAGAGGAGGAGAGGAGACTTTAATGGCTGTAGAGCTAATACCTCAGCCAGGGATAAATTAATATAGTTAGGCCATCGAGCACAGTCTTCCCCTCCGATTCTTTCACACTCTCTCCATCACAACCTTTTCTCTATCTTTTACAAATTTGAATCTATTTCCACCCTTCTGCTCATCTGTCTACCATTCTTCTTTGCTCCTTCATTCCCTTCACCCTTTTCCCCAGAGCTCCCACCTTTCAGCCGCCTCTCTTTCGTTACGTGCAGTGTGTGTGTGTGTGTGTGTGTGTGTGTGTGTGTGTGTGTGTGTGTGTGTGTGTGTGTGTGCGCGCTGGAGGGGATTTGCTCTTCTCTGTTCGGGTGAGAACCATCTCCACTGTAACTTGGCACCTCTCTCCCAAGATCGACCCCTTGCAGAGTGTTCTAACACCCCCCATCACCTACACACACAGACACACACACACACCTCGTCACTGCATGATTCATGAATATCTGATCAAAATGAGTCTTATGACGTGCAGTATCAGACCAGTGCAGAAACATCCCATCTGAGCCCCACTGCCACAGCTTATTAACCCCACAGCCAGCACACACACACCTCTGAATAGTGTGTTGCGTGTGCGTGTGTTCATGCATGAGTATGTGAGTCACAGAGAGTGGAGTCCTGAGCAAGACAGGTGAAAAGTAGTTTTGAGTTCTAGGTTTAGAGAGAGTGGAGTCCTGAGCAAGACAGGTGAAAAGGGATGGTTCACCAAAATTGTAAAATGACATACTGGTTTCCTTACCCTGTAAGCACTCTATGGGCAAGTTATGACGGCAATCCATGCCTTGGTTAAGTTTCCCTGGCAGTGGCTGTCGCTGTTTCCAAATGCCAATATTTTAGCATTTGTGGCACAAATCCCATTCAAGTCATGGGACAGATATCAGCCTTTTGTGAGCATCTCTCACACCCTGACCTTAGAGCCTTTTTATGCCTCTATTTGGTTTGGTCAGGGTGTGATTTGGGGTGGGCATTCTATGTGTTGTTTTCTATGATTTTGTGTTTCTAGGTGTTTGGCCGGGTATGGTTCTCAGTCAGGGACAGCTGTCTATCGTTGTCTCTGATTGGGAACCATACTTAGGTAGCCCTTTTCCCTCCTTTCTGTTTGGGAAGTTGTCTTTGTTTGTGGCACTATAGCCCTTAAGCTTCACTGTGGTTTTGTATTGTTTTGTCGACGTCATTTAAAATAAAAGGAAAATGTACGCTGACCACGCTGTGATTTGGTCCAGTTCTTTCGATGGCCGTGACAGCATCATGTCATTTATAAGGGACATTGTTGAGCTTCACAATCAACTTTCGCTTGATTTGGAGATGAAGCAATTGCAACACACACAATACACACACAATCATCTGCAAACACAATTGCAACACAAACACTCTCAATTTCATTCTCCCTAAGTTGACTTTTTCCCCAACAGTCATTTAAGCCAGCTGTTTCCCAAATTATAAGTCATTACATGAATTTGTAATTAATGTCACACACACGTAAGGACAAACATATATTTTTTATTCTTACACTATTTATAGCCCTACACAATTCTATATTTACAGTATAGCCGTATACAATTCTATCTATAGACACCTTTATGTGTTTGCAAACATTGCCACATGAGGTCGAAGCACGCAAGTTGGTGGCAGATCAAGGGGGACTAATTACATGTTGTAACACACTACTTTTGGATTATAATATGATTTTAAGGCTCGTATGAATGTCCTGCATAATATCATGTTTGAGTCATCAACCAATCCTCATCCCAGTCTGCTGTTCCCACATGCTTCAAGAGGGCCACCATTGTTCCTGTTCCCAAGAAAGCTAAGGTAACTGAGCTAAACGACTACCGCCCCGTTGCACTCGCTTCCATCATCATGAAGTGCTTTGAGAGACTAGTCAAGGCCCATATCACCTCCACCCTACCTGACACCCTAGACCCACTCCAATTTGCTTACCGCCCAAATAGGTCCACAGACGATGCAATCTCAACCACACTGCCCACTGCCCTATTCCATCTGGACAAGAGGAATACCTATGTGAGAATGCTGTTCGACTACAGCTCTGCATTTAACACCATAGTACCCTCCAAACTCGTTCGTCATCAAGCTCGAGACCCTGGGTCTCGACCCCGCCCTGTGCAACTGGGTACTGGACTTCCTGACGGGCCGCCCCTAGGTGGTGAGGGTAGGTAACAACATCTCCACCCCACTGATCCTCAACACTGGGGCCCCACAAGGGTGCGTTCTGAGCCCTCTCCTGTACTCCCTGTTCACCCACGACTGCGTGGCCATGCACGCCTCCAACTCAGTCATAAAGTTTGCAGACGACACTACAGTGGAAGGCTTGATTACCAACAACGACGAGACAGCCTACAGGGAGGAGGTGAGGGCCCTCGGAGTGTGGTGTCAGGAAAATAACCTCACACTCAACGTCAACAAAACAAAGGAGATGATCGTGGACTTCAGGAAACAGCAGAGGGAGCACCCCCCTATCCTCATCAACGGGACAGTAGTGGAGAGGGTAGTATGTTTTAAGTTTCTCGGCGTACACATCACGGACAAACTGAATTGGTCCACCCACACAGACAGCATCGTGAAGAAGGCGCAGCAGTGCCTCTTCAACCTCAGGAGGCTGAAGAAATTCGGCTTGTCACCAAAAGCACTCACAAAACTTTACAGATGCACAATCGAGAGTATTCTGTCGGCCTGGTACGGTAACTGCTCCACCCATAACCGTAAGGCTCTCCAGAGGGTAGTGAGGTCTGCACAACGCATCACCGGGGGCAAACTACCTGCCCTCCAGGACACCTACACCACCCGATGTCACAGGAAGGCCATAAAGATCATCAAGGACAACAACCACCTGAGCCACTGCCTGTTCACCCCGCTACCATCCAGAAGGCGAGGTCAGTACAGGTGCATCAAAGCATGGACCGAGAGGCTGAAAAACAGCTTCTATCTCAAGGCCATCAGACTGTTAAACAGCCACCACTAACATTGAGTGGCTGCTGTCAACACACTGACTCAACTCCAGCCACTTTAATAATGGAAAAATTGATGTAATAAATGTATCCCTAGCCACTTTAAACAATGCCACTTAATATAATGTTTACATACCCTACATTATTCATCTCATATGCATACGTATATACTGTACTCTATATCATCGACTGCATCCTTATGTAATACATGTATCACTAGCCACTTTAACTATGCCACTTTGTTTACATACTCATCTCATATGTATATACTGTACTCGATACCATCTACTGCATCTTGCCTATGCCGTTCTGTACCATCACTCATTCATATATCTTTATGTACATATTCTTCATCCATTTACACTTGTGTGTATTAGGTTGTTGATGTGAAATTGTTAGGTTAGATTACTCGTTGGTTATTACTGCATTGTCGGAACTAGAAGCACAATCATTTCGCTACACTCGCATTAACATCTGCTAAGCATGTGTATGTGACAAATTACATTCGATTTGATTTGTCTTGGCTATTGCTCTGACATGCACTGTCAACTGTGGGAACTTATATAGACAGGTGTGTGCCTTTCCAAATCATGTCCAATCAATTGAATTTAGCACAGGTGGACTCCAATCAAAGTGTATAAACATCTCCAGGATGATCAATGGAAACGGGATGCACCTGAGCTCAATTTCGAGTCTCATAGCAAAGGGCCTGAATACTTATGTAAATAATGTATTTCTGTTATTAATTTTTAATACACTTGCAAAAAAAAAAACGTTTTTGCTTTGTCATTATGGGGTATTGTGTGTAAATTAATTTCATCCATTTTAGAACAAGACTGTAACGTAACAAAATTTGGAAAAGGGGAAGTGGTCTGAATACTTTCCGGGTGCTATATATCAATGAGCGTTAGCATACCAGCTAACAACTGCTGCATCCAAAATAGATATTTTTCAAAGATCAATATAATCGTAGTGACTGTTCAAGCAAGAATAACAAATCATTGTAAGCATATTAGAAACCTCAAAAAGTAATTTTGTTTAGAAGTAATAAAAACGTAACTCTAGGCTATGTTGAATGGGCTCAGATGGCGATGGCTGTCTTACTGCAGCCAAGAGTCGCACGCATCTGTGCGCGACGTCATTGTGCAGTGTATTGGAAAAGGGTCTAATGACCCCTATTTAGCTTTGGCTGTGTGGCTTCATGTAAGTCAATGGCATTTTGAAATGGCTACAAATGTGTCCAAAAAGCGTATGAGCCATTGGATGATCTTCTATATGATATGAGGTATCTAAATAGATCAGATATAGCATCTTGCTAACATCATGAAGTTCAGTGCAACACATTCTAATACACTGGGGCATATGCTATGAATATTCTAATAGGACCATACTGTACATTGTTCATTATTCACACAGTCATCCAGGGGGAACCTAAGCATGTAACATTTCAAGACTGATAGGAAGATGGACTAACAGGAACATGCAACGGTGTGGCAATGTGTGTGTGTCAACGAGGGCAATGGCAGGTGACAGAGCATCTGTGAGTAGATTAGAGGCACCAGATGGACAGAGACTTCCCCCGTCTCCTTTGCTCTCTGCTCTTATACCATCAGCCCTGTCTTCTGGTCTTCAGGACCTCCTCCCTGGAGTCTGCAGACACACACATTTCTCCAACCAGGCTACCATTCCCCCCCTCTTTTGCACACCAATATCTCTACCTGTACGTTACCATCTGATCATTTATCACTCCAGTGTTAATCTGCAAAATTGTAATTATTCGCCTACCTCCTCATGCCTTTTGCACACAATGTATATAGACTTTTTCTTTTTTTCTACTGTGTTATTGACTTGTTAATTGTTTACTCCATGTGTAACTCTGTGTTGTCTGTTCACACTGCTATGCTTTATCTTGGCCAGGTCGCAGTTGCAAATGAGAACTTGTTCTCAACTAGCCTACCTGGTTAAATAAAGGTGAAATAAAAAATTAATTAATTAAAATAAATTAAAATAAAGGAAACACCAACATAAAGTGCCTTGATAGGGCGTTGGGCCACCATTAGCCAGAACAGCTTCAATGCATCTTGGCATAGATTCTACAACTCTATAGGAGGGATGGCATATGGTTTACGTCATTTTCATGCTTATCGAGCCATTCAGTGACCCCTTGTGCCCTGTGGATGGGGGCATTGTCATCCTATGGTGGCATAGCCATGGTAGCCAAAATAATAGCCTGCCCAACATTTTTATACATGACCCTAAGCATGATGGGATGTTAATTACTTAATTAACTTAGGAACCACCAGCCAGGTCAACCGTTATTTAAGTTAGTATTCGATGTCCATCTATTTCTGAGGACGTCAGGAGATGACTTGGAAACAGGCCACTAGGGGCAGCAGTGAGCGTGTTACCTTCAAGTAGGTTTCGGTTTTGCTAGGGCGTTGTGGCATCTGTCAGAGGTGCCAAAGGCTGAATGTTTGAATCAAGCGACAGAAAGTTGTTTTTGAGATTTTTGTTTTAAGCCTAACCCAAAACTTAACTCCGCATGATTATGGTAAGAGTTAATACCTAATCTTAATATTTCATAGTTGATGCCTAAACATAACCTTAATTAAACACTTTTTCATTAGACATTTGAAAAACATGGGTGAATGTCTCATTTTGATGGGAGACTGTGAGAGCTAGTTGGGAACCACACCTGTGTGCAAGCACCTGCTTTCAATATACAGTATCCTTCATTTACACAAGTGTTTCCATTATTTTGGCATTTACCTATACATCTTCCTCTAGCACCTATCTATCCCCCTGATGAACCTAGGATATGTATAATAAGTGGCATGCATACTTTCCCTCCCCAAGGAGTTCCCAGCCCTGTCCAGAGCCCTGCCTCTGCCTTCTTTTCATTAGAAAACCCTCCTCTTCAGTCATTTCAATCCATTTATTGTCCTTTTCCCCTAAACTCGTTTTTTTTACTTTATTTTATTTATTCCACATGGCAGTCAAAAATATCAGTGAAATACATGGATATTTACAAATGTACATCAAGCAATGTTAGTGTGGAACTGTCAGTCATTCCTAGAATCCTTACATAACCATAGTAAGGCTGGAATTCCGAGAGACAGTGTTCAGTGTGGACACAGAAGATAAATCTGTCTCATCAGGGTCTGGTGTGATCCCAGTGTCCAGTCCTGACGTTCCGGGTCCTGGGGAATTTCCAGCCACACTCCTGACAGGTTTGATGAATCTCCTACATTCCACTTTCTCGGGACGCAAATACTGGATCTTACCCAAATGCCCTGCTCCTGTCAGGGTAGAATTTGGGTCTCTCCTCTAATAAGGAGAGTGAAATGTCATCCCGCTCAGCCAGTTCTTATTATCCAAGAGCCCTCCATCCTATCTCCCCCTTGTTAGAAGACACTTTTGGTCCTTGTGCTCAGTGGCCAGTTTCACCAGGACCCACAGCCTTCAAACCAACACACAGGGGCTTTGACTCCAACTGAGATTTAAACTTTCGGATACAACAAAAGTCTTTAAACTGTGAAATGTTTGGGCTGCATTCCTCAGAGACAAACTAAGAGCACTAACAGCCAGGGCAAGTGGGACATATTGGGGCCACAATGTCCCATTTGTATCAAACATAATGCTTTTAGGTTTTAGGAAGTGAGGGGCTTATGTATGTGAGGTCTAAAAGGTGTGTGTGTGTGTGTGTGTGTGTGTGTGTGTGTGTGTGTGTGTGTGTGTGTGTGTGTGTGTGTGTGTGTGTGTGTGTGTGTGTGTGTGTGTGTGTGTGTGTGTGTGTGTGTGTGTGTGTGTGTGTGTGTGTTAGTGCTTGTGACGTTAAATTGGCGTTCGCTCTTAAATGTTAATAAAAGCCATGCATATTTCAGAGATGTAAACAGGGCCAGGTGAACGGGCTGGAAGAGGAGGCTGCCACTGTAAACCCCAGCGGTCTGTGATGTTTGGGGAAACCCATTAATACAGTTACTTAAAGTGATTTTGAGGTCATTACTCAAACGGATAGTCACAATGTGACCCTGTAGGGGGTCCAGATATGAATTGTATGAACATGAGCATTTTGAGTGACCCCCCACTAAGGCTTGCCTCCAATAATTTCCCAATGTGCCTTTGAGTAAATGGTAGTTACCAGCCATGACTGTATTTGTTATTGACAGGGACATCTTTCTTGAATTTGTTCATTTTCAGTCCTGTGGCCTTCACCAAGTGAATTCCTAGGTGAATGTTATCATTATAATTAAACTATTTATGACAATATGTTATATATCTCATATGGCCTCATATGGCCTAGCTTTACCCTAATATAGTGGCCTAAAATGCATGATTTACAGGCCACATTAGGCCTTCAAGTAGTGATGCAATATTCTGGTAAATTTCCCAAAAGTCCCAATAAAAATAAATGAATCTTCCAACCAGGGATTTATGGAAAACCTGGGAAATGTATGAGAATTTTGCAACCCTATCTGCAAGTCTGCTGACTAACCTAAGTGATGTGTAATTCATATTGGAATCCAGCCAGAGTTAGGATATCCCACAGTTGACATTTTATTAATCCGCAACCTGCCTTCATAATGATTGCCAGGGTAAGGGCTAGGAAAGTTGATAGGAAGACTGCCTAAACCATTTAAACTGGAACAACCATTTCAGTAATGGGTGCACAAAGTCTAACTAAAATGATTGGATTAGTTTAGAAAAATTTATGTTTATCTTTGAGTAGCCTAAAATGTATCAATCACTCAATGTAAATGCAAAAACACAGATATTAAAAACAATTCCAAAACAATTAACCTGCAGCATGCTCGGGAAAAAAGTACATTTATCATTTAAAAAAAAAAATGTTTATGACTTTTATTTTAAAACAAATTGTACTTTTACCCCTTTTCCATGAAATCCAATTGGTAGTTAGTCTTGTCCCATCGCTGCAACTCCCCTACGGACTTGGGAGAGGTGAAGGTTAAGAGCCATGTATTCTCCGAAACACGACCCTGCCAAGCTGCACTGCTTCTTGACACACTGCTAGCTTAACCAGGAAGCCAGCCGCACCAAAGTGTCAGAGGAAACGCTGACCAGCTGGCGACTGAAGTCAGCTTGCAGGCACCTGGCTGTCCACAAGGAGTCGCTAGTCTACAATGGGACAAGGGAATTCAAACTCTCCCCTAACCCGGACGACGCTGGGCCAATTGTGTGCCGCTTCATGGGTCTCCCGGGCACAGCCGACTGTGACAAAGCCTGGGATCGAACCAGGGTATGTAGTGACGCCTCAGGCACGGCTATGCAGTGCCTTAGACCGCTGTGACTCGGGAGGCCCTTCCACAAGTATTTTGAGTAATAATAACTTTTCATTTACTCTGAATGTAACTTACTAGAGGGATTTGAGTTAAAAATCCCTTTGGGTTTACAGTGTTGGGGTCGAGCACTCTGGGATAACTTATTCATAGCTCTATCTGACAAGGACTGGGGCTTGGGGGGTCGGGGGCTACGGGGACTTGTGTCAAAGCACTTGTCAGTCTGATTTACGTGTGAATGTCACCGTGGAGATGTTTTATACCAGGGAGGGGTGGAGGAACAATCTGAGGAATCGCCTGTTTGTCTGCCAATGGATCACGACAGTAAAGAGGTAGAGGGACTTAGAAGCATGTTGTGTGGCAGGGTAGCCTAGTGGTTAGAGTGTTGGACTAATAACCAAAAGGTTGCAAGTTCAAATCCCCGAGCTGACGAGGTACAAATCTGTCGGTCTGCCCCTGAACAGACAGAGGTAGAGGGACTTAGAAGCATGTTAAGCTTGACACTGTTCTCCGCAATGATGGCACGCATGTGAGACTATGGCTCTGTGTCACGTCCTGACCTTAGTTCCTTTTTTATGTCTCTATTTTAGTTTGGTCAGGGCGTGAGTTGGGGTGGGCATTCTATGTTTTGTTCTGTGTGTTGTATTTCTATGTGTTTGGCCTGGTATGGTTCCTAATCAGAGGCAGCTGTCAATCGTCAATCTCTGAGAACCATACTAAGGTAGCCTGTTCCCACCTGTGTTGTAGGGTGGTTGTTTCCTGTTTTTTCACCTTACAGGACTGTTTCGTGTCGTTCACTCTCTTTGTTGTTTTTTGTCATTCAGTGTTCAGTTTATTTAATTAAATTTACTATGAACACTTACCACTCTGCGTGTTGGTCCGATGATTCCTATTCCTCATCAGACGAAGAGGAGAGCCGTTACACTATGGCTCTGTGTCTGTGAACCAAACTCCAAACGGACTCCTCACCATCTATAAAAAGTCACTGTCGTTTCTCTCTCTTTCTCTGTGCGAAACAATGGGATTGAGACCCTCTTCTCCTCGCCGTCTGTGTTCCTGTAGGATAAGTACTCCGTGGAGTGTATGTGTGTATACACAGTTGGGGAGGGCAAAGAGTATGGTAAATGCCTTCCACAGCTGAGATTTGGATGAAGAGTGAGGATGAGGTTTCCCCAAGGTTCAAAACCATGGTGGACTGAAAATGGCAACAATAAAAACAGTACCAATAAACAGAACACCAACATCAGCGAGGGTAGAGAACTACATTACTTTATTTCCTGCCAAAGTGATGTTTATTAGACAGGAGAGAGGTGGGGGGGTGGCCCCAAACTGCCAACAACTCACAACTCGCTCTAAATGAAAAGGCAATATGTCAGAAAAATGCCTCCTTTCTTTCACTCTTTCACTCTCCTTCCCTCGCTCCTGGGTCTATCATTCCCTCTTGTTCTTATTCTCTATGTGCCGGTGACGGCACACCCCTCTATGTCACCAAGCAAGGGTTACCGTGACAATCTCAGCACTCTGTCTCTGTCTCTCCTATATGCCAGAAGCGCAGCTGAGTCGGCGGTCTTTCCCCGCCACACTTCCTCATTCTGTTTGTTTGTTGTCATTTGTTTTCCTGTGTTCCCAGAGAATCAGAATCATTCAGTTCTAGGTGCTAAGCAGGGTAAATGAGGACATATTTTTATGAGCTGTAAATACAAAAGTTTACCACAGTTTTACAAAGCTACTGTAGAGTTGATGCCAAGTGATTCTCTCTATCTCAGAGAAAGTACCCATAAACTCCGCTGTTGTTCTGTCACCCAACACACAGTCACTTGGGTCCAACAAGACAAAGTCAACACCCTGTCTCTAAACACAGATACAACACAGAGAAATCAGCAGACACAAACACACC
Organism: Oncorhynchus nerka; assembly: GCF_034236695.1. Classification (NCBI taxonomy): domain Eukaryota; kingdom Metazoa; phylum Chordata; class Actinopteri; order Salmoniformes; family Salmonidae; genus Oncorhynchus; species Oncorhynchus nerka. The sequence goes on along the minus strand of NC_088412.1, from coordinate 49,987,980 downwards.
TCCAGGTCTAGTCATTGTAAGGGACCATAAGAAATGTTCAGAACTGGTACCCATATAAAAATGAGGGAGGGCCATGCTTTTTCAATTTCAGTCAGGGGGAGAGTTCAGTATTTAAAAAAAAAATCTAGTCCAAGGGAGAGACATGTCATTTGTAATGGAGGAAATGTCAATATTGCCTGATGCTGCCCCTCGTCCCTGATTCTCTGCTGGATGTGGAATATTAGGTGGTCTCAATCAAATTATCCATAGCCTATCGCATATGGCCTAGGCTATATAAAGTGTGTGCTCGGAGAAGCCAAGGGTAAAGTTTTATTTATAAGAAAATGTTCATTGTTCTGGAGTTGTTGCACTGCTGCGATGGTGTAAATAAAGTGAGATATCTGTGTGCATGAACTCGTCTACTGATCAGTTTGAGAGGAAGAGCGCGAAGATGAGGAGGACTGGAGGTACATTTTGATAGCTTGCTACTGCTATAACTGATTTTAATAAAAGTAATGCGTTTTGTTGCCCATGATGAAGCTCTTTATCAGAGTTATTGACCCCACAATAGGCCAGATTCAAGTATTTTACATAATGTAGGCCCAGCCGCAGCACAATCAATCGTAGATTGACCGCACATGGATGTTGAAAGTAGTCTAATTCAAGGAGGCCTAATTCATTTTTTTAATTTTTTAATTTTTTTCCCATGTTTTTATTAACAACAAGAGGGTTTTGTGTTGGAGCCTATTTCTTCCTATTTAAGAAATAAGAGGAAGGCCTATCTATTTTACAGACAAAATTATACAAGTTAATGAATTTGAGCCATTTTGCCACAACAGGAAATGTGAATTATTATGTGAATTACAATTAATGGACATTGTTTTTGGGGTTGATACAATTTTCATAAGGGAAAATCAAGTGGAAATTACAAACTTCAGAAGCCTATTTAAATATACAATATGCAGAAATCACTCTAAAATTCTAATAGTTTGCCTAATTTTAATTTATGTGACAAATCAAGCAAGTATAGCGTAGAGCATGGACCTCCAACAGGTCGATCACTCACAGCCCACCTATGAGTAGTTCTGAAAGTACATGCATGGGTCTCCAACAGGTCGATCACTCACAGCCCACCTATGAGTAGTTCTGAAAGTACATGCATGGGTCTCCAACAGGTCGATCACTCACAGCCCACCTATGAGTAGTTCTGAAAGTACATGCATGGGTCTCCAACAGGTCGATCACTCACAGCCCACCTATGAGTAGTTCTGAAAGTACATGCATGGGTCTCCAACAGGTCGATCACTCACAGCCCACCTATGAGTAGTTCTGTACATGCATGGATCTCCAACAGGTCGATCACTCACAGCCCACCTATGAGTAGTTCTGAAAGTACATGCATGGACCTCCAACGTGTCGATCACTCGCAGCCCCCCTATGAGTAGTTCTGAAAGTACATGCATGGACCTCCAACGGGTCGATCACTCGCAGCCCACCTATGAGTAGTTCTGAAAGTACATGCAGTTGTAATGTGTTCCACCACAAGCTGTCATAAACAAATCTCACAAGTATCAAACACTGCAGGCTCCCAGCTACTACTTTAATCAATAAAACATTGACATTATCCCACCCTGACTGGTGACTATTGGCTTAAAAAGCCAAACCTATCACAATATCTACCAATTTAATTTCCAACAATATTGCCCGTCTGTCTGTTTGGCGGAGCATTTGTTTATCACGTTGTGTGTAGCCAGTTGATGTGATAACCGTCTTGTGGCTTGACAGATATACTTTCCCCATAACATTCTCAATTAAATGTTAACTGCAAAGTAGGCTTAGCTGGCAGAACTACAGTGGGGCAAAAAAGTATTTAGTCAGCCACCAATTGTGCAAGTTCTCCCACTTAAAAAGATGAGAGGCCTATAATTTTCATCATAGGTACACTTCAACCATGACAGACAAAATTAGAAAAACATATCCAGAAAATCACATTGTAGGATTTTTAATGAATTTATTTGCAAATTATGGTGGAAAATAAGTATTTGGTCACCTACAAACAAGCAAGATTTCTGGCTCTCACAGACCTGTAACTTCTTCTTTAAGAGGCTCCTCTGTCCTCCACTCGTTATCTGTATTAATGGCACCTGTTTGAACTTGTTGTCAGTATAAAAGACACCTGTCCACAACCTCAAACAGTCACACTCCAAACTCCACTATAGCCAAGACCAAAGTGCTGTCAAAGGACACCAGAAACAATATTGTAGACCTGCCACAGGCTGGCAAGACTGAATCTGCAATAGGTAAGCAGCTTGGTTTGAAGAAATCAACTGTGGGAGCAATTATTAGGAAATGGAAGACATACAAGACCACTGATAATCTCCCTCGATCTGGGGCTCCACGCAAGATCTCACCCCCTGGGGTCAAAATGATCACAAGAACGGTGAGCAAAAATCCCTAGTGAATGACCTGCAGAGTGCTGGGACCAAAGTAACAAAGCCTACCATCAGTAACACACTACGCCGTCAGGGACTCAAATCCTGCAGTGCCAGTGTCCCCCTGCTTAAGCCAGTACATGTCCAGGCCCGTCTGAAGTTTGCTAGAGAGCATTTGGATGATCCAGAAAAGATTGGGAGAATGTCATATGGTCAGATGAAACCGAAATAGAACTTTTTGGTAAACTCAACTCGTCATGTTTGGAGGACAAAGAATGCTGAGTTGCATCCAAAGAACACCATACCTACTGTGAAGCATGGGGGTGGAAACATCATGCTTTGGGGCTGTTCTTCTGCAAAGGAACCAGGACGACTAAAGGAAAGAATGAATGGGGCCATGTATTGTGAGATTTTGAGTGAAAACCTCCTTCCATCAGCAAGGGCATTAAAGATGAAACGTGGCTGGGTCTTTCAGCATGACAATGATCCCAAACACACTGCCCGGGCAACGAAGGAGTGGCTTCGTAAGAAGCATTTCAAGGTCCTGGAGTGGCCTAGCCAGTCTCCAGATCTCAACCCCATAGAAACTCTTTGGAGGGAGTTGAAAGTCTGTGTTGCCCAGCAACAGTCCCAAAACATCATTGCTCTAGAGGAGATCTGCATGGAGGAATGGGCCAAAATACCAGCAACAGTGTGTGAAAACCTTGTGAAGACTTCTGTCATTGCCAACAAAGGGTATATAACAAAGTATTGAGATAAACTTTTGTTATTGACCAAATACTTATTTTCCACCATAATTTGCTAATAAATTCATTATAAATCCTACAATGTGATTTTCTGGTGAAAAAAAAATCTCATTTTGTCTGCCATAGTTGAAGTGTACCTATGATGAAAATTACAGGCCTCTCATCTTTTTAAGTGGGAGAACTTGCACAATTGGTGGCTGACTAAATGCTTTTTTGCCCCACTGTATATCATCAGTAAGTACAGGCTTTTGTGGAGTGATGGGTAATGATGCTTCATGGGAGGCAGTTGTTGATGTGTGCAGAGGGTCCCTGGTTCAAGCCCAGGTAGGGATGAGGGGGACAGAAGGTATACTGTTCTATTCATGCTGTTGACCCTTATCACTGGTTTCTGTGGAAAAGGAGGAGGTCAAAAGGGGGGTGAATGTAACCGATGTGAAATGGCTAGCTAGTTAGCGGGGTGCACGCTAACATCGTTTCAATTGGTTACGTCTGAGACTGTTAAGTAGTTGTTCCCCTTGGGTGGGTAACGATGCTTTGTGGGATGTGTGCAGAGGGTCCCTGGTTCGAGGCGAGGAGAGGGACGGAAACTACACCTTTAAAATTATTTAACTTGGGTCAAACATTTCGGCTAGACTTCCACAAGCTTCCCACAATACGGTTGGTGAGTTTTGGACAATTACTCCTGACAGAGCTGGTGTAACTGAGTCAGGTTTGTAGGCCTCCTTGCTCGCCCCCACTTTTTCAGTTCTGCCCACAAATATTCTATAGGATTGAAGTCAGGGCTTTGTGATGGCCACTCCAATACCATTACTTTGTTGTTCTTAAACCATTGTGCCACAACTTTGGAAGTGTGCTTGGGGTCATTGTTCATTTGGAAGACCCATTTGCGACCAAGCTTTAACTTCTTGACTGATATTTTGAGATTTTGCTACAATATATCCACATCCTTTTTATTGCCTCATGATGCCATCTATTTTGTGAAGTGTACCAGTCTCTCCTGCAGCAAAGCCCCCCCAGAGCATGATGCTGCCACCCTGTGCTTCATGGTTGGGATGGTGTTCTTCGGCTTGCAAGCATCCCCCTTTTTCCTCCAAACTTGTTTCTCTATGAACAATTGTAAACAATAAAACTGAGAACATAATGTAGATTTTATAGGGTGCTCCTTAGAGTGGTTTATTAACCATTATTGTGCCAGATATATTGACAGAAAACACAGCGCACTACTTTCTCTTGTACACTAAGGAACTGGGGAAAACATAAACAGCGCTGGCTCCCGAATAGCTAGCTTTTTATGCCAATGAGAATTAGTTAAACTCACTGTATATAAAATAGTATATTTAGCTAACAGCTGATTAAAACAACAGTTGTTATTTATATTGTTTTGTTTTTGAAGAGAGTTTTAGCTAATTATTTTATCTATTTTCAATAGAGCTAATGCTACCCATTTAGCATGATCGATGTGGCACAAAAATATATTTAATTGACTTATATTTTGAAATACACTGAGTGTACAAAACATTCGGGGGAACCTTCCTAATATTGAGTTGCACTCCTTTTTGCCCTCAGAACAGCCTCAATTCATCGGGGTATGGACTCTACAAGGTGTCATAAGTGTTCTACAGGTATGCTGGCCCACGTTGACTCCAATGCTTCCACAATTGTGTCAAGTTTGCTGGACGTCCTTTGTGTGCTGGACGATTCTTGATACACACGGCAGCAGCGTTGCAGTTCTTGACACACTCAAACCAGTGCGAAAGGAAACTATTACCACACCCCGTTCAAAGGCACTTAAATATTTTGTCTTGCCCCTTCACCCTCTGAATGGCACACATACACAATCAATGTCTCAATTGTCTCAAGGCTTAAAAATCCTTATTTTACCTGTCTCCTCCCCTTCATCTACACTGATTGAAGTAGATTTAACAGGTAACATTAATAAGGGATCATGGCTTTCACCTGGACTCACCTGGTCAGTTTATGTCATGTTCCTAATGTTTAGTACACTCAGTGTATATACAGTACATACATACATATTCTATGATGTGCTGACATTGTATATTTCATTAATATATTCTGGACATATATGTAAATATATTTAGAATTCCCTGTATATATGTACATATATTATAATACATGGGTCTCCCGTATGGGTCCTACCTTTCCGTATGGGCCCTAACATTCTCAAAAGTGACTGCAAATGTGATTATGCATGTAATGCTTTTATTATGAAGGTGCATTATCATGGTGAAAATGATCTTCCCCAAACTTGAAACCCACACGTTGCGTATGTATGCCAGTTAGGCTCTACACCTGTTGTAAAGCGGATTAATGTGATTCATTTTAAGAAGTTGTTTGGCCCCTTTAGTTGTCATTCACACCTTATCAAAACATATGGGCCTGTGGGCTAGGCTACATGAGGTGTGAGACTATGATTTGAAAAAGTCACATAAAGAAGGCATTATCATGCACCTGTCTCGAAACAGGGCAGGGGAAAAATACATGTCATCTATGCACTTAAATAGCAAATTGAGAATGCTTTTCTCTTAAATCATTTTCATGACAGCCAGGTAGGCTGTACTCCTGCTGTAAATAGAAGCAATGTGCTTAATATTAGGAAAGTTGATAAATAAATACAGTAGGCCTAGCCTATAGATAGCTGATGGGATCCTCCTCTTTTTAATAGAGGCCATCAAAACTATGTTTTCTCACGCAATTGTATAGCCTATAAAAATGCTGTGCAACATAATCACATGGACTCTTGAGAAGTGTTAGATTAGATTTTCAATTACATTTGCTTTGATGTCAGAGTGATTAGAGGGACAAGTACCAGGCAGTTAGCAAGAGAGTCCTGAGTACCAGGCAGTTAGCAAGTACTAATGACCATCAGCAGCATCAGAGCTTGGAGAAGCCTAATTACCGTGACTAAACACAGTCAAGTGGAATTTGACTGCCGTCATGACTCGTGACCACCGGTGTGGCGGTAACACGTTCACCGTAACAGCCCTAGTGTTGGGTCAAAAGATAGGGAAATTTTGCTGTGCGGCTGTCACATGTGGCCGTCACAGTCATGATATCTACAGCATCTTGTTTGATCTCATCTGCCTATTCATCTCCTACTCTCTCCCCTCCTCAACACACACAGTGCTTCAGTCAGGTCAGTGTGTGTCCGGGTCTCGTCTCAGTGTGTCACTGCATGTGTTGTCCAGTGATAGATTCTGTGTGTGTGTATGCATCTCTGGTTTGGTCAGTTTGTCACTGTGTGTCTTAGGTCCAGTGACACCTCAGTCACAAAGGCTCTACCACTCCGCCATCTTTACCGCTAGGCCACCATGACTGCCTGCACACGTGGCACTTTACAGACACACCCCGTGACAAGCTACACAACACAGGGTGGCTGCTATCCTATATAAAATGGCTGCTGTCAAGTGTACTGTCACTAACTGTATGTAACTCTGTCAACACGAGGAAATCCTCAGCCATGCCTCGGGGCATTGCGGGAATCAGAGTCTTATAGGGTCAAGGGTCAGCCGGTTAGAGAGGCATACAAAGAGATGAGGAGAGGGGGATAAAGAGGACAAAGAGAGGAGTTGCAACCAGAGGGAGAGAGCTGAAGTGACATATAAGCCCCAAAAGATCACCTCACATTCACTAAGTGGAAATAGTAAACGTGTGTGTTAGGTGAGTTGACAGCATATTGATCAATAAGAATCCAGGAGGTGCAGCTAAACACCACAAGAACATCAGGAAAGTCTGATGAAGGCCTTATGGGCCGAGAAATTGTGCATTTTAGGGCAGCATGTAACCAAACAGTTTCAAATAAATCAATGGAGAAGTCTATTTCCATTATTTGCATATTCATTTGCAATTCTAAAGGTTTGAAATCATTTGAAAGCAAAATGTCTGAACAGTCTAGCAGATTTCGTGGAGTTTCCTTCCCTGAAAGACTGTTTCCTGTGTAGGTCTCCCCATTAACGAATCCTCTCCGTATCACTTGTTGAAGTTCGGATGGAAACAACAATAGCAGTGATCTGAGATGTTTAGCACCAGTGGTGAAATCAGAGGCCCGCGTGCGGTCTGACATTCAGCACCACATGGCGGTGGACAGCGGCCGTTTTAGGTGAAGCAGCAACGTCAATCTACCTGAGCCCAATGAGTGTGTGACTGCGAGGGTGAGTTCCAGTCTACTGGCTTCACGGAGCCACTGAGAGAGGCCTGAGAATTCAGACAGACAGACAGGCAGGCACACAGGCAGGCACGCAGGCAGACACGCAGGCAGACACGCAGGCAGACACGCAGGCAGACACACAGATAGATGTTACCTTTACTGTGCTCCTTAGACCAGGTCATACACACCTTTCTAAACACAACTCTACAACTCCCCTTACTGTATGTGTGTGTGTGTATGTGGCAACACATAGACTGTGTCCCAAGAAAGTGTGTGTGTGTGTGTGAGGTTGTATATAAAGACTGTGGTATGGTGGTCGGCCAGGCTGAGTTGAATAATTGTTTGCCGATTGACCCTCCACTGTACTAAAGACAGTCCTCCACATATTCATTTTTAAAAAATGAAACTGTTCCTTGGGATACCACTTAGTTATCACTTTTGCCTTATGGCAAGGTGCTCCATCATGCTGGAAAAGGCATTGTTCGTCACCAAACTGTTCCTGGATGGTTGGGAGAAGTTGCTCTCGGAGGATGTGTTGGTACCATTCTTTATTCATGGCTGTGTTTCTTAGGCAAAATTGTGAGTGAGCCCACTCCCTTGGCTGAGAAGCAACCACACACATGAATGGTCTCAGGATGCTTTACTGTTGGCATGAGACAGGACTGATGGTAGCGCAATTACTTTACCCCAGTCCTCAGCAGTCCAATCCCCATACCTTTTGCAGAATATCAGTCTGTAGGGCAACAGTTTAATTAAATATGTTTTGATGTGAAAACATGTTTCGATTGATGTTCCGGACAGATTTCACTTATTTTCCCTTATTAAGCACTGGGTATTACATTTACATTTACATTTAAGTCATTTAGCAGACGCTCTTATCCAGAGCGACTTACAAATTGGTGCATTCACCTTATGACATCCAGTGGAACAGTAGTGCATCTAAATCTTTTAAGGGGGGGGGTGAGAGGGATTACTTTATCCTATCCTAGGTATTCCTTAAAGAGGTGGGGTTTCAGGTGTCTCCGGAAGGTGGTGATTGACTCCGCTGTCCTGGCGTCGTGAGGGAGTTTGTTCCACCATTGGGGGGCCAGAGCAGCGAACAGTTTTGACTGGGCTGAGCGGGAACTGTACTTCCTCAGTGGTAGGGAGGCGGGCAGGCCAGAGGTGGATGAACGCAGTGCCCTTGTTTGGGTGTAGGGCCTGATCAGAGCCTGGAGGTACTGAGGTGCCGTTCCCCTCACAGCTCCGTAGGCAAGCACCATGGTCTTGTAGCGGATGCGAGCTTCAACTGGAAGCCAGTGGAGAGAGCGGAGGAGCGGGGTGACGTGAGAGAACTTGGGAAGGTTGAACACCAGACGGGCTGCGGCGTTCTGGATGAGTTGTAGGGGTTTAATGGCACAGGCAGGGAGCCCAGCCAACAGCGAGTTGCAGTAATCCAGACGGGAGATGACGAGTGCCTGGATTAGGACCTGCGCCGCTTCCTGTGTGAGGCAGGGTCGTACTCTGCGGATGTTGTAGAGCATGAACCTACAGGAACGGGCCACCGCCTTGATGTTAGTTGAGAACGACAGGGTGTTGTCCAGGATCACGCCAAGGTTCTTAGCGCTCTGGGAGGAGGACACAATGGAGTTGTCAACCGTGATGGCGAGATCATGGAACGGGCAGTCCTTCCCCGGGAGGAAGAGCAGCTCCGTCTTGCCGAGGTTCAGCTTGAGGTGGTGATCCGTCATCCACACTGATATGTCTGCCAGACATGCAGAGATGCGATTCGCCACCTGGTAGGAGCGACCTCTGCAGGAACAGTGTTGGAGAGCACACAGCATACAGAGTTTGCGTGGAATATCACCTGTGGCACAGCGAAATAACCAAAGTAGCCTACCTGACAAGAGTGAAAAATGTACTGATGGGAAAATAGCCGGCATTCCCTATTCCAGTGCATATGGATGACATGTATTATTTTCTATTGCCCCTGTTCCTGCCCATTTGATAATAGGTCATTCTAAATCTAAACAAATTGTACATATTACTAAAGACAAGATTAAATTGAGAATAGTCTGATGGGTGAAAATATGATCACATGATGAGAGAACTGCTGGGCAGCCTGAGGCGAGGAACAAGAGAATTATCAAATTATCGATAGCCTATAGTCGCATCATGCAGCCCATATATCTTTTGATTTCTAAGGCATTCTAAGAATTGTATCATTCACAACTAAAGTTGACAAATAAATCTAATTCTAGTGTATAGGACCTGGTTCAAATGATCCCTTTTACGCTCAGCATAGCCACTTCGTATGATTATCTGAATGCACTAATTGTAGGTCGATCTGAATAAGAGCATCTGCTAAATGACTAAAATGTAAATGTTTTCAACTCTATGGTATTGTGCTCCATACATACTGTCAAAAACAAGTTTAATTTAACAAGACCACGAGTAGACTAACAAGACTAAATCGTGCTGATTTTAAAAAAATATCCAAAGGCCTAAGGACATGTGCTTAAAGTCGCACACTTTTGTTACAGAGATTGCGCCAGAAGTGACAGAAGTGTCGCCCATAGAGATCCTGTTAAATTAATGAAGTATTCTAATTCCTAATTTCATACCAACAAAAGTGTCAACAGGCCTATAGCAAATTCAGCATATGGCATTCATTTTTCACATGCAAATAGCATCTATCTGTGTTTTCATAATTCTCCTTCAATTTGCAAGAGGCTGAATTTATCTCACCGGAGAAAGCATATGGGCTAGTGAAACAGCGCCCTTCTGTCTCCATATGTGTATCTGATGCTATCTGATGCTGTCTGGACAAAAAAGAGTGACATTGTTGTCACCCGTAGCATTGAATGCAAGGGACGCCAGCGAGCATTTGGCCTCCCTTGATTAAAAGTGTAAAATAATCAGCATTGAGCTAAACTGAGTGAGATCAACTGTGAATTGAGTACAATAGTATGAGTCATAATATCCATAAAACCTGGTGTCACGACTTCCGCCGAAGTCGGCTCCCCTCCTTGTTCGGGCAGCGTTTGGAGGTCGACGTCACCGGCCTTCTAGCCATCGCTGCTCCATTTTTCATTGTTCCATTTGTTTTGTCTTGTTTCCCCGCACAACTGCTTTACATTCCCTAACCACACTGCATATATATATATATACATATATTCCTCTGTTCCCCCCATGTCTTTGTGTGGAATTGTTTTGTTTTGTGTTTGTTGTATCGAGCCAGTCTGGTTTTTCACCCTGGGAATTGCCTGTACCCTATTTGGGGGGAATTATTGGTGAACCTTATTGTTACATTATTGATGGTATTTTGCGCTTGTCACTTTTGCTGGTTGGCTTGCCCGTCTGTTTGTTGCTCTTGGCTAATAAAGTCGACTGATCACCTATTCTCTGCTCTCCTGCACTTGACTCGAATTACCAGCAGCGAAAACCCTGACACCTGGGGAAAAACCTGGAAATGGTCCCAATGGTTTTTCCACCATTAAGTTTTCCATAGGGGATTTTAAAACTACTTCATATAAGGCCTGTGTTTCGTGTAGGCTTACTCTTGTGTGATGTTTGATAACCGTGCAAATCTCTCTCAGACCAAGTGACTTTAATCAATATTTTCACCTGTAATTACCCCCCAAAATGAAATGTTAATTAGCTGCTAATGTGGCTATCATACAGAATCACACATCCTGTTGCAAGCTTTAACGTAATCACTCAAGGTGCAGAGTGGGAAAAATGTCCACATTTCTCCAAGCAAACTCTCATCAACAATTAGCAAGTAACCTAGCAAGTAGATATTATAGCCGTGTAAATAATTGCAAGTGTATTTCTCATGTGTATTTTTGTTTAGCATTTTTCGAATGACCTAGCTAGCTACCTTTAGAATTTTAGAATTACTAGAATTGTTAAATTACCCCGGCCTTAGTAGCTAACTAGCTAACCTTAGGTATCTCCGTCGATCAGAAGCAAGGATGGTTCTGTGCTATGTACCGGATTGTAACAACTACTCCGATAAGCACACAAGCATTTTATAATTTTCCAAGCTCTGTAAGCGAGAGGCGTTGCTGGAGCTGTGTGACAAGGTAAGCTCTGTTTGCTAGCTGCTAACAAAATATTTTGGTTAGGTCAAAAATCTGTGGTTAGCTAGATGCTTCAAAAAAAAGTAGCATAGGCTATCTTGTTTTTGTCCTATGTTGACCTATTATTGTCAAGTCCTTTGTGAGCTAGCCCGCTATGGTTTGTGTAGTCATACTTTTTCATGTGGTGACATGCTAACGTTAGCTAGTTAGGCACCTTGCTACATTAGCTAACGACCTGAATGTTAGCCATGCTAGTAGAAATCATGGTCTGCTGGCCAGTGCCCAAAATCCTTATGTTCCAACCATGCATGTCAGTCCCTTCAGGTGATCCCCCTATCACTGTTGGTCCTCTTCAGTGCCCTCACGATTGAGGGTTTTAACTTTCCTCTTGAGAATTCGAATCAGAAGTACAGTTGAATAGCTCGCAATACTGCACCTCTTTGGTCAAATAGATCATCTAGATGAGCATTCCAGATCATTCCTCCATCCCAGCAGAAATGTCCCAGCCAAATAGCATTATTTTAGATGTGCAGATAGACCAAAGCCCAGTCTAGTTTACCGTTACTATAGTCAATTCTGTGGGTTATGGTATTTTAAAATAATGTTACTATTTTAGCAATCAATAGGTAAAAGTCTTGTTTTTTTTTTGTCTTTCAGGTGGACGGAACGGAAACCCAGTTACAACAGTCAGTTCTGCAGTAGCCCTTTTCCGGCGAGAAAGAGAAATGTATTTACCAGAAAAGGTCATCCACCATGGCCGAAGAGGAATATTCAGACTGTTGATTGGGAAACAAAAACAAACAATGAGACATGAGGATTTGGTGTTGAGGGACCACTTGTCACAGTGTCTAAAGTGTTTGTATTGGGATAAAAAAAATTCTGTCCAGATAAAGATGGTGATACAGCATTGAAAAAGACCTAGAACTGATGTCTCTCTGTTTTCCAGTCCAACAGGAGTGCATCCCTCAGACCATCAGGTGCATGGACATCCTGTGCCAGTGGGATCCAAGCGCAGTGTCCAGTTGTGGAGACTACAGCACATCGAGCCTGTAGCGCCTTATGATTGGATGCCGAGCAGTTGCCATACCAGGCGGTGACGCAACCGGTCAGGATGCTCTCGATGGTGCAGTTGTATAACTTTTGAGGCTCTGGTGACCAATGCCAAATCTCCTAAGGGGGGAAAAGGTGTTGTCGTGCCCTCTTCACAATTGTTTTGGGGTGTTTGGACCATGATAGTGTGTTGTTGATGTGGACACCAGGGAACTTGAAACTCTTGACCCGCTCCACTATAGCCCCATCAATGTGAATGGGGGCGTGTTCGGCCCTCCTTTTCCTGTAGTCCACGATCATCTCCTTTGTCTTGCTCACATTGAGGGAGTGGTTGTTGTCCTGGCACAACACTGCCAGGTCTCTGACCTCCTCCCTGTAGGCTGTTTCATCGTTGTCGGTGATCAGGCCTACCACTATTGTGTCGTCCGGAAACTTAATGATAGTGTTGGAGTCGTGCTTGGGCACGCAGTCGTGGGTGAACAGGGGGTACAGGAGGGGACTAAGCACACACCCCTGAGGGTCTCCCGTGTTGAGGATTAGCGTGGCAGATGTGTTGTTGCCTATCCTTACCACCTGGAGGGTGGCCCATCAGGATGTCCTGGATCCAGTTGCAGAGGGAGGTGTTTAGTTCCAGGGTCCTTAGCTTAGTGATGAGTGTAGTGGGCACTGTGGTGTTGAACGCTGAGCTGTAGTCGATGAACAGCATTGTCACATAGGTGTTCATTTGTCCAGGTGGGAAAGGGCAGTGTGGAGTGCGATTGAGATTGTGTCATCTGTGGATCATGTTTTAGACATGAGGATTGACATACGGAACATCAGTCTCCCCCATGAGAAGCAGTGCATGAGCAACCTCACCCTCAGCAAGAAGATCTGCTGGAAGTGATGTCACTCTGGGGGTAAGACATCATTTATCGATATAAATTCCCACTGTGTCCATAATACAATGCAATGTGAATTGTGTTGTACTACTGAATGAAACTGTGAGGAGAAGCACTTTGTGATTGAACTTACGTTAATAACCCTGAGGTTGATGTCCGAGCCCTCACGAAAATATATTTATAGCATAATAAAAATAAGCCCGATATAAATATGTCAGTTTAAGCTAGAGAGCTAGCTAGCAGCTCTGTTTGGGTGTGTCTCAATCCACCGCCTCCGCCTATGTAACACTTCCACATCTGCAGTGAAAGCTGACAGAGCTAGAGTGGTGTTTGTCAGTCCATGAGACATCCCAAAATCAGTCTTCTCACAAAAGCATCTGTAGCATCTAAACGGTTTGTGACCCCTCTATGGAAAGATGAGACTCTAATGAAGAATATGGTATTTTCTGTTGTGCTCTACGACCCCCAAACGCGCCTTGGGACTCGTCTGAAGTCGGTACAGCTGAACAGCCAACTTCTGTCTGTAGCTTCCGAACAGTTTGGGCTACACATTACTATGAATATATGTTGTTCCATGTAGGGAATCTGTTATTCATTGCATTTGTAATAGCAGTAAGGCCAATAATAATAATAATATTTTTTTTAAATGGGGGGGGGGGGGATACTCAAAGTATCTTAAAATTCTAAATCAGATAGCAAAATGATCCTTGTGTACGATAATTTTTCAACAATCTCAAGTACAGACAGGGATGACTGGGGCCTTCAGCAAGTACGACAGCCAAAATAGGCTGCATGGCTAAACTTATGAGCTCCATGGAGGCATTAGTATGTGGCACAGAGAATCCCCTGTTCGCAGAGAGGAAGGATGTTAAGTGCCACATGCCTTTCAATGCATGACTTTGAACACCTTGAAATGCATTTGTTGTAAGAAATGTGCTTTATAAATAAAGTTTGATTTGATTGATGACAAGACAGTTGTAGAATATTTTATAAATGGTCATTTTCACGAGGACAACTTGGGACATTATCAGTTGAGATAAAAATCATATAGTGGGAAGGATCCTATAAATCAAACTGTGTAAATGCACGTACCACTCCCAATAAATAAATACTGTGCCTTTGAAGATTTTGTCTCTGTTCATGAAACTACAATGGATGTCTAACTAAGTCAATTCTGAATGTCAATCGATTTTTAAATAAATTCTCATCAAGGACAACATTCTAGAACTGAGTTATCACTCATCTAAGTCCGGTATCTGGGGTAATCTGGTTAATGATTATATAATTGATTTTATAAACGGGTTGGTTCGAGCCCTGAATGCTGATTGGCTGACAGCCGTGGTATATCAGACTGTATACCACGGGTATGACAAAACATGTATTTATACTGCTCTAATTGCATCGGCAACCAGTTTATAATAGCAATAAGGCACCTCTGGGGTTTGTGGTATATGGCTAAGGCCTGAATCCAGGCACTCTGCGTTGTGTCGTGCATGAGAACAGCCCTTAGCCGTGGGATATTGGCCGCATACCACAACGCCTCAGGCCTTATTGCTTAAACATGACTCTTGTAGAATGTTGACAGCTGTATATTACATATTGTAATGCTAAGATCCTCAAACGTAACTTAATAGCTACACTCACTGACACAGGATACATTTTATCCCTCATGCTGACCCTGACCAAACCGGTAAGTTACCCATCACAATAGCTGCACTTCTCCACATGGTCAGACTTATAGTGGTCTTCTCCTCTTTTGATGCTCTTCTGCTCATCCTTGAAAAATGCCATGAGATCTGAAATGGACACCAAAGTCGACAATACTGTACAAACAAGACTAAGTAATACAAAATAAAAAATTTATCAACTGCTCTGCTAACTAGCTAGTTAAAGTGTAGTCAGTGTCTAGCTAAGACAGAGTAAAGGGATGGAGGAGGTTCAAACGTTATTAAATTCATTCCAATACAGCACATGAATTCATCATGGATTGGACACAGGTCTCTGATCGCGCGGGTGAATGATAGCTGACAGTGTCAGCTAGAGATGATGCACAGGAGCTTCCAGCAGGAATTTGTAGTCTGGTCTTCGCTGTTGCTAAATAGCATTTCAAATTTTGAGAGTAAATTGAGGTGAATATTTTGATCAAACTCACACCAAGGTAAGCCTACACCGAACACATATTTAATTTGTGAGTTCGTAGTGTTCGTAAAAATCACTATGTAAAAAACTTATGGTGGAAAATGATTGGAACCATTTCCGTGTTTGGTCCTGTATGTATGGTCCTGGCGCATCAAAAAGGGAAGCCAGTTCGTATTTGGCTTCACTCAAATCGCATCACATCGAGAACAAAATGTCATTGACAGAAACAACTTGAATTGATGCATCTCATTGTGTTGTTGTCCTCTTGTGGCTAGCTAGCTAAAATTGTCCCTTTCCTAAATTAGCCATGGATGTAGATAGGGATTTGGACGTGTGGTTTTGCTTAATTCTCCATACTGGCCAATGATTATAAGAGCGATTCTGAATCAACTATAAACTCATACATTGTGCCCCCGGCCTTAGAGATTGGAAGTTCAATATATACAGTAGCTAGATGTAGAAGGCTAAGTTAACTACCTGGTTCATTGTTGCTCATGAAAGATAAGCAAGCAAGCAAGCATTTTAGCCAGGTAGCCTAGAGTAATAGACCGTTTTATCAACATGAAAGACAGGAGGATGGCATTGGCATTTCTCATGTTTTTTCTACTTGCATGAACGCACCCTCATGCACGCGCACACACACACACACACACACACACACACACACACACACACACACACACACACACACACACACACAGAGAGAGAGAGAGAGAAATCAGAACCATGGACGTCATATTTAGCTTACGTTGATTGGTCTAAATTGGTATCTTTTAGTTGTCCCTGTATTAGACTAAGCACAGGTCATGAAATGTTGAGGTTGAAATGGGGCTGGAATAGTGGGGGCAGCTCCAGTCTTCTTTTTGCGACTTGCGGTAACTCTGTGGTTGTAAATCAATAGTTGTTTAGTAGTCCGAAAATGGCGGGAAACATTAACTTGCTTGTTTGACCATGCTATACGTCATGTAACTGTTTGTTACATGCAATATGCTTTGTGGACTTCAGCCGGCCAGAAGTCACTCTCCGGGTTTTGTCACTGTATTCTTATTGTCTCTGCCTTAGGTCTATATACAGTGCCTTGCACGCCCAATTTTTCAGTTTTTGATTTGTTAAAAAAGTTTGAAATATCCAATAAATGTCGTTCCACTTCATGATTGTGTCCCACTTGTTGTTGATTCTTCACAAAAAAATACAGTTTTATATCTTTATGTTTGAAGCCTGAAATGTGGCAAAAGGTCGCAAAGTTCAAGGTTCAAAGTTCAAGGGGGCCGAATACTTTCGCAAGGCACTGTATCATGGTCGCAAGGCATATGAAGTAACAGGTTATAGATCAAACAATGAAATTACCACAACACATACAGTACAGGTCAAACGTTTGGACACACCTACTCATTCTGCATCAATAGGCCATCCCATCTGGTTCGCGCTTAGTGGGACTGATGCTGCAGGTTTTTTCTGGCTTGGCTTCCCCAGAGATTTTTTTTGTTTGGTAGTGCTCAAGGAACGCAATTCAATGACAGCAGTATTTATTTTTCATATTTCCTAGTCTTATTCTTGAAGAGCGAGGGTTATTTAAATAATTGGAATGACTGGAAATCTGATAGACTATGGTTTTTATTGTAAATACATTGCTTTCAGTAGGTATTTAACCCCCTGAGTCAATGTTAGAATCACATTTGACAGTGATTACATCTGTGAGTCTTTTGGGGTAAGTCTCTAAGAGCCTTGCACACCTGGATTGTACAATATTTGCCTATTATTCATTAAAAAATTCTTAAAGCTCTGTCTAAATCAGGTTTTCCTCTAGGATTTTGCCTGTGTTAGGCTCTATTACGATTATTTTTACGCAAAAAAAGTACTTGTCCTTGCAATGACAAGCATACCCATAACATGATACAGCCAACACCATGCTTGAAAATATGAGATACTTTTTATTCAGGACATAAAGTTAATTTATTTTTCCACATTTTTGTTGTTTTACTTTAGTGCCTTATTGCAAATGTTTTGGAAAATGTTTCTTATGTACATGCTTCTTAATTCACTCTGACATGCAAGTTAGTATTGTGGAATAACTACAATGTTGTTGATCCATCTCCTATCACAGACATTAAACTCTGTAACTGTTTTAAAATCACCATTGAACTCATGTTGAAATCCCTGAGAGGTTTCCTTCCTCTCCGGCAACTGAGTTAGGAAGGATGCCTGTATCTTTGTAGTGACTGGGTGTATCGATTCTCCATCCAAAGTGTAATTGATAACTTCACCATGCTCAAAGCGAAATACAGTATCTGCTTCTTTTATTTTTTACCCATCTATCAATAGGTGCCCTTCTTTGTGAGGCATTGGAAATCCTCCTTGGTCTTTGTGGTTGAATCTGTGCTTAAAATTGACTACTCGACTAAGGGACCTTACAGATAACTGTGTGTGGTATGAAGTATTTGTTCAAAAACATGTTAAACACTATTATTGTATTTGTTCAAAAAACATGTCCAACACTATTATTGCCCGCAGAGTGAATCCCTGTGACTTACATTTGAAGTCAGAAGTTTACATACACCTTAGCCAAATACATTTAAACTAATTCCTGACATTTACTCCTAGTAAAAATGCCCTGTCTTAGGATCACCACTTTATTTTAAGAATGTGAAATATCAGAATAATAGTAGAGTGATTTATTTCAGCATTTATTTATATATATATATATATATGTGTGTGTGTGTGTGTGTGTGTGTGTGTGTGTGTGTGTGTGTGTGTGTGTGTGTGTGTGTGTGTGTCTGTGTATAACATATCACTAATCATGAAATAACATTTTGAACAGACTATGTGAGAGAAGATTTAGTATCTTCATCAGATTAAATAATAGTTACATTTTTGTATATAAACTACAATGATTGAACAGTTTTACTGATAGATTCTTGCTGCAAATTTGGGAAACTATAGCTTAGTTTTGTAGCAGTGACGTGCATGATGCAAAATGACGTTCAGTCTAACTGGGAAAAGTCTGTATTTTCCCCAAACTAGGTCTACCTGCATCACAAAGCAGGGCAGCCTAGTGGTTAGAGCGTTGGACTAGTAACCGGAAGAGTTGCAAGTTCAAATCCCCGAGCTGACAAAGTTCAAATCTGTCGTTCTGCTCCTGAACAGGCAGTTAACCCACTGTTCCTAGGCCATCATTGAAAATAAGAATTTGTCCTTAACTGACTTGCCTAGTAAAATAAAGGTACATTTTTAATAATTACTTGACTCCGGCCTATGTCTTCTTTGTTTGTTGGTTTATTTGTTTATTTTCAGAGCACGGAAAACAGAGAAAATCGCTGTTTGGCCATATTTTCCCCTTGTGATAGCATGTTTGGGTTTGCCTACTCAGCAGGGTGCGTGTCAGAGCACGTGTGTGACAGTGCGAAGCCTGTGGAGGCACGGCAGGGGTCAGCTCCGGCACACGCTCGTGCTCCCAAGGTAAATTACTTTCTTTTTTCCCCTCTGAGTCGGGTTGGGTGGTTGTGGTGAGAGTCCCCGGCCGCGGTGTTTGAAACCGTTCCACTGTAATGACTTTGCCACTATGGGGATCTTGCCAGGTGCACGCCCCGGGTCAGTGGCTCAATCACAAGATCAAACGTAATAATGATTAATACCCTGTGAGCGTTAATAGCACTTCATGGGCGATTTATCAAACTGTAGATTTATTTGCGAGGGGTGACTGTTCAAACCTAATTATAAACTGGGTGGTTTGAGCCCTGAATGCTGATTGGCTGACAACCGTGGTATATCTTAGTGCCTAAGAACAGCTCTTAGCCATGGTATATAATATATCACACCCCCTTATTGCTTAAACATACCTCTATTGCAAGCATAGGCCCTATGTCTTAAGTAAAAATGAACGTGTAGGCTTAGAAAGGGATAGGGAAAATTCCAGAGAACATTTTTATTTAATTCCTACAACTTTCACATAGAATTAAATACAAACAGTTATTTTCCCCTAATACTTTTTTAAATTTTTACTGAGCTTCCAAAAAAAGATTAGTTTATATCACAGGTGTTATGATTTCCAAAAGAAGGAACCAATAGATGCTAGGCTATTTCTTGTATGTGTATTTCACTTATGTTGACGTAAAAATCAGAGTATAATGCCTGTATGGATGTCAACTCCAAAACATGTCATCGTTACCAATCAACTGCATTACAGTTAAGAATGACTTTGACTACCACCACCGATGTATGTATGCTAGCTAGGCTAACCAGCTTATACGAACTGGAGTTAGCATTTAGCAGTCACTTCTTTTAAACCTGAAAATGGACACTTATCTAGATATTTTGCAGCGAAAACCAAAAAATAATGTGCCTTCAGAAAGTATTCATACCCCTTGACTTATTCCAAATTTTGTCGTGTTACAGCCTGAATTCATAATGGATTAAATGTTTTCATTTCTCTCCCATCTACACAAAATACCCCATAATGACAAGTGAAAACCTGTTTTTAGAAATGTTTGCTGATTTATTGAACATGAAATACATAAATATCTCATTTAGATACAGTACTAGTCAAAAGGTTATACACACCTACTCATTCAAGGGGTTGTCTTTATTTTTACTATTGTCTACATTGTAGAATAATAGTGAAGACATAAAAATGATGAAATAAGACATATGGAATCATGTAGTCAACAAAATTGTTTTAAACAAATATATTTTAGATTTTAGATTGTTCAAAGTAGCCACCCTTTACCTTGATGACAGCTTTGCACAGTCTTGGTATTCTCTTAACCAGCTTCATGAGAAATGGTGGCAAGAAAAAGTATGTGAACCCTTTGGAATTACCTGGATTTCGGAATAAATTGGTCATCAAATTTGATCTGATCTTCATCTAAGTCACAACAACAGACAAACACAGTCTGCTTAAACTAATAACACACAAATTATTGTATTTTTCTTGTCTATATTGAGTACATCATTTAAACACTAGGTTGGAAAAAGTATGTGAACCCCTAGGCTAATGACTTCTCCAAAAGCTAATTGGAGTCAGGAGTCAGCTAACCTGGAGTCCAATCAATGAGACGAGATTGGAGATGTTGGTTCGAGCTGCCCTGCCCAATAAAAAACAATATTCACAAGAAGCATTGCCTGATGTGAACCATGCCTCGAACAAAAGAGATCTCAGAAGAAGTGAATTGGTACATTTTTTTGTTGTATTACTTTAGTGCCTTGTTGCAAACAGGATGCATGTTTTGGAATATTTTTAGTCTGTACAATTAGGTTAGTATTGGAGAGTAACTATAATGTTGTTGATCCATCCTCAGTTTTCTCCTATCACAGCCAACTCTGTAACTGTTTTAAAATCCCCATTGGCTTGATGGTGAAAACTCTGAGCGGTTTCCTTCCTCTCTGTCAACTGAGTTAGGAGAGATGCCTGTATCTTTGCAGTGCCATGATGTGTGAATACTTTCTGAAGTATATCAGTGTATATATATATATATATATGAATATATATATATATATATATATATATATATATATATATATATATATATATATATATATATATATGTATATCAAAACTGTATATCCAAATCAGACTTAAGTAACCACACCGTGGGCTTGTTACAATACATAAATCATGACAGATTTAACAAATATCCACTATGTTAAATCAGATTAATTGTGTGCGCCAATCTGGGCAATGGAACGTCTGCATTCCATTGCCTCCTTTACCATATTAATAAACCTACAGTCAAAGGCAGAAATCATTTTAACACACAGGTGCAGAATATGTGAGCCTAAATGTAACCTAACTACAAAGACAGTAGTCTTTTTTCACTGTCAGCTTTTGTCAAATATATGTATTTTCTATATATATATATATGTGTGTGTGTGGGTACATTGTGTGCGGCGTGTGCCTGTGTGTTTATATGTGTGTGTGTGTATGTCTGAGTGTATGTGTGTTAGAGTGTGTATTGTACTCTCTCTTTTCTCTGGTGAGTGGGTAAGCTGAGCCTAAGAGACGCTGACTGTGGGAAATCTCAGCTGCAGTAGCAGCAGCTCAGACGTCAGAGACACACAGCACCGCTTCCATCCCTCTCTCTCTCGCTCTATCACTGTCCTTTGTTTTCATTACCTCTTTCTATACCCATCTATCTCTCCCTCTATCTCTTTCAAGTGCACCTTGGGCCGTAAGTAACCTTACACAGGGAAGCACAAGTGTAGCCTGCACTATACACACACCTATAATAAACACACACAAATCAGAGTCTGTGTATCTAGAAAATGTGTTTGTGTGTGTGTGTGGTCAGGTTAGGTTAGGTTAGGTGCAGTAGCAGGGTGAAGTGATGGCTGTCAGACTGCCCAGTGAATCCTCTGACTCAGCAAAAAAATGGAGGAATAGGGGGAGGATAGATAGAGAGGGAAGAGAGGAGAGGCGAGAGAGGAAGCTGAGTGTGGGAAAAAGAGAGAGGGAAGAGAGGAAAGAGAGAAGGAGAGGCAGGGAAGATGAAATAATGGACCTATAGATTAAATTGAGGAGACAAATTGAATGATTGTGTCCATACTCAAAGCCTTTTAACAAAGGGCTATATAAATATGGGAAAGCTAGTGTTAAATGTGGAAATAGTCAGTAAACAATATCCAATTAAATGTCATTTAAACGTAAAGGGTGCTGAGATCATTAGCAGTTAATGGAATAACATATAGACCAGTAGTCCAAAAGGAAAGCTAAATAAATGTGCATAATTTCCCTAGAAGTGATGGGAGTAAAACACATAACAACAACAACAATTACACCATATGTGCACGCACACACACAGCTTCCTCTTAAGCATTTCTCCCTGTTCCTATACTCCCCCTCTTTTTGCTCAGTCAGCTCTTACACACACACACACACACACACACACACCCACTTACCTGAATGAATTGACCCAAAATAGGTCTGGCCCTAAAACAACAGCTTCCACTAAACATCACAGCATTATCGGTTACACAATGCCAGACTTGTTTACTATTTGAGCAATAAGGCCTGAGAGTGTGTGGTATATTGCCAGACTTGTTTACTATTTGAGCAATAAGGCCTGAGAGTGTGTGGTATATTGCCAGACTTGTTTACTATTTGAGCAATAAGGCCTGAGAGTGTGTGGTATATTGCCAGACTTGTTTACTATTTGAGCAATAAGGCCTGAGAGTGTGTGGTATATTGCCAGACTTGTTTACTATTTGAGCAATAAGGCCTGAGAGTGTGTGGTATATTGCCAGACTTGTTTACTATTTGAGCAATAAGGCCTGAGAGTGTGTGGTATATTGCCAGACTTGTTTACTATTTGAGCAATAAGGCCTGAGAGTGTGTGGTATATTGCCAGACTTGTTTACTATTTGAGCAATAAGGCCTGAGAGTGTGTGGTATATTGCCAGACTTGTTTACTATTTGAGCAATAAGGCCTGAGAGTGTGTGGTATATTGCCAGACTTGTTTACTATTTGAGCAATAAGGCCTGAGAGTGTGTGGTATATTGCCAGACTTGTTTACTATTTGAGCAATAAGGCCTGAGAGTGTGTGGTATATTGCCAGACTTGTTTACTATTTGAGCAATAAGGCCTGAGAGTGTGTGGTATATTGCCAGACGTGTTTACTATTTGAGCAATAAGGCCTGAGAGTGTGTGGTATATTGCCAGACTTGTTTACTATTTGAGCAATAAGGCCTGAGAGTGTGTGGTATATTGCCAGACTTGTTTACTATTTGAGCAATAAGGCCTGAGAGTGTGTGGTATATTGCCAGACTTGTTTACTATTTGAGCAATAAGGCCTGAGAGTGTGTGGTATATTGCCAGACTTGTTTACTATTTGAGCAATAAGGCCTGAGAGTGTGTGGTATATTGCCAGACTTGTTTACTATTTGAGCAATAAGGCCTGAGAGTGTGTGGTATATTGCCAGACTTGTTTACTATTTGAGCAATAAGGCCTGAGAGTGTGTGGTATATTGCCAGACTTGTTTACTATTTGAGCAATAAGGCCTGAGAGTGTGTGGTATATTGCCAGACTTGTTTACTATTTGAGCAATAAGGCCTGAGAGTGTGTGGTATATTGCCAGACTTGTTTACTATTTGAGCAATAAGGCCTGAGAGTGTGTGGTATATTGCAGACTTGTTTACTATTTGAGCAATAAGGCCTGAGAGTGTGGTATATTGGCAGACTTGTTTACTATTTGAGCAATAAGGCCTGAGAGTGTGTGGTATATTGCCAGACTTGTTTACTATTTGAGCAATAAGGCCTGAGAGTGTGTGGTATATTGCCAGACTTGTTTACTATTTGAGCAATAAGGCCTGAGAGTGTGTGGTATATTGCCAGACTTGTTTACTATTTGAGCAATAAGGCCTGAGAGTGTGTGGTATATTGCCAGACTTGTTTACTATTTGAGCAATAAGGCCTGAGAGTGTGTGGTATATTGCCAGACTTGTTTACTATTTGAGCAATAAGGCCTGAGAGTGTGTGGTATATTGCCAGACTTGTTTACTATTTGAGCAATAAGGCCTGAGAGTGTGTGGTATATTGCCAGACTTGTTTACTATTTGAGCAATAAGGCCTAAGAGTGTGTGGTATATTGGCCATTTGTAGTTTGGGTCCTGAATGCTAAATGGCTGAAAAAGCATTTCAGACGTGTGTATATCAGACAATATACAACAGTTTTGATGCAAAAAAATACTTGTGTGTTCTATTTATGTTGGTAACCAGTTTATAATAGCAATAAGGCACCTCCGAGGTTTGTAATATTTGTCCTGTATACCATGACTAAGGGCTGTTCTTAGGCTCGACACAAAGCAGAGCTGCAAGAAGCTCTCACATTTCTCCATGTTTCTTCAAATGTCTAATTTTCAAGTTTCACCTCCAGCTTAGCATTGTTCTATTTCTCCAAAGGTCAAATTTCATAGATGTTCCAAACATCCAACATCAAAGTGTTTTTGATACCCTGTGTTGCTGCTCCTACTCAGCATCGTCCCATTTCTCCAAAGGTCAAATTTCATAGATGTTCCAAACATCCAACATCAAAGTGTTTTTGATACCCTGTGTTGCTGCTCCTACTCAGCATCGTCCCATTTCTCCAAAGGTATAATTTAGAAGCCGCTCCAAACATCACATTTCAAAGTTAGGGTTAGGGGTTAAGGTTTGGATAGGGTTAAACTTTTAAAAAGCTTCTCAGGTACTTTCATATACTTTTTAGCCAGTAGTTAGTAGCACTCATAAGCCAAAATTGGTCCCCGAAAATTGCGTACTAGATAAGTTCACCACGTCATTGCTCTCTCGATCTGCTGTGTCCACTGAGCTGTTGGGCCCGCCCTGCAACTTAATTGGATAACACTGGGCAGGTCTCTTCTAGTTATCACTCAAATGCGAGAGGCTGAAGCTCACTGGCTAGAACTCAAATTACTAGGAGGCTGGCCCACGTGGGGGGAAATGTAGAGAAAATGGCACGGCACAGCACAGCTTCAAACTGGGGATTTCATGGCTAATTGCGATAGAACAGTAATTCTGCTCATAGATTATGCATGTCTGAACTACACATGGACACATCCAGGCCAAAGGGGGAGGTTTAAAAATAATACATTTTTAGTCGCTAAAATACCGGAGCATGTCTTTAAGTTTAGGCATTCCTTCAAGACAGTGGTGTAAAGTACTTAAGTAAAAATACTTGAAAGTATTATTAAGTCGTTTTTTGGAGAATCTGTACTTTACTATTTATATTTTTGAAAACTTTTACTTTAACTTCACTACAAAATATTGTACTTTTTACTCTATACATTTTCCCTGACAACCAAAAGTACTCGTTACATTTTGAATGCTTAGCAGGACAGGAAAAGTGTCAAATTTTGCACCTGGCCTGGCGTACTCACTCAACACAAATGCATCTTTTGTAAATAGTGTCTGAGTGCTGGAGTGTGCCCCAGGCAATACATACATTTGAAAACCAAGAAAATGGTGCTGTCTGCTTTGCTTAATAGAAGGAATTTTAAATGATTTATACTTTTACTTTTGATACTTAAGTATATTTTACTTTTATTTTTACTTGAGTAACTTTATATTAAGGTATTTATACACAAGTATGAACATTTGATAGTTTTTCCACCACTGATTCCAGAATGGTTAAGGTTTGGGGTAATAAAAAGCTGGTTTTGAAGGCATTTCCCAACTTCCTCATGACATGGATAGACATCCAATTTCGAGGTCACTCTTCAGCTATTCTCCTGGTTATATTCAAGCAATAATGCATGAGAACGTGTGGTATATATGGCCAATATACCACGGCTCAGGGCTGTTCCCATGCACAACACAACACGAACCCCAGAGGTGCCTTATTGCTACAATAAACTGCTTACCAATGTAATTAGGGCAGTAACAAGAAATGTTTGGTTATACCCTTGGTATACGGTCTGATATACCACGGCTTTCAGCCAAACAGCATTCAGGGCTCGAACTACCCAGTGAACAGCCCATAGCCGTGGTATATTGGCCATATACCACACCCCATCGGGCGTTATTGATTAAATATACCACACCCCCTCAGGCACTACAGCTTAATTATAAACCGGGTAGTTTGGGACCGGGATGCTGATTGCCGTGGTATATCAGACATTATAAATTGGGTGGGTCGAGCCCTGAATGCTGATTGGCTGACATCCGTACACCACGGGTAGGAAAAAACATTTATTTTTAGTGCTCTAATTACGTTGGTAACCAGTTTATAATAACAATAAGGCATCTCGGATTTGGGATATATGGCCAATATACCCCGACGAAGCACTGTATCCAGGCACTCAGCGTTGCGTGGATAAGAACAACCCTTAGCCGTGGTATATTGGCCATATACCCCACCTCATCTGGCCTTATTGCTTAAATATCACACGTACTCGGCGCCTCTCTCCCTGCCCTCCAGTAAACAGAGTACTGTGATACAGCACTGAGACCAGAAATCAAACCTGCTATTTCACATGCCCTATGCCACAAAGCTACATACACTTGTGCAAACAGTAACACACAAAGACGAATACACAGATACAGGCACTGCAATACCTGAACACAAAAATAAGTAACACATGCATAGACAGAATTGCATGTCTCATACAGTCCCCTTCAGTGGCTCTCGGTGTCATTTAAGATGTGGGACAATGTTTTTATTTTATTTTAATGAGCATGACCTTCGTTCTATTACAGCATATCGGATGACTGTCATTCGTATTCCATTCACCCAGCTCAATGTAACATCGATAGGTTTAGCCTACTACATGATACTCAATACATGACACATTCAATACAGCCTTGCACACTCTTGCCTGCATCTAGCTGATCTAGGGTGTAATCATTAGTCCAACAGTATCACCTCTTGCCTGCATCTAGCTGATCTAGGGTGTAATCATTAGTCCAACAGTATCACCTCTTGCCTGCATCTAGCTGATCTAGGGTGTAATCATTAGTCCAACAGTATCACCTCTTACCTGCATCTAGCTGATCTAGGGTGTAGTCATTAGTCCAACAGTATCACCTCTTGCCTGCATCTAGCTGATCTAGGGTGTAATCATTAGTCCAACAGTATCACCTCTTACCTGCATCTAACTGATCTAGGGTGTAGTCATTAGTCCAGTCTTCCCTGCATCTAGCTGATCTAGGGTGTAATCATTAGTCCAACAGTATCACCTCTTACCTGCATCTAGCTGATCTAGGGTGTAGTCATTAGTCCAACAGTATCACCTCTTGCCTGCATCTAGCTGATCTAGGGTGTAGTCATTAGTCCAACAGTATCACCTCTTACCTGCATCTAGCTGATCTAGGGTGTAATCATTAGTCCAACAGTTGCAAATGAGTTTCCACTGGACAAATTCAAGCATGTTCATCCCTTTTTCATTCCGTTTAAGAAACGTTTTTCAACTGAATCGGCAGAATGAATACACCCTTGATAACACGCAAGCACACTTCCCTTTAATAGCAGCCACATACAAACAGCACTGTATAATTCCTTCTCGCATCAGCATGCTCTCCTCCTCTCACCTTTTCTTTTCACTTGTGGACTTCAGTGCACAACACATCAGCTGTCTGTGACCAGGCAACAAAAAAAAACTTACCATGCCAAACCTTCATATCACAACCACTACACACAGCCTACATTGTCACCATATTAATGTCATAGTCAACATAGCTACTAGAACTAGCACGGTAGTAAACCCGCTACAACCATGCAGTTACATCAGCGGGCCCCGGTGGCAATAAATAAAACAAATGTTAGCTTGACTTTGAAGAGTTTCATTGTTGGATAGCCATAGCCAGTTAGCTAACATTGTATCCTCCTCTGTTTTAGCTGGGTGTTTAAGCAGGCTAAACTGGCTCGCTAGCTAAGTAAGTGAAGGTTAAATGAAATACAACTAAATATAGCTCTCTCTCTCTCTTGCTTTTTCCTTAATTTATTTACGCAGAGGAGGACAGAAACTAGCTGTCCTCCGGCTACACCATGGTGCTACCCTACAGATTGCTGTTGAGGCTAATGTAAGACCTTCATTGCAAAACAGTGTGTTTTACCTAAAAATTATAACTTTAATGTTTCACTCTTTATTTTTATGAAATTCACTGAGGAGGATGGTCCTCCCCTTCCTCCTCTGAGGAGCCTCCACTGGTCCCCCTGCTTTTTTCATATTTTGGAAGAACCACTTTCTGTACATACACATAACTACTGTAACACACATGTTTCTTGCATGTCTGAAACCTAAATAGAACCAAGCTGACTGCATGGAGCATACAGACAGAACTGTGATGTGTGCTCCATGTCAGTGACCCTGAAGGAGTATGGAAACCCTGTTAATCTGAGGACTGGATGGATGTCATATCACCACTCACAAGATCTGACACATCGGCCTCACCCCTCAGTGCTCTTACTTCTCCCGGAGAAAAAAAACACATTTGAAGTGAGTGGCACACACACATGGCTCCACAGAGGAGGAAGGGGAGGACCATCCTCCTCAGTGAATTTCATATAAATAGTAAAACACTTGAAAAGTTATCCTTTTTAGATGAATCTATATTCACATCACCAAATAATTTATTAAAACACACACAAAAAACACCCTCCAACCTATCAGAGCTCTTGCAGCATGAACTGACATATCAAAGGATCAGAGAATGAATCTAGTACTGAAAGCATAATCTGCAGCTAGTTGGAAGGTTTTGAACAAATTAATTTATTCAAAAATGGAGACAGCGAGAGAGAGATATTTTGTCATTTTCACTTTTACATACTTAGCTAGCAAATGCAGCTAGCTAGTTTAGCCTACTCAAACACCCAGCTTAAACAGAGGGATGCTATGGTAGCTAGCACTGAGGTCCACAAGTCAAGGGAAAAAGTGATCGGAGGAGAGTTCTTAGATGCGAGAAGGAATTAACGAGCAAAGTGATCATGCTGCTTGTATGTGGCTGCTATGAAAGTGAACTGGGTTTGCATGTGATGGGACCCACGTTATCCCAAAAGGTGTAGTTTTGAATCATCTGTCCAGAGAACATTCTTCCAAGAACATTCTTCCAAGAACATTCTTCCAAGAGTCTTGGTGATCATCCAGGTGCTTCTTTTGCAAACTTGAGTCAACTTTTTGGAAAAAATGGGTCACATTATGCCTGGTGAAAACCAAAACTGAACCTCATACCAACGGTCAAGCATGGTGGTGGCAGTGTGATAGTTTGGGAAGGCTTTGCTGCCTCAGGGTCTGGACGGCTTTCCTTAATAGAAGGAACCATGAATTCTGCTCTGTATCAGAGAATTCTACAGGAGAATAACAGGCCATCCGTTTGTGAGCTGAAGCTGAAGCACAACTGGGTCATGCAGAAAAACAATGATCCAAAACACACAAATCAAGTCTACGTGAAAATGGCTAAAAAGCAGCAAATTTGAAGTTTTGGGATGGCCTAATCAAAGTCCAGACTTAATCCCAATTGAGATGTTGTGGCAGGACTTGAAACGAGCAGTTCATGCTTGGAAACCCACAAATGTCACTAAGTTACAGCAGTTCTTCATGGGAGAGTCATCCAAAATTTGTCCACAGCGACTTGAGAGACTGATCAACAACTACAAGAAGGGTTCGGTTGGAGTCATT
The DNA here is from genome assembly GCF_034236695.1 of Oncorhynchus nerka. Lineage (NCBI taxonomy): Eukaryota > Metazoa > Chordata > Actinopteri > Salmoniformes > Salmonidae > Oncorhynchus > Oncorhynchus nerka. The sequence goes on along the minus strand of NC_088412.1, from coordinate 49,958,425 downwards.
GCAGCTAAAGGTAGCACACCAGTTATTGAGTGCAAGTGTAACAGTTTTGCTTCTGTCCCTCTCCTCGCCCCTACCTGGGCTCGAACCAGGGACCCTCTGCAAGCATCGACAACAGTCACCCTCGAAGCATCATTACCTATCGCTCGACAACAGCCGCAGTCCTTGCAGAGCAAGGGAAACAACTACTTCGAGTCTCAGAGCCAGTGACGTCACCGATTGAAACGCTATTAGCGCGCACCCCGCTAACCATTTCACACCGCTTCACAAGGGGGCAATTACTTTTTCACACGAGGGCGTTGGGTGTTGCTTAACTTTGTTTATAAAATGAATGAAATAAGTAGGTAATTGGTGTGTTACTTGTTCATTCAGGTTCCCTTTATCTAATATTAGGTTTTGATTGAAGACCTGATAACATTTATTATCAAAAATATGCGAAAGTAGAGAAAATTAGAATGAAGGAAAATACTTATCATGACACTGATTCTGTTGAAAAACGTTTCTTAAACAAAAACAAATGCAACAAAACAGGGATAAACATACCTGAATTCCTCCAATAGAAACTCTAGTTTGCAACTGTTGGACTAAGGATTACACTCTAAGTCAGCTAGATGCAGGCAAGAGTGTGCAAGGCAGTATTGACAGTGTCACTGTCTGCCACCTTGATTACTCACATTTTTCTCTAAACCTGTGCACCTACGTTGTAAACTTTCATTCATAGGCTAGGTTGTAGCAACCTCATGATGGGTACAGGGAGAATTCTAGTATCATGTAGTAACCTAAACCTATCGATGTTACATTGAGCTGGGTGAACGGAACATGAATGACAGTCATTGAATATGCTGTAATAGAAATAAGGTCATGCTCATAAAAAACAAAGTATTGTCCCCCTCATCTTAAACAGCACCGACCCCCACTGTGTCACTCACTCACACACACACCCACACGCACATGCACACACACACACCTGAATGAATCCTTTACATAAAAAGTTTAGTTTTGAAACTGCATTAAAAGTGCAGTAACTGCAGTCAACTGTGGTATTTTGGATGCAGTAATTGCAGAATACTGCAGATGAACTGCAGTAATAATGCACTGTAACTGCAGTTCACTGCATAATTACTGCAGTAATTAGTTTGTAATGTGGAGTGTTTAAACAGTGTGTTTAGAGCAGTCAGGCCTAATTTTGGTCCATCCCTTACAAAACAAGATTGCAGCATACTGCAGTTATAATGCACTATAACGGCATTCTTGTTTTGTAAGGGACGGACCCAAATTAGGCCTGTCTGCTCTAAACGCACTGTTTAAACACTCCACATTACAAAGAAACATGCTCACTGCGCTTCGAGAGAGATGTCTGCTCTCCTACCTTTTACACCAGCGACGTCTCTGAACCTCCCCCTTTGCGGTGCGAGCATTGCCAGCCCAGGGCAGCAAACGTGCGCGAAGTCCATGAGCCATCCATCCATCACATGGTGACGCGCAGGGCTTTCCCCGGACAATACAACCCACTGGGCACAGACTAAGTTCAACATCTAGTTTTGATTTACATTTCGTTTTGAGTTTTCAACTGACGTGAATTCAAGAAAAACATGCACATGTCATTGGATTTAGGTTAAAAGTTGGGTGAAAAAAAAATACGAAATTCCCTTATTTGAAGTCCAATCAGTTTTCCACGTTGATTCAACTTCATCACATAGAATGTTTTTTTGTTGAAATGACATGGAAACAGTTTTTGCCCTGTGGGAAGCTCGTGATCAGTGGAGAAAGGGCTGCACAGAGTAGTTGACAAGCCTAAACGGATGTATAGAAAGACAATTTGGTCCAGCGGCGTTACCGGATACCGAGCAGAGGGACTTGGAGAAGCTCGTGCCCATCTTCTGTCGAACGGCGGTTAAATTAGACTAATGTGCGTCCTTACAGAAATTGCGGTTGATGTGTGATATAGACTACACTGTTTCGTTTGACATGAGGAAAGTAGGCAAATTCACGTGTAGCTTATCTCGGTTAAAATACAGCACAACAAGAACGTCAGGATAATGATGAAAGGGTCATAATAATAATAATAATATCATAATTGTACATTTTAAATAAAACAAATATGAGTATTGTGGTTTCGGTTCTGTGTGTTATACTTTTTGCAACAGATTGCTTCTCATTTCGTTGGAGCTCAGTAGCTTATTTAGATGGCCAATTGTTGCAGAACCTGAAAAGTAGTTTAAATATAGCCTACATAGGATATCTAAACTATTAAAATTACGTTAATTTGTTTAACTCTGAGCTAGCCTATAGGCTAATTAGAAAATTGTCATTGCATTTTTCCTGATAATTTTTTTTCCATTTAGGCCTATATATGTATATGTGTGTATATATATATATACGATTCTTGAATTGCTCGGTTATAGCTAAAACATCCGCTGGTGTTTAACTGGATATTCTCAAAATTAGAACATCTGTAATTGAATTGAACATGTGAGATATTCGTTCTCTAAAGGCAATCCACGTCTTTACTATTGCAAACAGGCGAGCGCTTCAGGCGAGAGGTGTTTAATTTGCACAATTATTTTCGAAATAATTCATAGGCCTATAAAAAAACTGCTATTTATTTTCTTATAAGGCTACTGTGGATGTTTTACCCTTTTGTGTGTATTGAGTAAACATTATATTTTCGGCGGAGCCTAACTGTTCGATGCTTGAAGGCACATTTAAACGAAAGACATGGGGAAGGATGAACAGATTTTGGACAGAATTTTTTATTAAACATTTTGAAAACAAGATTCTTTAACAACATTCCATTTTGAAACATGTCTTTGTTTTGACTTATTCACACTTGGGACATTTAAACGTTTCTCGAATAAATATATAGAACTCATATATAGCCTAAAGATATAGCGTTCACATACTAGTCGGAAATAGGAAACTCGGAAGTCGGATATTTCCGAGTTTCCTAGTTCCGACTTTCACGGGAACGCGGCATCGACAGCACCGTGCAGAATATACTTCACCATCTTGCCATGATGCTGGTGTTTAGGCCTGTTTCACGTTGGATTTCTAAAAATTCTAAATAATTTTAGCACCAAAAACACAGGATAAATCTCTGAGGCCAATGACACATCTCCTCCGCTTTATTGTCTGATTGAGTGATGAATGAATTGATTGATAATCAATCAATAATAACTTTTCACTAAAATAGGACATATTTTTGTAAAATGTTTAAGATCAGACAAAGTACCAAAATAAGTTATTTCGTTAAGTTAAGACGAATTGCATTTGCACCACAATGAGGTTCACTTAAAATCTATGCAATTATCCAAGATAATTCATGATCTTCTTCTGTGCAGCATGTTGGGAGGTAAAAAACAACACCTCTATTCTATTCTATTTCTATACTTAATTATGATTCGACTTGCAAACACCTCTCATAATTATCCTTGTCGTGTCAACCTGGCTGTATTCCTACACAGGTCGCCATCAGCCTTACACTAACAACTGGCATTGACAAAGTGGTTCAGAACTTCTGCACAATATTGCACATCATATATCTAGGCAGCAGGTAACACATGATCCAGGGATTTCTTGATGACAGTAAGGTTTTTTAGTTAGTCTAAGTCGGCACCATACCCTCAGCTCAAAATATTCTAATTTGTATGCCAAAAAACAAGCATCCTCTGTAGCCATCTCTCAACACATCAGATCAGACAGAAGATATATTGAGCTATAAGACACCGTACTGCGGACTTAATGAATTAATATTCACAAGCCGCGAGATCACCTCTATTATTATTATTATTATACAATTTTAAAAAATCCATGAATTAAGAGTTTAGTTAAGTTGGTGCATAGAGTTTTAGCAGCGAATGCCATCCTTATATTTGTAGCTATTATGTAAATCACCTCCCATCGAATTTCTATATCCACCTTATTACCATAACTATCAATACGCCATAACGAAAAAATGTTACCCCAAAATGTTTCTTATCTTAGTGCAGTTAGACTTCTCGTTTACATCACATGTCCAGTAGAAGTAAGAGGATATCGTACACTATTTGCATGCTGTAACATTGTATTAAGACGTTCTGAATCATCATCGAGCAACAAAAGCTTTGAAAAGTAAGGTAACTAAATAACACAAAAACTGTTCTCTACACATATGTACACTTGGGAATAAATAAAGTCTAATATCTGGCCCAGTTGATCATTTATTTTTGTTTTGTTTTTGTTTTGTTTTAAAACAATAGAAAAATCGATTGAAAATATCGGTTAAGACGCGTCCTTGGCCTTAATCTAGGAAGAGAAGGATGACAGAGGAGGAGGGGAAAGTACCAAGACAGGAGGAAAGAACCATGGGCCATGCTTTCGTGTTAGATGACTGGAGGTTTGGGTTACCGTGCCATACATGTCCTGCATGCAGGGTTGCTAAAAAGGATGGAACTAGACTTGCAATATTCAAATGTTCCCTTTCCGTTAACGGGGATGGAAGGCTATATCAGAGAGTCCCCTCCATCATCACAGTCCGGTACATCAACGGGGCTTGCAGGAGCTGCAGAGATGTATTGCTTTTTCCGTGGTTCGATCACTTTGATTTCAATTCAGTCCCAATGATAAAATAAATAGCGGGTTCTCTTCCTTGAAGTCCCACCAGCTTCAAGATGCTCAAGGCTCTCTTTTAAGACGCCATATAAAGAACCAAAACAAACAAGTAGGGATTTATTGTCTGAGAAAAACATAGGGATTTCAGTTTTTGTTTTTCTTTTCTGTTCAGTAGGTCTACTTTGCCAAGTTTGATTCACAAGACTCCAAATGTTAATCAGGGTTTCTCTGAGATCTTTTGCATCATAAAATATGAATCAGTCTATTGATTTGACAGTGTGTGATCCCATGTCGAGATCAAGAGGTCTTGGTGTATTGAAGTTCATTCAAAGAGCATCTTTAAGACTTATCGAACAATTATATCTGCGCACATAAAATAGGCTACTTAGCCTATGTGCGCACCTACCTTGCTTGTTTCTTTAAATATGAAGCATTATGCTATGTTGTACTTTTAAAATGTACACTGAGTGTTTTTCCTAAAGGAATAACTGTAAACAAAAATGCAAAAAGAAAAATATAAATAATATATTTCAAATGAAATTAAAATTACGTTTAGGAAGGGGGCAAAAGTCATGTCACGAGTAAGTCTCTTACATGAAGAATTCCGTGGAGGCCAGTTTCCCGTGGTTTCCGTTGGAGGGGTCTCTGTTGTTGTTACCGGGCCCGCAACCGTTGTAGCTTCGGCTCGCCAGCTTGTCGTACTTCTCCTTGTAGAGGTCCCGCTCTTTGGCCAAGCGCACAACGTCCTGCTTCAGCTGTTCCACCTGGCTCAGGAGCGTGCACTTCTCGCTCTCCAGCATGTGCCTCTGCTGCACGCGCTTGTAGCGGCAGGACTGCGCGTAACCTCGGTTCTTGAGCGTGCGTCTCTTCTGCTTTAGGCGGATCACCTCCTCTTTGCTGAACCCCCTCAGTTGCCGGTTGAGCTCGCGCACTGTCATGCTGACCAGCTGCTCGTCCGAGAAGCGGTCCTCGAGGCGGTGTCCGTGGTGGTGGTGGTGATGGTGGGCCTGGTGATGGTGACCGGCCGAGGTCGCGGATAGATCCTCCCCTACATACTGCTGGCCGCGGAAGCCCTCGTAGCCCTGGTGGTGGTGATGGTGGTGATGGGCGTTGCCGATGAGGGCCTCCACCGCATCCTCGGGGGTCAGGTTGAGGGCTTCGGGGTTGATGTGGTGCTGGTAGCTGGGGATCCAGTACAGGTCCTCCAACTGAGGTTTACCGCCAACGCTCTGGGTGTTGCTGCTGCCGCTGTTGTTGCTGTTGACGCCGTTGTCCAGGTTTTGGCTCGACTGGCCACCGGGGCTGGGAGCGCAGAAGCTGGGCGAGGAAGGCACGGAGGAGCAGGGCGTGCTAATCGGGGTGGAGGAGAGGGATCCCGGGGGGAGGCGGTGGCAGTAACGGTCAGCCTCTGGAGGTTCCTTCTTTACTTCGAACTTCATTAGGTCGAAGTCGTTGACGTACTCGATGGCCAGTGGGCTATTGGGCAGCTCTGCGCTCATGGCGAGGTCCGTGGCCATGTCAGTCCATGCGACGACTCCCGCCCTCACAGCCAAACCAACACCGGGCAGGACACTGGGCAGCCCTCGCGGATGCAGATTGCTTCTTCGATTCGGTCTGTGTGCCCGGTGCGTGGAGTTGTGAGGTTGTATAGATGAGGGGGTACTTCGTATTAAACTGCTAGTCCTTAAAACAACTACTATGTATAGCGGCGCCGGTGTTAATATATGTATGCACGCAAATTAACTTGTACACCTGCCAGTTCTCCTCTGCCAATTTTCTTGTTGACAATTTATCCCAGATCAAATTCACTTTTTAATACCACGGCCCAGGGCCGGCTGAAACTCGAGCCCCCTGGTGAAATTTGGAGACACCAACCGGTCCTGTACTCCCTCCACCTCTGTACCGACTCGCGCCTTCTGATTTACTGTCCTCCAGTCAGTGGTTGTGAAGGAAAGCAGCAAAGGGGATGGTTTTATTTTCTCATCTCCTGTTCTGGAGTTGTTGCTCTCTTGTTGTCTGTTTTAAAAAAAAATGTATCTATTTTCCTGTATCCTTCTTCTTCGCCTCGACTGACGCAAGGACAGCGAGTCCAGGCTCTCTGCAGGAGGAAAGCAGGAAGGCTCGCGATGCTCGCGACTGAAGTTACTGCAGCATGCAGCATGTGTTACATATGACCAGAATAAAACTTTCCACACAAGACACGAGCATGACTGCTCGGAGAAAAAAAAATCACTGTGCACTAGACACGCGCGCGTAAAAGATGCGTATAAAAAATAATAATACAAAAAAAACCTCCCACTTTCTGCATCTGCTGGAGTCCACAATGGAATGGTTCGGAGAAAAACAATTCTCAAGAGTTCTTACAAGCAAAAAAATAGGTATGTATATTAAAAATAGATATTCCTTAAGCGGTGGTGGGACACAGGACTAACTGGTGCCGTTTCTGAATGGTCAGTCCAGATTTATCAGTTTGCTGTGTACTCACGAATGCGCCGGTCCCCACGGTTTTCCCTTTCACTCTGGGAACGTTGCGTCCTGTGTGTGAGAGTGTGTGTATATGTGTGTGTGAGCTGATGAATTCCTTTCACAGTTGGCTCTCTCTATCCGGCAGATGGCCGTGACTTTCGGCTCTGCAGTGCAGCGCAACATCGCAGTGTCACTGAGACGCTGGGAAAGGCAATTTGCACTTTTAAAGACACCACGTGCCCGACCCTCCCACCTCGTATGTGACGGACCAATGGGAGAAGATGACAGCGGTGGATTTGCATTAACCTATAGCAACATCTCGCGCTGGGACCAGCCGGCAGCTGTCGGAACGCAGAACTCATGCTCGCGGAACATGTTCATCTCCCCCCTCTAGCGACGAGATCGTGCTACTGCACGGAGAGAGGCAGGCACATGTAAGGTACGCGGGAGGCGCTCCGCTAGGCTAGGGGGGGGGGGGGGGGGTGAACAGTGGTGATAATATATCTATTCCAGTCTATAACAGAAACTTTAGAATTGTCAATATTATTATTATAAAACAGACTGAACAAGGGAGGAATAAGAGAGTCTGGTTAAGTTTGAGGTGCTTGGCCACTCCGTAAAGCCCCTATGGGAGCACTGGTAGCAGGGGAGTCCCGTTAACGCTCTCATACAAAAATCATACAACAAAAAGTTGTCTCAGGTTTCACTTCAAAACGGAATGAAACACCCAATGAAAAGCGTATAGAAAAAAGCATGAGTTAAAGTGGGATGGTAAAAGTTGGAGAGGTGTGATTATACGCTTCTTATTTGATGTATATTATACCACATACAAGGACACATGTCCTATGCAGCTGTGGTCTGAAAAACCTGCTGAGGGTCCGGGCGATTGGTGGGGGATTAATTACAATTAGGCTATTCCACGTGATGGCCCCTGCTCGGGGTTTTAAATCGCAATTAACTACAAATTGCATGCCGACCCATCTCCGCGGATCGACAAATAATTAAACTTCGCGTGCAACGTGCTCCCCCATCGTGCGCGGAACGCGCAATGTACGCCCCCCCCCATCATGGAGACATACGTCTTCATCTGGAGAGGCACCCGGGCTAAAGAAAATCAAAGCAGAAGGTTGAGCAGAACGTCGATACCAGTGATATGCGTCTCAAGGGAGGGTAGGATGAATACTGAGATTCTGCCCACTTGTGTCTTTTCTCTGCAAATTGGGTTAGGCGTTTAGTCGAGGGGCAATTAAAGCATAATGGTAGAATAGTTATTTGTCATATTACACTGAACAAAAATACAAACGCAACATGTAAAGTGTTGGTCCCATGTTTCATGAGCTAAAATAAAATACCTCAGAATTGTTTCATATGCACAAAAAGCTTATTTCTCTTAAATTGTGTGCACACATGTATTTACATCCCTGTTAGTGAGCGTTCCTCCTTTGCCAAAATAATCCATCCACCTGACAGGTGTGGCAAATCAAAAAGCTGATTACACAGGTGCAACTTGTGCGTGGGACAATTAAAAGGCCGTTCTAAAATGTGCAATTTTGTCACACAACACAATGCCCGATGTCACAAGTTGAGGGAGTGTGCAATTGGCATGCTGACTGCAGGAATGTCCACCAGAGCTGTTGCCAGAGAATTTAATGTTCATTTCTCTACCATAAGCCACCTCCAATGTAATTTTAGAGAATTTAATGTTCATTTCTCTACCATAAGCCACCTCCAATGTAATTTTAGAGAATTTAATGTTCATTTCTCTACCATAAGCTACCTCCAATGTAATTTGAGAGAATTTAATGTTCATTTCTCTACCATAAGCCGCCTCCAATGTAATTTTAGAGAATTTAGCGGTATGTCCAACCGGCCTTACAACCGCAGACCACGTGTGTCGTGTGGGCGAGTGGTTTGCTGATGTCAACGCTGTGAACAGAGCGCTCCATGGTGGAGGTGGGGTTATGGTATGGGCCAGCAGAAGCTACGGACAATGAACACAATTGCATTTTTTTTTCGATGGCAATTTGAATGCAGAGCAACCGTGACGAGATCCTGAGGCCCATTGTCGCGCTGTTCATCCGACACCATACCCTCTTGTTTCAGCATGATAATTGTGCCAAATGGTGGCCACACCAGATAATCTTTTCCGATCCATGCCCCTACCTTTTTTTTCTAAAAAGGTATTTGTGACCAACAGATGCATATCTGTATTCCCAGTCATGTGAAATCCATAGATTAGAGCCTAATGAATGTATTTAAATGGACTGATTTCCGTATAGTAAAATGTTTGAAAATGTTGCATTTCTATTTAGTATAAATTAAAGGAATATATTTTTCATGGCCCTTTAGGCCCTGCAGAGAGAGAGACTGGTGTGGTCTAGTGATAAGATGAAAAACGTCCGTAGCCTAAGTTAATAATGGTTAGGGGGCCATGCGTAATGGTAGTGCATTGTCAAATTAACCTACATGGCCCCTAGGCCCCCAGACTCATGTGGTCTAGTGATATTGAGATGGAAAAAAAGGTGGAGGGCAAGCAGTAAGTTAACTTAGTCAGGTATAATATGAGATGAGTAGGCCAGAAGAGTAGCCAATAGCCACCATAAAACCTGCACCTGACTGCGCTGAGCTCAACTTCCTGTCCAACACTACAGCTGTGAAATACACTGTGTGCGTCCTGACACTGCGCTGAGCTCAACTTCCTGTCCAACACTTACAGATGTGAAATACACTATTTGTCTCCCAAATGGCATCTCATTCCGAATGTAGTGCACCACTTTTGACCATGGCCAATAGGGCTCTGGTCAAATGTAGTGCACTATGTAGGGAATAGGGTGCCAGTTGGGACGCATTCTCTCTTCCTGGCTCAAATCTGCTGGCTAAGATGAAAAGAAAAGTAGGACTGTAAGATGAAAACGGGACAGAAATATCAAGGTATTTGAAGTTTAAGGTGCACTAAGTCATCATAACGAGGGTTGGGGTTTTATCAAATAAGCAGGAGCCGGACCCCAAACGCCAAGCTAAGCAGTCCGCATTGAAATACCACATTTAAGAAGATCTGCCATTTGGTCCATTCATTGTGAGAGGGAAGTGTGTGTGGCCGAGGCCTTGAGACATACATTTAGAAGAAGTCAGGGATTCCTTTGTGTCTTTGCATATTGGGTGTTCGCTGCTGGTGCAGTTCTTACCGATTTAAGCAAAAATGGACATCAGCACGCGGGAGATCCACATAGCGAGTGGGAGATTATTTGAGCAGGGTGGGCACAAGCGCCAGCTTTGGGGCGAAGTTAACCCTCTTCTTTCCAAAGTCTACTCCTTGGTCTGTGTGTGTGTGTGTGTGTGTGTGTGTGTGTGGGGGGGTAAGGTTATCAGAGACAGAGTTTTTGTGGCCATCTTAAAGTCTTAAATGCTGGTCTTAAGGAATCAGTTTACATTTCTAGGAGGGACACACATACACACTTTATGAAGCCAATAGAAGGTCAACAGAAAGAGGCAACATGTTAAATGGAGATTTGACAGAAAACCCTACATACCTGCCCACATGTTGTTCGGAGTTTGCCAAAGCTTACATTGAGTCAGTGAAAAAGTCAGTTTACTTTATCCAATACTTGCACATCTTGAATCTATGAGACATGAAGATAATGTAGGGAAAGAGGTAATGACAGAAGGAAAGGAAATAGATGGGACGAGTGAGGAGAGAGGTAATGAATCATTTCTCACAAAGAAACGGATCTTTATTAATGGAATAGCCACTCTGTTTATAATAAGTTTGTATTTTTTATGCTACTGCGGAGAAGAAACACACACACACCTCTCTCTCCTCTCCCTTTTCTTGTGCGCTTTTACAAAACATTCAAATATTGATCTTAATTAGGCTTTGCCGAGCTCAGCAGCCTGTGTTGAGGGTTTGAGACAAGCAGCAGCAGACACCTGTCTAAGGCACTTACATCTTCAGCAAGAGGGAGTAGGGAAATAAGAAGGGAGGATGGAAGAGTGATAGCTCCCGGTCTTCGACAGTGGCGTAGCGCAAAATGGCCCGCATGGTTCGAGCAAGCCCCCCTCTCAAACCTTTTTGTTGCCATGGGACACATAAAAAAAAGGTGTAGTTTAATAGCTAATCTCATGCTATTTTTAAGCAATAAGGCACGAGGAGGTGTGGTATATGGCCAATATACCATGGCTGTTCTTACGCACGATGCAATGCGGAGTGCCTGGATACAGCCCTTAGCCTTGTTATATTGGCTACATACCCCCCCAGGTGAATTTTTGATCATATAAACTGGTTACCAACGTAATTAGAACAGTAACATTTGATCAAATACGTTCCGTAATACCTCTGGTCTGATACACCGTGGCTTCCAGCCAAATCAGCATTCAGGGCTCGAACCACACAGTTTATTACACATTTTGCCATGAGGCCGAGAGAAAATGTTCCTGTTTTAGAGCTCAAGAATTCTTGAAAGACCGGACAATCGAAACTTTTTTTCCCCACAGATATTTGTCTTAATCTATATGCTTGATAGACCAAAGTATCAGCTATCACACAAACCCCCCCCCTCCCAAAATGTCTTCATAAAATGCAACTTGTTGGATTTATGTAAACTCCTTCAGTCACCATAAAAGGCGCTCTGGATAAGAGCGTCTGCTAAATGACTTAAATGTAAATGTCTTAAATGTACAATTATTGTCCAACAAGTGTTTAAAAACCTTGATTGTTTAATTCTATCTTTAGATTTTTAAATGTTGTAGAAATATATATCTAGAATATTTTATAGCACTATTATATGCTCCAGAGCTAAATCCATTAGCATTTCGGTATGTTTTTCTAGATTTAGAACGTAAAACAACAGTTATAAAGCAAACATTATCCCTTAGATCTTGCACAGCAAATACTTAAATAGTTGAGCAATATGTATGAAATATGAACATGTATGCTCACACTACTGTAAGTCGCTCTGGATAAGAGCGCCTGGAAATGACCAAAATGTAAATGTCAAAATATGTTGCACAACAGTGATTCAAATATTGACAAGCCTCTGACGGAGTTGACAACAGATACTCAAAACGAACATATTTTTGCCTCTAAAAATGAGTTAAATACAAAACATTTGTAAAATATGGAAAATTATTAATTTGAAAAAATCTCATTAAAAAAAACACTCTAATCAGATCTTTCAGCACTCTGATGGAATTGAGTTGACAAACATCTGATGGAATTGAGTTGACAAACATCTGATGGAATTGAGTTGACAAACATCTGATGGAATTGAGTTGACAAACATCTGATGGAGTTGAGTTGACAAACATCTGATGGAATTGAGTTGACAAACATCTGATGGAGTTGAGTTGACAAACATCTGATGGAGTTGAGTTGACAAACATCTGATGGAGTTGAGTTGACAAACATCTGATGGAGTTGAGTTGACAAACATCTGATGGAGTTGAGTTGACAAACATCTGATGGAATTGAGTTGACAAACATCTGATGGAGTTGAGTTGACAAACATCTGATGGAGTTGAGTTGACAAACATCTGATGGAGTTGAGTTGACAAACATCTGATGGAATTGAGTTGACAAACATCTGATGGAATTGAGTTGACAAACATCTGATGGAATTGAGTTGACAAACATCTGATGGAATTGAGTTGACAAACATCTGATGGAATTGAGTTGACAAACATCTGATGGAATTGAGTTGACAAACATCTGATGGAGTTGAGTTGACAAACATCTGATGGAATTGAGTTGACAAACATCTGATGGAGTTGAGTTGACAAACATCTGATGGAGTTGAGTTGACAAACATCTGATGGAGTTGAGTTGACAAACATCTGATGGAGTTGAGTTGACAAACATCTGATGGAATTGAGTTGACAAACATCTGATGGAGTTGAGTTGACAAACATCTGATGGAGTTGAGTTGACAAACAACATCTGATGGAGTTGAGTTGACAAACATCTGATGGAGTTGAGTTGACAAACATCTGATGGAATTGAGTTGACAAACATCTGATGGAGTTGAGTTGACAAACATCTGATGGAATTGAGTTGACAAACATCTGATGGAATTGAGTTGACAAACATCTGATGGAGTTGAGTTGACAAACATCTGATGGAGTTGAGTTGACAAACATCTGATGGAGTTGAGTTGACAAACATCTGATGGAATTGAGTTGACAAACATCTGATGGAATTGAGTTGACAAACATCTGATGGAGTTGAGTTGACAAACATCTGATGGAGTTGAGTTGACAAACATCTGATGGAATTGAGTTGACAAACATCTGATGGAGTTGAGTTGACAAACATCTGATGGAATTGAGTTGACAAACATCTGATGGAATTGAGTTGACAAACATCTGATGGAGTTGAGTTGACAAACATCTGATGGAGTTGAGTTGACAAACATCTGATGGAGTTGAGTTGACAAACATCTGATGGAATTGAGTTGACAAACATCTGATGGAGTTGAGTTGACAAACATCTGATGGAGTTGAGTTGACAAACATCTGATGGAATTGAGTTGACAAACATCTGATGGAGTTGAGTTGACAAACATCTGATGGAATTGAGTTGACAAACATCTGATGGAATTGAGTTGACAAACATCTGATGGAGTTGAGTTGACAAACATCTGATGGAGTTGAGTTGACAAACATCTGATGGAGTTGAGTTGACAAACATCTGATGGAATTGAGTTGACAAACATCTGATGGAATTGAGTTGACAAACATCTGATGGAATTGAGTTGACAAACATCTGATGGAATTGAGTTGACAAACATCTGATGGAGTTGAGTTGACAAACATCTGATGGAATTGAGTTGACAAACATCTGATGGAGTTGAGTTGACAAACATCTGATGGAATTGAGTTGACAAACATCTGATGGAGTTGAGTTGACAAACATCTGATGGAATTGAGTTGACAAACATCTGATGGAGTTGAGTTGACAAACATCTGATGGAATTGAGTTGACAAACATCTGATGGAGTTGAGTTGACAAACATCTGATGGAATTGAGTTGACAAACATCTGATGGAATTGAGTTGACAAACATCTGATGGAATTGAGTTGACAAACATCTGATGGAGTTGAGTTGACAAACATCTGATGGAATTGAGTTGACAAACATCTGATGGAATTGAGTTGACAAACATCTGATGGAGTTGAGTTGACAAACATCTGATGGAATTGAGTTGACAAACATCTGATGGAATTGAGTTGACAAACATCTGATGGAGTTGAGTTGACAAACATCTGATGGAGTTGAGTTGACAAACATCTGATGGAGTTGAGTTGACAAACATCTGATGGAGTTGAGTTGACAAACATCTGATGGAGTTGAGTTGACAAACATCTGATGGAATTGAGTTGACAAACATCTGATGGAATTGAGTTGACAAACATCTGATGGAGTTGAGTTGACAAACATCTGATGGAGTTGAGTTGACAAACATCTGATGGAATTGAGTTGACAAACATCTGATGGAATTGAGTTGACAAACATCTGATGGAGTTGAGTTGACAAACATCTGATGGAGTTGAGTTGACAAACATCTGATGGAGTTGAGTTGACAAACATCTGATGGAGTTGAAGTTTTATGGAGAATATTTTTTTAAAAATATATTTTTAAATATTTATATTGTTGAATAATAGTGAAGACATCAAAGTAACCACCCTTTGCCTTGATGACATCTTTGCACACTCTTGGCATTCTCTCAACCAGCTTAATGAGGAATGCTTTTCCAACAGTCTTGAAGGAGTTTCTGCATATACTGAGCACTTGTTGGCTGCTTTTCCTTCACTCTGTGGTCCAACTCATCCCAAACCATTTCAATTGGGTTGAGGTCGGGTGATTGTGGAGGCCAGGTCATCTGATGCAGTACTCCATCACTCTCCAAGGTCAAGTAGCCCTTACAAAGCCTGGAGGTGTGTTTTGGGTCATTGTCCTGTTGAAAAACAAATGATAGTCACACTAAGCCCAAACCAGATGGGATGGTGTATCACTGCAGAATGCTGTGGTAGCCATGCTGGGTAAGTGTATCTTGAATTCTAAATAAATGACTGACAGTGTCATCAGCAAAGCACCCCCACACCATCACACCTGATTTTCTATGCTTCACGGTGGGAACCACACATGCGGAGATCATCCCTTCATCTACTCTGCGTCTCACAAAGACATGGCGGTTGGAACCAATAATCTCAAATTTGGACTCATCAGACCAAAGGACAGATTTCCACCGGTCTAATGTCCATTGCTTGGGTTTTTTGGCCCAAGCAAGTCTCTTCTTCTTATTGGTGTCCTTTAGTAGTGGTTTCTTTGCACCAATTCGACCACGAAGGCCTGATTCACACAGTCTCCTCTGAACAGTTGTCGTTGAGATGTGTCTGTTACTTGAACTCTGTGTTATATGCAATTTCTGAGTCTGGTAACTCTAATGAACTTATCCTCTGCAGAAGAGGTAACTCTGGGTATTCCATTCCTGTGGCGGACTTCATGAGAGCTAGGGCTATCTTCTGTATATCACCCCTAACTGATTGGCTCAAACCCATTAAGAAGGGAAAAAAATTCCACAAATTAACTTGTAACAAGGCACACCTGTTAATTGAAGTGCATTCCAGGTGACTACCTCATGAAGCTGGTTGAGAGAATGTCAAGAGTGTGCAAAGCTGTCATCAAGGCAAAGGGTGGCTACTTTGAAGAATCTTAAATATAACAAATATTTTGATTAGTTTAACATTGGTTACTACATGATTGCATATGGGTTATTTCATAGTTTTGATATCTTTGCTATTATTCTACAATGTAGAAAATAGTAAAAAATAATGAAAAACCCTGGAATGAGTAGGTGTGTCCAAACGTTTGACTGGTACTGTATATCTTTTTTTCCTTCTTCATTGTAGTGGTATACACAGCAGCATTTTTTCTCTCTCTCAGTTTCTTAATAACTAAAAACTAATTAAACGAAAAATTTATATTCCATCTTAATCTATCAGGCAGATGGAGTTGACCATTTACGGTTGTGACCATGGTGATTCCAATATTGTTTGTTTAAACTTTCCAGACCACGAGCGAGTCTTTTTGCACAACATGTAATGAGGACATGAATAAGGGGTCCTTATGGTATAGTTGACCTTGCTCATTCCTGATTCATTTAGAACTTTAGACCAAATCTCAGGACACATCTTTTAGAAATCAAACCTTTTAGAAATCAAACCCTCGTGGGGTTCGGGGTGTGTGCTCCTGTTCTTTAAAAAATATTTGATTTGTCATAAAAATAAATAAAAAAATCCACACCAGATACAAACATCAATTTACAGATGCACACAAACAACGACTACATCTCATCTGCACAGACCCTCACGCTCCCATCCCTAGTGCCTGCATTATTGATTGCCACATGACCTTAAATTGTACCAATTTGCTTTTCCGGTCCACCAACTGCAACTGTACAATTTTAGCAACCAGGAAATGGCGGAGCGATTTCTGCATATTGCATCTTTAAGACCTGACTACATTGTAGTGTAGAATTTGTGAATTTTGTCTCGTGTTACAATCATGTCGAGCTCTCTCTCTCTCCACTGTCAATAGATCACATAGAGAATCAGGTGGATCAGTCACATGGGCACATTGATTGTTACAGTGGGCAGAACTGGTGTGCACATTCTGCATAAAGGTATATTGAAAGAAAGGGTAGTCGTTGTTTCCTAATCATCCTGTCCTCATTCCAGCTTGGTCGCTCAAGATCCACTGTGAAATTCGACATCTGTCCAGGTAAGCAGGACGTCGGGAGATTCCTACAAAACCGGCCACTAGGGGAAAGGGCGAGTGCTACAACCACCAAGCAGTTTTCTACAGCGTTGTGGACGGAGATGGCGGATGGTTGTAAGCTCCGGCTTCGGGGGTCGCGAGCTCCGGCTCCGGGGGTCACGAGCTCAATCCCAGTTCTAGGCACTGTTTTGTGTTTTAACCCTATCACAAACCTCAAACTTTGAAGAGTTCATATTCTGTTAACAACATCATTTGGTTATGAGTTGACTAGTCATATACTCGCATTTGTGACCAAAGCATATAATTGGAGAAAAAAACACTTAAAAAAAAATCCACCTCAAACTTTTATCTCAAACAGACCATTTAAAAAATGCTTGCAATTTCCTCATAGAACATGATGTCATCTCCCTGAGGAGGATGAGCTGGCCAATCAGCGGTCTAGAGGAGGATGAGCTGGCCAATCAGCGGTCTAGAGGAGGATGAGCTGGCCAATCAGCGGTCTAGAGGAGGATGAGCTGGCCAATCAGCGGTCTAGAGGAGGATGAGCTGGCCAATCAGCGGTCTACCTGCGTGCATATTTTTTTATGACCGGTATACATCCACACCATTCCAACTCAGAAAAGCAGTTTTTTAGCTTAATAAACTTAACTTAATAAAAACGAATTGGAAGGAAAAACATTTATATTGTAAGCATATTTAATAGAAATCTGGAAACACTGGGCAGTTACTTTAACCGTTCAGAGTTAAGGCCTAAACTTAACCTTGGAGTTGTTTTGCTTGAACTCTATCCCAAACCTTAACCCTTAATCATTCGGAATGAATGACCTTTGAAACGTTTATGGACAAACGGATTCTGCAGTGAGAGCTTGTTGCACATTCATCCTGTAAGATACAACATATTGTTGGGGGTTAGGGGGAGTCACTTCTTGCATTGTGGGGCAGTTATACATAAGGTGATGGGTCAGGTCATAGGTGATGATTTAAATGATGAAACCAATCTCAATGTGACTTGGATTTAAAGGGAATAGCGCTGAGACTGGTGCAAAACAATATGGTGGAAGGAAACTGGTGTTCACACCACTGATGCATTGTGGTTTACGCCAATCAAATGCCTTTTATGCTTGTGAGAATAACCAAGTTAGCTACCTAGCCGTTTCCCCCCGGTTTAGCTAGTGATAATGATGCACAAGCTAGACCTATTGGAAACATTGCCATCTCCTAACATCATTTAGCTAGACCTATTGGAAACATTGCCATCTCCTAACATCATTTAGCCACCAGATTCAGGAGCTTGAACCCCCCCAAACGCTTGAAAACCACATTGAAACCTCCATTAGATTTTTACCCAAAGTTTAGGAAGAAAACTGAACATAATTCATGATGGTTTTTTATTGAATTTTAGTTTGTTTTGGAGTCAAAGATAATAGTTTCAGTATAGTTTTAGTTTTGTAAATGATTTTATTTCAGTTTATTAAATATTTTTTTCATAATTCGTTTTCGTATTTGTTTCAGTTTTAGTTTAGCTACTACAATAACCTTGGTCTACATTGTGTGTGAGCTCCTTAGCGTGTATTAATGCTCTGTGTTGCCGTGGTAAATTCTGCTGTGTGTACATGCTCCCCGGGGCGACGCAACAGTAATTTGTCACTGTGACGACGCCTCGGTTAAATAGCGTAGTAATGGTCTAAATATCAGGAGCTGTACACATATATACACACACAAACACACAAAGGGGCGTCGTAATAGTTTTATTATCAGCTCTGGGCTCGGTAGGCAGGTAATGGATGGATTACACATCCCAACATCCTCTCTGTGCCACCCTCCATCTCCCTACACACTAATTATATGACACAAAGAGATGGCGTGAAGAGAGACCGAGCACGATGATCTAGGAGAAGAGACCGATCTTGGAGAGGGATGGAAGATGAGAGAATGTAGGAGGGAGGTTGGTGGGTAATCAGCAGACAATCAGAGGCTAGCACCCCCGACCCCCGACCCAAGAGCAAAACAAAGTCCAACAAAAGGCATGTACAGTAATAATATTTTATTCGAAATTCATCAAGCTCCAATTGACAAAAAAACTAAACATGTTCAAATATCAATTCAATCTGCATTACAAACATCATTGCTGTATGAAATGTAAGAGTCCATAAAGCAAACGTTTAGCTACATTAAAGACCCTGAGTATGGTTGAGAGCAGACACAGATATGAGTCTGAGAAACGTCAGAGCTTCCATAAGCATTCAATACATACGTCTCTGTAGTATTCTCAAAGCTCATTTGGTGTTCAGGCAGTATCCATTCTAGTTCCTGTAGTTCTAGAGTCGAGGCTTGATCTGCAGTATTCTCTCTATGGAAGAGACAGACAGACAGGCACAACAGAAACAGATTGAGATTAAAGATACCAACAAAACTAACATGTCAGACAGCAGAGAGATCGCTCTACAACCACAGGGGTGCACAAAACGACAGGCTGTGTGTGTGTGTGCCTGAGGATGTGAATGGGTGAAACGCAGGGCTCTCTGTCCTACTGAAAGCCTGAGTGATGGCATCTCCGCTGATGAGCAAACTGGGAACTGAATGAATGGGAGAACAGGGGTGTGTGTGCATGCTCCGGCAGTGATGCATAGCTATTGGGTTAATTTATGTAAAGTGGAGAGCAGGGCTGTGGCGGTCATGAAATGTTGTCAGCCGGTTATTGTCATGCAAAAGACTGCCGGTAATTAACCGTTAATTAACATAAAGTTTGGCATCTTCAGGCCGCCACACATACAATCTGCTGATGTGTGCCTTTGGAATCTACATTTTAAAAAAGTGTAATAAATCAATTCAATATACACAATCACAATAAATCCATCATTTATTTTAGTCAGTTCTAAAGAAAAATGTTATGAAGAAAATGCATGTCAGAAAAACAGAATATGAGTTTTTTGTTCCTCGCCTCAGGCTGCCCAGCCGTTCTCCCATCAAGTGATCATATTTTTACCCATCAGACTATTCTCAATTTAATCTCGTCTTTACTAATATGTGAAATTAGTTTTGATTCAGTGACCCATTACCAAATGGGCAGGTACAGGGACATGGGGAAAATGTAATTAATGTGTATGCAGTCAAACAGAAAATGGAGGCCTCACTCTTTCCCGTTAGTTCGTTGATCAATGAGGCCGGATACACAACTTCAGTTTGATAGAGGAGTTGTGCTTAATATGAGCAGCTGAGAAATCAATAGAAGAAACACTTATTTCACTCCACTGTGTGAGGAGCTGCATGGCAGGTGATATCCCCCCCACACTCTGTATGCTATGGGCTCTGCATCAACCACTGTGTGAGGAGCTGCATGGCAGGTGATATCCCCCCCACACTCTGTATGCTATGGGCTCTGCATCAACCACTGTGTGAGGAGCTGCATGGCAGGTGATATCCCCCCCACACTCTGTATGCTATGGGCTCTTCAACCCTATTCCTGCATCAACCACTGTGTGAGGAGCTGCACGGCAGGTGATATCCCCCCCACACTCTGTATGCTATGGGCTCTGCATCAACCACTGTGTGAGGAGCTGCATGGCAGGTGATATCCCCCCCACACTCTGTATGCTATGGGCTCTGCATCAACCACTGTGTGAGGAGCTGCACGGCAGGTGATATCCCCCCCACACTCTGTATGCTATGGGCTCTTCAACCCTATTCCTGCATCAACCACTGTGTGAGGAGCTGCATGGCAGGTGATATCCCCCCCACACTCTGTATGCTATGGGCTCTGCATCAACCACTGTGTGAGGAGCTGCACGGCAGGTGATATCCCCCCCACACTCTGTATGCTATGGGCTCTGCATCAACCACTGTGTGAGGAGCTGCATGGCAGGTGATATCCCCCCCACACTCTGTATGCTATGGGCTCTGCATCAACCACTGTGTGAGGAGCTGCACGGCAGGTGATATCCCCCCCACACTCTGTATGCTATGGGCTCTGCATCAACCACTGTGTGAGGAGCTGCATGGCAGGTGATATCCCCCCACACTCTGTATGCTATGGGCTCTGCATCAACCACTGTGTGAGGAGCTGCATGGCAGGTGATATCCCCCCCACACTCTGTATGCTATGGGCTCTTCAACCCTATTCCTGCATCAACCACTGTGTGAGGAGCTGCACGGCAGGTGATATCCCCCCCACACTCTGTATGCCATGGGCTCTGCATCAACCACTGTGTGAGGAGCTGCATGGCAGGTGATATCCCCCCCACACTCTGTATGCTATGGGCTCTGCATCAACCACTGTGTGAGGAGCTGCATGGCAGGTGATATCCCCCCCACACTCTGTATGCCATGGGCTCTGCATCAACCACTGTGTGAGGAGCTGCATGGCAGGTGATATCCCCCCCACACTCTGTATGCTATGGGCTCTGCATCAACCACTGTGTGAGGAGCTGCATGGCAGGTGATATCCCCCCCACACTCTGTATGCTATGGGCTCTTCAACCCTATTCCTGCATCAACCACTGTGTGAGGAGCTGCACGGCAGGTGATATCCCCCCCACACTCTGTATGCCATGGGCTCTTCAACCCTATTCCTGCATCTACCCAGTGCTTCACTTGGGAAACGAAGTGATATCTGTTCGGGAACATCGATAGTAACATGTTTTCGCGTTATGAAAAAAAAAAAAAATCCCTATTACTAGGCTATTCGAAATCAAATACAAATTCACTGTAAGCTGCCCTGTACAATCAAGGAACCGGCAGCATCGCCTAAGGCTGGCTATACAGTGCGTTCTCTCCCAGACTCGTGGATAGAACTTTTGGACCGTAGCATAAGGTAACCATCCAGTATACATACTAATACAGTCCACACTCAAAAGCAAATTACCCAAATGTGTTTAATTTTGGAGTATAGGCTAAACCAATTATGTACCAAAGACATCTTAAATCAGATGTTTTTCTGCAATGTGTAATATGGGGGTAGGCTATATATTGTATAACAGCAAAATCCATTTTAATTACTTAGTTTTTTCTCTCCCAGACTTGGGCTCATAAGCCTATGCAATCAGCTCTAAAATGGGTGTTTTGAATGAATCACCACCTTTAGAAAGCCCTGTCCGTTTCACTGTGTTGAACCATGTTTTACACTCAAACTGGAACTTCTTTCTTCACATTGATCATCACAGTGAGGTGAGGTTTAAAAGCATGATACTGTTTTGATGATAAGTGTTTGATGTGACTTTTCCATTGATGTCAGAGTGGTTAGAGGGACAATAGAGCCCTGATGAGTACCAGTCCATTAGGACCTGATGGCCGTTAGCGAATCGGATACTACCAATGCATGTCCAGAGTGCATGAAAGGAGATTCCCGTGACTCAATGGTCACATGTAATTTTACTATGGTCATGACTGCTGGTGTGACAGTAATACGGTCACTGCAACAGCCCCAGTGGAGAGGAACTTGTTTGGATTCTTTCCACCCTTAACAAGCCACAGGGGTGTGGAGAGTGTGTGTGTGTGTGTGTGTGTGTGTTGAGGGATAAACCAGCGCTCATTAGTAACACTTAACTGCACTGGACACAGAGTTGAAGGTGGTCTGTGTGTGTGTGTGTGAGGTTGTGTGTGTGTGTGTGTGTGTGTGTGTGTGGTGTGAGGTTGTGTGTGTGTTGAGGGATAAACCAGCGCTCATTAGTAACACTTAACTGCACTGGACACAGAGTTGAAGGTGGTCTCTGTGTGTGTGTGTGTGTGTGTGTGAGGTTGTGTGTGTGTGTTGAGGGATAAACCAGCGCTCATTAGTAACACTTAACTGCACTGGACACAGAGTTGAAGGTGGTCTGTGTGTGTGTGTGTGTGTGTAACTGACCACTTGCTGTGTCTCAGGAGGATTGTGTGTTTGTGTGCCAAAGTGTGTGTGTATGGTGTGTGTGTGTACAGTGCATTCGGGAAGTGTTCAGACCCCATCACTTTTTCCACATTTTGTTACGTTACAGCCAGTGGTGGAAACAGCACTCAATTGTCATATTGAGTAAAAGTAAAGATTCCTTAACAGAAAACTCAAGTGAAAGTCACCCAGTAAAATGCAAAAATATAAATAGTAAAGTACAGAAAACGGCTGAAAACTTCCCGAATGCACTGTATTGTTCCTCTTTGTCTGTATATACTGAGTTTTTACTGTGACTGGTAGCTGCTCTGTACCCTGCTAACACTGTACCCATACATTAAAATAGCCTTCCGTGCCCATGGGAGACTGCCACTGGGCACCACAGCAGCTATACACTGAGCTCTGACTGCTGTGTTCCCGGAAGGGAGCCCAGGTTCCATATAATCCCTGGCTCTACACACTCACACGTATACACCCCAGTCAAGCATGTGCTACAGCAGCTAACCCAGACAGGAATAACCAATGATGCAGGCAAGACCCTCTGCAGGATTTAAAGACATACTAAAGCTGGGATGAAGGGAGGGTTAAGGAGGAGAATAGAGAGAAGAGAAGAAAGAGGGGGACACAGGGGAGAGAGAGAGAGGGGGGGGCAGATAGATGGAGAGAGACTGAGTTCCATAGTCCATGTAAAGGGAGAAAGATACATGGAGATGAAGGAAAAGAGGGATTCCATGTGTGTGAGGTATATACAGTGCCTTGCGAAAGTATTCGGCCCCCTTGAACTTTGCGACCTTTTGCCACATTTCAGGAGCACTGTGCAAGCGATAATATTGAAATGGAAGGAGTATCAGACCACCCCAAATCTACCAAGACCTGGCCGTCCCTCTAAACTTTCAGCTCATACAAGGAGAAGACTGATCAGAGATGCAGCCAAGAGGCCCATGATCACTCTGGATGAACTGCAGAGATCTACAGCTGAGGTGGGAGACTCTGTCCATAGGACAACAATCAGTCGTATATTGCACAAATCTGGCCTTTATGGAAGAGTGGCAAGAAGAAAGCCATTTCTTAAAAATATCCATAAAAAGTGTAGTTTAAAGTTTGCCACAAGCCACCTGGGAGACACACCAAACATGTGGAAGAAGGTGCTCTGGTCAGATGAAACCAAAATTGAACTTTTTGGCAACAATGCAAAACGTTATGTTTGGCGTAAAAGCAACACAGCTCATCACCCTGAACACAACATCCCCACTGTCAAACATGGTGGTGGCAGCATCATGGTTTGGGCCTGCTTTTCTTCAGCAGGGACAGGGAAGATGGTTAAAATTGATGGGAAGATGGATGGAGCCAAATACAGGACCATTCTGGAAGAAAACCTGATGGAGTCAGCAAAAGACCTGAGACTGGGACGGAGATTTGTCTTCCAACAAGACAATGATCCAAAACATAAAGCAAAATCTACAATGGAATGGTTCAAAAATAAACATATCCAGGTGTTAGAATGGCCAAGTCAAAGTCCAGACCTGAATTCAATCGAGAATCTGTGGAAAGAACTGAAAACTGCTGTTCACAAATGCTCTCCATCCAACCTCACTGAGCTCAAGCTGTTTTGCAAGGAGGAATGGGAAAAAATGTCAGTCTCTCGATGTGCAAATCTGATAGAGACATACCCCAAGCGACTTACAGCTGTAATCGCAGCAAAAGGTGGCGCTACAAAGTATTAACTTAAGGGGGCTGAATAATTTTGTTAAAAAAGTTTGAAATATCCAATAAATGTCGTTCCACTTCATGATTGTGTCCCACTTGTTGTTGATTCTTCACAAAAAAATACAGTTTTATATCTTTATGTTTGAAGCCTGAAATGTGGCAAAAGGTCGCAAAGTTCAAGGGGGCCGAATACTTTCGCAAGGCACTGTATATGCGTGTCATGGTAGCTAGCAGTAAGGGAGAGGCATGCAGGATGTCCAGATGACACAGGGGGAGAGAGAGAGAGGGGGGTGTATATATATGCGTGTCATGGTAGCTAGCAGTAAGGGAGAGGCATGCAGGATGTCCAGGGGCACAGGGGCAGCTAAAGGTGAAAGGTTAAAGTTGTTTCCTGGAGAAGAGAGACTAAATATGAACCTGAAACAGACATGGCGAGAGGGATGATGACAGAGTGAGGGAGAGAGGGATGATGACAGAGTGAGGGAGAGAGGGATGATGACAGAGTGAGGGAGAGAGGGATGATGACAGAGTGAGGGAGTGAGGGATGATGACAGAGTGAGGGAGAGAGGGATGATGACAGAGTGAGGGATGATGACAGAGTGAGGGATGATGACAGAGTGAGGGACGATGACAGAGTGAGGGAGAGAGGGACGATGACAGAGTGAGGGAGAGAGGGACGATGACAGAGTGAGGGAGAGAGGGACGATGACAGAGTGAGGGAGAGAGGGATGATGACAGAGTGAGGGATGATGACAGAGTGAGGGATGATGACATAGTGAGGGAGTGAGGGATGATGACAGAGTGAGGGATGATGACAGAGTGAGGGAGAGAGGGACGATGACAGAGTGAGGGAGAGAGGGACGATGACAGAGTGAGGGAGAGAGGGACGATGACAGAGTGAGGGAGAGAGGGATGATGACAGAGTGAGGGAGAGAGGGATGATGACAGAGTGAGGGAGAGAGGGATGATGACAGAGTGAGGGAGAGAGGGATGATGACAGAGTGAGGGAGAGAGGGATGATGACAGAGTGAGGAGAGAGGGATGATGACAGAGTGAGGGAGAGAGGGATGATGACAGAGTGAGGGAGAGTGGGATGATGACAGAGTGAGGGAGAGAGGGATGATGACAGAGTGAGGGAGTGAGGGATGATGACAGAGTGAGGGAGAGAGGGATGATGACAGAGTGAGGGAGTGAGGGATGATGACAGAGTGAGGGAGAGAGGGATGATGACAGAGTGAGGGAGTGAGGGATGATGACAGAGTGAGGGAGAGAGGGATGATGACAGAGTGAGGGAGAGAGGGATGATGACAGAGTGAGGGAGAGAGGGATGATGACAGAGTGAGGGAGAGTGGGATGATGACAGAGTGAGGGAGAGAGGGATGATGACAGAGTGAGGGAGTGAGGGATGATGACAGAGTGAGGGAGAGAGGGATGATGACAGAGTGAGGGAGTGAGGGATGATGACAGAGTGAGGGAGAGAGGGATGATGACAGAGTGAGGGAGTGAGGGATGATGACAGAGTGAGGGAGAGAGGGATGATGACAGAGTGAGGGAGTGAGGGATGATGACAGAGTGAGGGAGAGAGGGATGATGACAGAGTGAGGGAGAGAGGGATGATGACAGAGTGAGGGAGAGAGGGATGATGACAGAGTGAGGGAGAGTGGGATGATGACAGAGTGAGGGAGAGAGGGATGATGACAGAGTGAGGGAGTGAGGGATGATGACAGAGTGAGGGAGAGAGGGATGATGACAGAGTGAGGGAGTGAGGGATGATGACAGAGTGAGGGAGAGAGGGATGATGACAGAGTGAGGGAGTGAGGGATGATGACAGAGTGAGGGAGAGAGGGATGATGACAGAGTGAGGGAGAGAGGGATGATGACAGAGTGAGGGAGAGTGGGATGATGACAGAGTGAGGGAGAGAGGGATGATGACAGAGTGAGGGAGTGAGGGATGATGACAGAGTGAGGGAGTGAGGGATGATGACAGAGTGAGGGAGAGAGGGATGATGACAGAGTGAGGGAGTGAGGGATGATGACAGAGTGAGGGAGAGAGGGATGATGACAGAGTGAGGGAGAGAGGGATGTTCTGGTGTAATTTACAGTCGCCTAGTATTTTCTTAGAAATGTAATGGTAATATGGTAATAACATAGTAGTGTATGAACACTTTCTTTTGGAGTTATTGAATCATGTACTGGTACCGCAAGGTACTATTTAGTATTAGGTAGAAACAGATTTGGTTTATTTCTTTCAAGCAAAATGTCGACATTGTTAAAATGTACCGTTACTGAAAGAGAATTGAAGTGGTAAGTTCATCTGTGGTGTCTGTCTGTTTCTTCACGACTGGACAGTGAGAGTAAATGTGCGTGTTAGTGTGTGATTGAGGGTTCCTCTATGTCAGGGAGGGGCAGAGGCAGGTGGACATAGAAGAGAGAGTAGGCGACGGGGGGAGGCCGACAGGGGGAATGAGGGAGGGTGACGGGGGAGGGAGGCCCTCTTCTAATCCTCTATCTGTCAGTCTGTCAACAGAGAGCCCAGCTGTGCCTCCCTCTTGCCCCAAACCTAAATATTATTACCTCTCTCCCACTAAGCACTATTACACTTCCAGCTAAGTATTATCATACTCAAATATTACCTTCTACTGCAACCAGTATCAACCTCCTAAAAGTACTTGAGTACCCCAATATCAGGGCGTTCCCAAACCTTATTTCCTCAACCACTAATATTTACCCCATGGATATGGTGCCCTCAGGGGTCCATGCTTAGTTCCCTCCTGTATTCCCTGTTTGCGCCAGACTCCAACATCATTATTAAGTTTGCTGACGACACTACTGCCTGATCACCGACGAAGATGGTGTGGTGCCAGGACAACAACCTTTCCCTCAACGTTAGCAAGACAAAGCAACTGATCCCGAACTACAGGAAATGGAGGGCCGCCCCCATGCACATTGATGGGGCTGTGGTGGAGCGGGTTGAGCGCTTCATGTTCCTCAGTGTCCACATTACTAAGGAATTAACATGCTCCACACACACCAAAAGTCGTGAAGAAGGCACGACGACGCCTCTTACCGCTCAGTATGCTAAAAGGATTTGGCATGGGCCTTCAGATCCTCAAAAAGTTATACGGCAGCACCATCGAGAGCATCTTGACTGGCTGCATCACTGCTTGGTATGGCAACTGCTTGGCATCCGACCGCAAGGCGCTACAGAGTGTAGTATGTACAGCCCAGTACATCACTGGGACTCATCTCCCTGCCATCCATGACCTCTATACCATGCGGTGTCAGAGGAAGTCACTACTACTACTACTGCTGCTACTGCATGGCAAGTGGTACCGATACACCAAGTCTGAAACCAACAGGACCCTAAACAGCTCTACCCCCCGAGCCATAAGACTACTAAACAGTTAACCAAATAGCTAACCGGACTATCTGCATGGACTATTTTGCACTAAATATTTGGACTCATCACACACACTGCTGTTACTGCTTATCATCTAAGTAAACATTTCACTGTTAGTCTACACCTGTTGTTTATGACCAGCCAGGGAGCATTTCACTGTTAGTCTACACCTGTTGTTTATGACCAGCCAGGGAGCATTTCACTGTTAGTCTACACCTGTTGTTTATGACCAGCCAGGGAGCATTTCACTGTTAGTCTACACCTGTTGTTTATGACCAGCCAGGGAGCATTTCACTGTTAGTCTACACCTGTTGTTTATGACCAGCCAGGGAGCATTTCACTGTTAGTCTACACCTGTTGTTTATGACCAGCCAGGGAGCATTTCACTGTTAGTCTACACCTGTTGTTTATGACCCGTCAGGGAGCATTTCACTGTTAGTCTACACCTGTTGTTTATGACCAGCCAGGGAGCATTTCACTGTTAGTCTACACCTGTTGTTTATGACCAGCCATGGAGCATTTCACTGTTAGTCTACACCTGTTGTTTATGACCAGCCAGGGAGCATTTCACTGTTAGTCTACACCTGTTGTTTATGAAGCATGTGACAAATCATTTGAATGGATCTTGATTTGATAAAAAATAATAATAATCCATTCACCATCTTTCCTCGATTAGCAGTGGGACATCTGAGCTATGTTTTAAAAACATGGGGCAGTTGGAAGAATCACAGTGCTCACAATGATTACCACAATTTTCCAATGCACTGTTTGATGAGCCCACCCCTCCAGGTCATAGGAGTCAACATGGCGACCATAGAGGCAGTTTCCTGACCTCTGTAAGACACAACTCAGAACTAGACTAACTTTCCTGGTCACTGTATGACCTCTCACCTGTGACCTCTGATCCGTCGGCAGGGGGCATGTCCAGGGCGTCTGTGTCTTCGGGGGAGCTAGAGAGGGAGATGAACGACGGGAGCTTGGTCTTGTGAGGACCCGAGGAAGAAGGCGAGGGTGTCCCTGGATCTGCCTGAGCAGAACCTTCTGCCGTCTGGTTATCAGGTAGGACCACTGACAGGCGAGGCCTGAAGAGAGGAGAGGGGGAAGTGGAAAAGGAGGAGATTAGAAAACATTGTTGACATCGAAATGTAATATAATGTCCGTTTTGACAGTGTTGTTTTATGGTTGTTGCATTTTCCAAAATGTCTGTTTTCAATTTGTAATGTAATCTATTTGCTCTGTTTTATTAAATTTTTTAAAATATAAATTGTATCTAATTCATTTCACTTTGTCATTTCATTATTCTGACAGAGGGCCCGTTCTTGACCTCTTGGTGCGGGCCTTCTTGGCCGGGGCAGCGGAGGGGCCTGTGGTGGGGTTGGGGTTAGGAGCGGTGCGTTTGGCCCTCTGACGGTGCTGGAGCTTACACTGGGCCCCTCGAGGACAGGAGCCACTACTGGAGAAGTCTGGACACACCAGGGTGTGTTTCTTCTTACACTGGAGGAGAGGACAGACCAATACCACTTATTATATGAAACACACAGGTTAACATAACCCGAGAAGACAGTTTGAGACTGCTCTGTTAATTACTACACGGAGTGTAAAAAACAGGTTGTTTACTTCCTAATATTGAGGTAACCCCCTTTTGCCCTCAGAAAAACCTCAATTCCTTGGGGCATGGACTCTACAAGGTGTTTAAAAGCATTCCGCGGGGATGCTGGCCCATCTTGACTCCAATACTTCCCACAGTTGTGTGAAGTTGGCTGGATGTCTTTTGTGTGGTGGACCATTCTTGAAACCCAGCAGCATTGCAGTTCTTGACACACTCAAACCGGTGTGCCTGGTACCTACCACCATACCCGTTCAAAGGCACTCCAATATTTTGTCTTGCCCAGTGACCCTCTGAATTGCACAGATGTACAATCAATGTTTCAATTGTCTCAAGGCTTACAAATCCTTCTCTGACCGTCTCCTCCCCTTCATCAACACTGATTGAAGTGGATTTAACAGGTGACATCAATAAGCTTTCACCTGGATTCACCTGGTCAGTCTGTCATGTTTCTAATGTTTTGAACGTGGTCATCTTAAGAGCACTGCGTGTGCCTGAGTGAGTATACAGATGAAGGTCTGGTGAGAGTGTATGTGACAGTGAGAGTGTATGTGACAGTGAGAGTGTATGTGACAGTGAGAGTGTGTGTGACAGTGAGAGTGTATGTGACAGTGAGAGTGTATGTGACAGTGAGAGTGTATGTGACAGTGAGAGTGTATGTGACAGTGAGAGTGTATGTGACAGTGAGAGTGTGTGTGACAGTGAGAGTGTGTGTGACAGTGTAATATGGGCGTAAATTGGTAACTTCATTCTGAGGGAGATTCGATCCCTCCCACCTGTCAGAAAAGCTAATTATACTCACTATGGGGTGCGAGCCGTGTTTGTGTGCATCTGGTGTGTGGGGGGCAGCCTGGAGCAGGTTGGTCCAGAAATAGAGTGAGGGTGGGGGTAAGGGGTGTCCATGTGTGTTAGAGGTGGGGGTCTGCAGATTGAGTTTCCAGGAACAGTTTGGACTCTAGTTCACCCCATGGTCCCCTCAGCCATGAACCAGTCTGGGTACCCCTCTCCTCTCTCTCCGCTATACCCCCAACCCCTCACTATAGCCAGTACCACTAACTCAGACCCCCTGCCCTTCTCACACCCATGTTCCTGCACCCTAGGGGTCAGATTAGTGTAAGTCTTAGACTTATCTCGCTTTTCTGAGGCGGCAAACCAAAACACTCACAAAGTCACACCGTAATGCTATATGTTTTCATGCCCTAACGTAAACATCGTCCGGACTACAGGAAAAAGAGGACCGAGCACGCCCCCATTCTCATCAATGGGGCTGTAGTGGAGCAGGTTGAGAGCTTCAAATTTCTTGGTGTCCACATCAACAACAAACTAGATTGGTCCAAACACACCAAGACAGTCGTGAAGAGAGCCTATTCCCCCTCAGGAAACTAAAAAGATTTGGCATGGGTCCTGAGATCCTCAAAAGGTTCTACAGCTGCAACATCGAGAGCATCCTGACCAGTTGCATCACTGCCTGGTACGGCAATTGCTCGGCCTCCGACCGCAAGGTACTTCAGAGGGTAGTGCGTACAGCCCAGTACATCACTGGGACAAAGCTGCCTGCCATCCAGGACATCTACACCAGACAGTGTCAGAGGAAGGCCCTAAAAATGGTCAAAGACCCCAGCCACCCCAGTCATAGACTGTTCTCTCTACTACCGCATGGCAAGCGGTACCGGAGTGCCAAGTCTAGGACCAAAAGGCTTCTCAACAGTTTTTACCCCCAAGCCATAAGACTCCTGAACAGCTAATCAAATGGCTACCAGGACTATTTGCATTGTCCTCCCCCCCCCCCCCCAAACCCCTCTTTTTACGCTGCTGCTACTCTCTGTTTATCATATATACATAGTCACTTTAACTATATCTACATGTACATACTACCTCAATCAGCCTGACTAACAGGTGTCTGTATAGAGCCTTGCTACTCTTTTTTCAAACGTCTTTACTTACACACACACACACACACACACACACGCACACACACACACACCTTCTTTTTGGCACCATTGGTTAGAGCCTGTAAGTAAGCTGTAAGGTTTACACCTGTTGTATTCGGCGCACGTGACAAATAAACTTAGATTTATTCGCCAAATTTAGCAAACGCCTGTCTGCCTCTATTATGGGATCAGTGGGTTATAATTCATGAGTCTGAAAGCAGAGGTGCAGATTGAAGACGCTTTACATTGATTTTAACCAATCCAACCAAGATGTGCCCAGGGGTTAGAGTGGTCGTTTCTAGACCAGAGAATGGGACAAAGACTTCCAACCGTATTTTACAGTCCTTCTCCAACTGTCACGACTTCCTCCTTGTTCGGCGGTCGACCGGCCTTCTAGCCAATCACTGATCCGTTTTGTCTTGTCTCCCTTCACACCTGGTTCCAATCCCATCAATTACATGTGGTGTATTTAACCCTCATTGTCGGAGATTGTTTGATTGTATGTGATGTGCTATTTAGTGTTGGTGTGCGACAGGTTTTTTGTACCCACTTTTGTTATTTTGTACATTTTGTTTTTTTTGAGTTTTGTCAGCATTTATTAAACGACTCCATTTATACCAAGTTCGTTCTCCTGCGACCGACTTCCCTGCCACCAACACGCACCCCTAACACCAGCGTAAGGAGAGGGAAAACTGAGCCAAATGCCAAATCTACTAAGACTCAACTGCCAGCAGTCGAATACATTCTCATTTTCATAAAACACTGAAAAGAGGGAAAGAGAGCGAGAGCCAAGAAACGGAAGATAAAAAAAGTGAAAGCGGACAGAACATCTTCATTCCACACCAAGTTAATCATTTTCCACTTGATTTAAGAAACGCTGGGACGTCTCAGGTCTATTAGAAGAGCTCTCTCTCCACTGCGTTCCAAACCAGGACGAGTCAGCACATTTACCATTACAGGGATGGAGGGAGGGGTAGAAGACAGGGGCAAAGAGGGAGGGAGATGGAGGAGAGGGAAACGGAAGGGGGGTGGATCGGGGTTCAAAGGAGAGGAAGGGAAGTTGAAAGAGTGGTGGAGATGGAGAAACAAGAGAAAGGTGGGCGATCAAGGGAATGAGAGAATGCGAAAGGGACCAAGAGGGTCCAAATTGGATAAAACGAGAGAGACAAGCGCTACAGAGTAGAACAGGGGGAGAAGGTAGTGACGGAGGACAGATGGAGGGAGGGAGGGAGGGAGGGAGGGAGAGAGGGAGGGAGAGGGGGAGGGTTAACCCCTGAGCTGCTGGAGTGTCTGCCTGCCTGCCCCATAGTGCCACCCTCAGCACTTCCTCCATCTGTAATTACTGCCTGCTATCCCTCCCACAGCCACCAGCTAGCAAGCACAAAAGCGAGCACACACACACACACACACACACACACACACACACACACACACACGCACACACCAGACCTAAGCACTTCAGCTAATAGAATAAATATGAATGCCCTTTGGTTTTATATATCCTCATTTCTCTGTGCTATATATACATGAGGCCTGACAGTGTGAAAAAAGCATGTGCTACACAGACACCCGTAAACAACAACTGAGAGGATTATAGGAGGGAGGGGATAGATGAACAGATATAGGATTGGTAGGGACAGAGACAGGCGGAACGAGAGGACAGGAGGGGTACTAGACAACAACTGAGAGGATTATAGGAGGGAGGGGATAGATGAACAGATATAGGATTGGTAGGGACAGAGACAGGCGGAACGAGAGGACAGGAGGGGTACTAGGATTATAGGAGGGAGGGGATAGATGAACAGATATAGGATTGGTAGGGACAGAGACAGGCGGAACGAGAGGACAGGAGGGGTACTAGGATTATAGGAGGGAGGGGATAGATGAACAGATATAGGATTGGTAGGGACAGAGACAGGCGGAACGAGAGGACAGGAGGGGTACTAGACAACAACTGAGAGGATTATAGGAGGGAGGGGATAGATGAACAGATATAGGATTGGTAGGGACAGAGACAGGCGGAACGAGAGGACAGGAGGGGTACTAGGATTATAGGAGGGAGGGGATAGATGAACAGATATAGGATTGGTAGGGACAGAGACAGGCGGAACGAGAGGACAGGAGGGGTACTAGGATTATAGGAGGGAGGGGATAGATGAACAGATATAGGATTGGTAGGGACAGAGACAGGCGGGACAGAGACAGGCGGAACGAGAGGACAGGAGGGGTACTAGCGGTGAATGTGGTGAATGTGGAAACAGAGAGTGTATGGGAACTCTACATTTTTTGGGGGGGTGTCTGTGTGGCCCTGTTACCCTCTGGTCCTCAATGTGTCACTCAGACACTAGAGTTATGTCACTATTGACAAGCCCTCACTCTCAACAGCTGTCCCCTCCATACCCAGCACTGTTTTGGAGGACAGTTCATATGTTTGTGTGAAGAGTATGTCCCCAGTGGTGTAGCGGTGCCTGGAGGAGTGGGTATACACTCATTTTGCCAAACATTTCCCAAACGGTCCATGAAGGAAAGGTTCCATTTATGAAAAATGATTTGAGAAACAGCGACATACAGTGTGAAAAAAAAAAAAAAAAAGACCTAAAATGACACATCCCATTTTGGTCTTTCAAAGTCAGGCCAAACCAAGCTGCTCTGTGCAAGTCGTCTAATAGTGCAAGTAGTCTAATAGTGCAAGTCGTCTAATAGTGCAAGTCGTCTAATAGTGCAAGTAGTCTAATAGTGCAAGTAGTCTAATAGTGCAAGTAGTCTAATAGTGCAAGTAGGCTAATAGTGCAAGTAGGCTAATAGTGCAAGTAGTCTAATAGTGCAAGTAGTCTAATAGTGCAAGTAGTCTAATAGTGCAAGTAGTCTAATAGTGCAAGTAGTCTAATAGTGCAAGTAGTCTAATAGTGCAAGTAGTCTAATAGTGCTAAAGTAGTCTAATATAGTGTCTAAAGTAGTCTAATAGTGCAAGTAGTCTAATAGTGCAAGTAGTCTAATAGTGCAAGTCTAATAGTGCAAGTAGTCTAATAGTGCACGTCGTCTAATAGTGCAAGTAGTCTAATAGTGCAAGTAGTCTAATAGTGCAAGTAGTCTAATAGTGCAAGTAGGCTAATAGTGCAAGTAGGCTAATAGTGCAAGTAGTCTAATAGTGCAAGTAGTCTAATAGTGCAAGTAGTCTAATAGTGCAAGTAGTCTAATAGTGCAAGTAGTCTAATAGTGCAAGTAGTCTAATAGTGCAAGTTGTCTAATAGTGCAAGTAGTCTAATAGTGCAAGTCGTCTAATAGTGCAAGTCGTCTAATAGTGCAAGTAGTCTAATAGTGCAAGTAGTCTAATAGTGCAAGTCGTCTAATAGTGCAAGTAGGCTAATAGTGCAAGTCGTCTAATAGTGCAAGTAGGCTAATAGTGCAAGTCGTCTAATAGTAGGCCTACTATTGAAACATATAAATGAGGCTGTCAACTGAGTCAGAAATTCACAGGTTTGTTTTTTCTGTTCAGGTTTTCGCTCTCAAAGTCACACTTTTTAAAAATAGAAAACAACCAAATTGGATGTTCTAAGTACACAACAATGCTCAAGTAGTCTAATAGTAGGCCTACTATTGAAACATATAAATGAGGCTGTCAACTGAGTCATTCTAAGTACACAACAATGCTTAAACCACACAAGGATGTTTGAGTGTAGTTACCCTTTAATATATGTGTTTGGTTAGTGGTGTTTCTGTAGCACATGAGATGGAGTTTTCCATCTCGGTCCATGAAATCGCTGGCATGTGCGGTGTGTATTTTAGAACATTCTAGGCCAACTGCCGTGTGCAGATTGCTGTGCTGAAAATGTGAAAAGATAAAAACCTACGACACTACTTTGATAGGCATTCTGGGGATTAATACATGCGTTTACACAACGGATAATCCTGAATGTTGATTGATTCAAAGCTGCTGCCGGTGTCTATTCCACAAATTACCAACGATTAAATCTATGACGTTAAAATGCCTACTCACTCGGTTCAATCTGACTGCCCAATCCACTGTCTCATCAGCCCAGGCAGGGAAGTTATAAACTTGATCTCCACTATAAAAAGCATCTAGGCATTATCTCACATTTTTGGAGTAACATTTTAGTTTTCTCACAGCTGAGATTTGTATAAACCCTGCAGTCTGTCTCTCTGACATTTGCAACAACGTTTCAATATTCAAATTCGATCTCCAACTGTCCCATAGTAATGAATATGTAGGGATCAGGAGAAATGGCAATTGAAAAAAGGTCTTTCCAGCTTCAGTTTGAAGTGATTGTGTTAGCTGTGTTGTTGGCTAGCTCCTCTGAACAACAGTGTCCTAAAGAGAGAGCACATTTTCTATGCCAGGTGAAATCGCGCCTCATTAGCTCATTGTTATGGATGTATCCAAATAAATGTCACTAGAAAACAGCTTCAACAAATGCAGCTGCCGTTGTTATTCTGTCTGCTCTGATTGACGCGACTGTAAGTTAGCCGTAGTTGGCTAGCTAGCAAGCAAGGGATAAAAACATTTAGAACGAACCACTGGGTCGTGTCCATTTATACAGAACAAAAAGACTGAACGACTGGGTCCCGTCTCTGGCAACCGAACCAATAGAACGAACAACCAGCCGGCTTGGGTAGCACCCCTACAGTAGATTTGTTTCGGGACTGTATCTTGTGGAAGGATGAATGCATTCATCAAAATAACGTTTTTAATGAAAATATGTGAATCGTTATTTGAATATGTTGGTAACCCGTTGTGTAAAAGTAATAATGCCCCTCGAAGGGACTTTGTCTCGGGCCAAACAACACCCGTGCCAATCTATCCTCCAAACACCGGCTTCTCTGGCATCTATCACTTAAATACGCAATGCCCACCGAGTGGGTAAACGGCATATCCCCTCCACCACACCACTGGGTACATCTACCTTCTCTACCATAGGTCATCAGATCATGACAAAGAGAAAGAGAGAATGCCTGTGCCTGTCCCCATGCGTGTGTGACTGACTGACTGTGTGTGTGTGTGAAAGAGTATCTGTGTCTGAGAGAGAGAGAGAGAGAGAGAGAGAGAGAGAGAGAGAGAGAGAGAGAGAGAGAGAGAGAGAGACAGAGAGAGAGAGAGAGACAGAGAGAGAGAGAGAGACAGAGAGAGAGAGACAGAGAGAGAGAGAGAGAGAGAGAGAGAGAGAGAGAGAGAGAGAGAGAGAGAGAGATGTATGTGAGTGCTTGTGTACATACATGTGTGTGGGACTGACTGACTGATTGTGTGTGTGTGTGTGTGTATCCTTCAGAGTGTGTCATACCTTCTCTCCCTGAGGGCAGTATCCCCTGATGAAGTCCTGGCACAAAGCAGCCTTGCGGGACACATAGACATGGCTGTAGGGACAGCTACTGTTGTTACATTTACCCTTCAGGAAGTACGAACACACAGGCATCTAGAGAGAGAGAGAAGTTGTTGTTACCGATCTCTGCTTGGCAAGATCTCCATACAAATGTCACACCAATAAAGCATTTTCAATGGAATTGAACATTTAATTGAGAGTGGGAACGAGAGAGGCAAGACAGAAAGAGAAAGTCCATTGACAGCATACTAGAGAAAACACAGTCAGATGTAGAGTTAAAGTCAACAAGCCAATCCACCATTCAAATAGGCCCCGCCTTCTACACTCTGTCATTGCCTCTGCTGTTAAATGGCCTTAATTGCAGTTGACAGAGAAAGAGAGAGTGTGTGTGTGTGTGTGTGTGTGTGACAGCCTGCATGCAGGTGTGAAATGTCCTCTTGTGTGTGAGTGAGGTGCAGGCCAGTCTAAATATACACCATGTAGAGAGAGGTGTGAGACAGAGAGCAAGAAGGGAAAAGGAGCTGGGAGAGGGAGAGCTATATGGAGAGGGCCAGGGTGGGGTGGGGTGGGGGGGGCAATGAGAGAATCAGGGCGGCTCGTTGGGATGGGATCAGTTTTACCTAATTAACTGCTACAGAAATATTTATCCAGGCCGCAGCTTGTCCAGCTAGCTATCATGATGCGTTTATGTGCTGGCTGTGTGTACGAGTTACGGTCGCCAGGGCCTGAGGGGGTAGGAAGGGGGACGGGCGGAGGTGGGGGTACAGTACAGAGGGTCTAGTTTCAGGAGTTATTTCTGGGGGGGGGGGGGGTTACAGGATTGGGGCTCCTCGTCTATCCCCAGTCCCTACTAGTATGCGTGCGTATTGGGTTGCGAGGCTGGACAGGACACCTGTCTGTGGGTTGTTTGTCTAAAGAAAACCATCTTTCCCTGTCCAGTGTAACCACTTTGCTTTACCCTTTACGGACTTGGCCTCGTTAAACACCACTACATGACCCTGTTCTGTGCTATGGGGCCAGATAAACAAATGAGACATTTTAATTACACTTATTACTATGTAACGAAGCAGAATGAATAATCGAAGATGAACCATTGTGTTGATTGTTGATAGTACTAAATATCTTATCTTATTTAGTCTTATCTTATAAATTATCTTTTAGTTTGTACTCTTTCTCTGTTAGAGAGGGAGTCGTTTAACAGAAGTTAAAGATGCAGCCAATGATCTATACTGAGCAAATATATAAACGCAACATGTACAGTGTTGGTCCCATGTTTCATGAGCTGAAATAAAATATTTTCCATAAGCACAAAAAGCTTAATTCTCCAGTATGTTGTGCACACATTTGTTTACATCTCTTAGTGAGCATTTCTCCTTTGCCAAGATAATCCATCCACCTGACAGGTGTGGCATATCAAGAAGCTGATTAAACAGCATGATCATTACACAGGTGCACCTTGTGCTGGGGGGGGCAATAAAAGGCCAATCTAAAATGTGCAGTTTGTCACACAACACAATGCCACAGATGTCTCAAGTTTTGAGGGAGCGTGCAATTGGCACGGTACCAATTGGCACGGTACCAATTGGCACCAAATTTAAACAGTTTAGAAACAAGAGTCATACTTCTGGCCTATTTGTGATTTATCCAGTTCAGGTGTGTATTGGGTATGTGTAACCAGCTGTGTGTGTGTGTCTCAGACTTTTAACATATTGGGTATGTGTAACCAGCTGTGTGTAGGTGTCTTAGACATTTAACATATTGGGTATGTGTAACCAGCTGTGTGTAGGTGTCTCAGACCTTTAACATATTGGGTATGTGTAACCAGCTGTGTGTAGGTGTCTCAGACCTTTAACATATTGGGTATGTGTAACCAGCTGTGTGTAGGTGTCTCAGACCTTTAACATATTGGGTATGTGTAACCAGCTGTGTGTAGGTGTCTCAGACCTTTAACATATTGGGTATGTGTAACCAGCTGTGTGTAGGTGTCTCAGACCTTTCACATATTGGGTATGTGTAACCAGCTGTGTGTAGGTGTCTCAGACCTTTAACATATTGGGTATGTGTAACCAGCTGTGTGTGTGTCTCAGACCTTTAACATATTGGGTATGTGTAACCAGCTGTGTGTGTGTCTCAGACCTTTCACATATTGGGTATGTGTAACCAGCTGTGTGTGTGTCTCAGACCTTTAACATATTGGGTATGTGTAACCAGCTGTGTGTGTGTCTCAGACCTTTAACATATTGGGTATGTGTAACCAGCTGTGTGTGTGTGTCTCAGACCTTTCACATATTGGGTATGTGTAACCAGCTGTGTGTGTGTCTCAGACCTTTCACATATTGGGTATGTGTAACCAGCTGTGTGTAGGTGTCTCAGACCTTTAACATATTGGGTATGTGTAACCAGCTGTGTGTGTGTCTCAGACCTTTAACATATTGGGTATGTGTAACCAGCTGTGTGTAGGTGTCTCAGACCTTTAACATATTGGGTATGTGTAACCAGCTGTGTGTAGGTGTCTCAGACCTTTAACATATTGGGTATGTGTAACCAGCTGTGTGTAGGTGTCTCAGACCTTTAACATATTGGGTATGTGTAACCAGCTGTGTGTAGGTGTGTCTTCTAGTTAATTAAGGGGTTGTGTACTCATGCCATACTCTCTGTACCCATGCCTATTAAGGTGTACGTGTTCAGGTGTAAACCATGTTGGGACATCCGAGACCATTTTGGTCATGATACCCCCATCGCCCGTACCACCTTTCAACACGCACCCCCCTAACCATAGAATCAGGTCACGTCTCTGAGTGTGTACACTACCAGTGGGAGTGTGTGTGTGTATATCTTAATACTGCCAGTGAGAGCACAGAGACAGGAGCTGTGCCAATCGCGTGAGTGAGGACTCTAGCTGCATCTCTGTACACCAACCATATCTCTAAAAACCACATATTGTATGTGACATGTCTCCATATCTATCTCTGGGTGGTAAACTAACAGTCGGTCCTAATGCAATCCCTTTCCCTACCCCCTAGCATTAATCCTTCAATGTTTGCAGATCTGTAAGTGTGTGAGACACCATATTCTCACCTCCTCCCAGGCGATATACCTGACGGGGGCAAACGCTAACTGACTAACTACACAGTACACTCCAGCCCAGCTGGTGTGAGAGAGACATTGACGTTTCACATACTCTCACCTCAAGGATGGTGTGTGTGTGTGTGTGTGTGTGTGTGTGTGTGTCACATAGTTTCACCTTCTCCTTGGCCACCTTATGGGAGAATGGACAGGTCCCACCTGTCTGCTTACACGTACCCCTCAGGAACCTGCAGGAACCAATGGGAAGAGTCATCAGAACACAGAGCAGCCAATCAGAGAGCCCACACAGTCTGTACAGGTGGTTTTGAGGAGATCTGTGCATGTTAGGTGTGTGTGTTACCTGGTACAGACGGCCACCTTATCAGGATCGTGGATGTAAGGGCAGGTGTTGCCACGGTTACACTTGCCAAAGCGGTTGTAGTACATACAGTACTGCTTCTGGGACTTCTTCTGACGAGCATGCCTGATGATGGCTAGACTCCTCTGAACCGCACGACTGGAAGACAGAACACACACAATCAAGAAAACATATAGTTGTGCAATTATGTACAGGTAGCAGAGGGTGTGTGTGTGTGTGTGTGTGTGTGTACTAAAGTGCTTACCTAGCCACAAAACGAGTGCTGGAGGGCCGAATGAGAGTGCTAGAGGTGGTGTGGGAGACTTCCTGTGGACTGGACAACCGCACTGTTTGGGGAAAATAGAGAATGGGGAAAAAAAAAGAAACCGCCTCTATAAAGACTAAACATTTAAAAAATGGGGTATTATGGCGTTATTAATACACCACTGCGACTGACATATTTTGTGTGAGTGTTTGTGTGCGGACACGCGTCCATGTCTGTGTTCACACTGCAGTAGTAGTAGTTTTATTACATTGCATGTAGGCCGTACTTGCCAGCTAAGAGCGGAATTACTTACACAGCAAGTAATTAAACAGGTAAATTAAAGCCGTTTAAAATCAGGATGTCTACTGAAGCAGTTTGTTCTCATAGCGTCAACGGCCTGAGCGGTGGAAGGAAATAGCACAGTCACAGGGATGAAGCATAACAGTCAGGGCCAGGGGGGAGTCGTCGGGTATAGCACAGTCACAGGGATGAAGCATAACAGTCACAGGGATGAAGCATAACAGTCACAGGGAGGGGGGAGGCGTCGGGTATAGCACAGTCACAGGGATGAAGCATAACAGTCACAGGGATGAAGCATAACAGTCACAGCCAGGGGGGAGGCGTCGGGTGAGGATCAGACAATTTCGGAAGCCGTTGTTTAGCAGCGCACCTCGCCGTGCCCGACACAGACAGCCATTTGTAGCATAGCCGCTTGACTTTGTAGCCACTCCTCCACTACCAACAAGTAGCACCCACCTGGGTGATGCCCTGGCAGCCTCTGGCACCAGAAAGCTCACCACTCATCAGTAGCCTAGAGTAGGCTATTAGTCTTTAAGCCTCTGCCACCAGAAAGCTCACCACTCATCAGTAGCCTAGAGTAGGCTATTACAGTCTTTAAGCCTCTGCCACCAGAAAGCTCACCACTCATCAGTAGCCTAGAGTAGGCTATTACAGTCTTTAAGCCTCTGCCACCAGAAAGCTCACCACTCATCAGTAGCCTAGAGTAGGCTATTACAGTCTTTAAGCCTCTGCCACCAGAAAGCTCACCACTCATCAGTAGCCTAGAAAGTAGGCTATTACAGTCTTTAAGCCTCTGCCACCAGAAAGCTCACCACTCATCAGTAGCCTAGAGTAGGCTATTACAGTCTTTAAGCCTCTGGCACCAGAAAGCTCACCACTCATCAGTAGCCTAGAGTAGGCTATTACAGTCTTTAAGCCTCTGCCACCAGAAAGCTCACCACTCATCAGTAGCCTAGAGTAGGATATTACAGTCTTTAAGCCTCTGCCACCAGAAAGCTCACCACTCATCAGTAGCCTAGAGTAGGCTATTACAGTCTTTAAGCCTCTGGCACCAGAAAGCTCACCACTCATCAGTAGCCTAGAGTAGGCTATTACAGTCTTTAAGCCTCTGGCACCAGAAAGCTCACCACTCATCAGTAGCCTAGAGTAGGCTATTACAGTCTTTAAGCCTCTGCCACCAGAAAGCTCACCACTCATCAGTAGCCTAGAGTAGGCTATTACAGTCTTTAAGCCTCTGCCATCACTGCAAGCCATTTCCACTGTGTGCCCAGGCAGATATGATGCAATGACCTGACAGCTATAATTTAATGTTTTAAACTGACATAGTTGTATGTCTTTGCCATGTATTGTGTATTTCAAATGACACTGAACCAAAATATAAATGCATCATGTAAAGTGTTGGTCCCATGTTCCATGAGCTGAAAGAAAATATCC
Source organism: Oncorhynchus nerka (assembly GCF_034236695.1). NCBI lineage: Eukaryota > Metazoa > Chordata > Actinopteri > Salmoniformes > Salmonidae > Oncorhynchus > Oncorhynchus nerka. The sequence continues at coordinate 49,916,339 of NC_088412.1, read as the reverse complement.
CAGAAATGTCTTAACACAAAAATACAAATATGTCAAATGTTGTGCACAATTCTTTCGGCATCCCTGTCAGTGAGCATTTCTCTTTTGCCAAGATACGCCACACCTGTCAGGTGGATGGATTATCAAGAAGCTGATTAAACAGCATGATCATTACACAGTTGCACCGTGTGCTGGGGACAATAAAAGGCCACTCTAAAATGTGCAGTTTTGTCACACAACACAATGCCACAGATGTCTCAAGTTGAGGGAGCTTGCAATTGGCCTGCTGACTGCTTGAATGTCCAGAGCTGTTGGCCTGCTGACTGCTTGATTGTCCAGAGCTGTTGGCCTGCTGACTGCTTGAATGTCCAGAGCTGTTGGCCTGCTGACTGCTTGAATGTCCAGAGCTGTTGGCCTGCTGACTGCTTGAATGTCCAGAGCTGTTGGCCTGCTGACTGCTTGAATGTCCAGAGCTGTTGGCCTGCTGATTGCTTGAATGTCCAGAGCTGTTGGCCTGCTGATTGCTTGAATGTCCAGAGCTGTTGGCCTGCTGACTGCTTGAATGTCCAGAGCTGTTGGCCTGCTGACTGCTTGAATGTCCAGAGCTGTTGGCCTGCTGACTGCTTGAATGTCCAGAGCTGTTGGCCTGCTGACTGCTTGAATGTCCAGAGCTGTTGGCCTGCTGACTGCTTGAATGTCCAGAGCTGTTGGCCTGCTGACTGCTTGAATGTCCAGAGCTGTTGGCCTGCTGACTGCTTGAATGTCCAGAGCTGTTGCCAGATAATTGAATGGACATTTACAGAAGTATTCACCCCCTTGGTGTTTTGTTTTATAACCTGTTGTTGCATTACAACCTGTAATTTAAATGGATTTTTATGAGGATTTCATGTAATGGACAAACACAAAATAGTCAAAATTGGTGAAATGAAATGAAATAATGACCTGTTTCAAAATATAAAATAAAAACCCCACAAAAAAACGGAAAAGTGGTCCGTGCATATGTATTCACCCCTTTGCTATGAAGCCCCTAAATAAGATCTGGTGCAACCAATTACCTTCAGAAGTGACATAATTAGTTAAATAAATTCCACCTGTGTGCAATCTAAGTGTCACATGATCTCAGTATATATACACCTGTTCTGAAAGGCCCCAGAGTCTGCAACACCACTAAGCAAGGGGCACCACCAAGGAGCTCTCCAAACACGTCAGGGACACAGTTGTGGAGAAGTACAGATCAGGGTTAGATTATAAAAAAATATCTGAAACTTTGAACATCCCACGGAGCACCATTAAATCCATTATTAAAAGATGGAAAGAATTATGGCACCACAACAAACCTGCCAAGAGAGGGCCGCCCACCGAAACTCACGGACCAGTCAAGGAGGGCATTCATCAGAGAGGCAACGAAGAGACCAAAGATAACCTTGAAGGAGCTGCAAAGCTCCACAGTGGAGATTGGAGTACCTGTCCATAGGACCACTTTAAGCCGTACACTCCACAGAGCTGGGCTTTATAGAAGAGTGGCCAGAAAAAAGGCCATTGCTTAAAGAAAAGAATAAGCAAACACGTTTGGTGTTCGCCAAAAGGCATGTGGGAGACTCCCCAAACATATGGAAGAAAGTACTCTGGTCAGATGACACAAAAATAAGCTTTTTGGCCATCAAGGAAAATGCTATGTCTGGCGCAAACCCAACACCTCTCATCACCCGAGAACAACATCCCCACAGTGAAGCATGGTGGTGGCAGCATCATGCTGTGGGGATGTTTTTCCATCAGCAGGGACTGGGAAACTGGTCAGAATTGAAGGAATGATGGATGGTGCTAAATACAGGGAAATTCTTGAGGGAAACCTGTATCAGTCTTCCAGAGATTTGAGACTGGGACGGATTCCAGCAGGACAATGACCCTAAGCATAGTGCTAAAACAACACTTGAGTGGTTTAAGGGGAAACATTTAGATGTCTTGGAAAGGCCCTTACCTCAATCCAGTTGAGAATAGGTGGTATGACTTAAAGATTGCTGTACACAAGCAGAACCCATCAAACGTGAGGGAGCTGGAGCAGTTTTGCCTTGAAGAATGGGCAAAAATCCCAGTGGCTAGATGTGCCAAGCTTATAGAGACATACCCCAAGAGACTTGCAGCTGTAATTGCTGCAAAATGTGGCTCTACAAAGTATTGACTTTGGGGGGCGTGAATAGTTATGCACGCTCAAGTTCAGTTTTTTTTGTCTTATTTCTTGTTTGTTTCACAATTTAAAATATTTTGCATCTTCAAAGTGGGAGGCATGTTGTGTAAATCAAATAAATCAAATGATGCAACCCCCCCCCCAAAAATCAATTTTAATTCCAGGTTGTAAGGCAACAAAATAGGAGAAATGCCAAGGGGGTGAATACTTTCGTAAGCCATTGTATCTTCCATAACCTGACTTCAATGTCCTTTTAGAGAATTTGGCAGAAGTCCAACGGGTCTCACAACCACGCCAGCCCAGGACCTCCAGATCCGGCTTCTTCTTCTGCAGGATTTATGTGAGACCAACCACCCGGACAGCTGATGAACAGATGCATATCTGTATTCCCAGTTATGTGAAATCCATAGATTAGGGCCTAATGAATGTATTTCAATTGACTGATTTCCTTAAATGAACTGTAACTTTGAAATGGTTGCATTTATATTTGTGTTCAGTGTCGTATTTTCTGTGATTTTATTAAGCAGTGAGTAGGAGAATAGAAGGGAGCCTGAGCGAACCGGCACTGTATTGTATGTATAATAAAGCTAATATATATATATGTTTTAGCTTTATTATACTGTATTGTAGGTATAATAAAGCTAATATATATATATATATATGTTTTAGCTTTATTATACTGTATTGTAGGTATAATAAAGCTAATATATATATATATATGTTTTAGCTTTATTATACTGTATTGTAGGTATAATAAAGCTAATATATATATATATATATATGTTTTAGCTTTATTATACTGTATTGTAGGTATAATAAAGCTAATATATATATATATATATATGTTTTAGCTTTATTATACTGTATTGTAGGTATAATAAAGCTAATATATATATATATGTTTTAGCTTTATTATACTGTATTGTAGGTATAATAAAGCTAATATATATATATATTTTTAGGTTTATTATACAGATAACCATATTTTTTGCATACGCTTCTGTTCCTAATCCCCAAACCTACCACTGGTGTGCGTGGCCAAAGAGCTCTATTTTCATGTCATCTTACCATAGCTAGAACCCTCTGCAAAGGGTTCTAGGTAGAAAACTGCAAAGGGTTCTAGGTAAAATAAAATAAAACTCTGCAAAGGGATCTACCTAGCACCAAAAACGGTTCCCCTATGGGGACAAGCCGACGAACACTATATGGTTCCACATAGCACCTTTTTCTTTTCTAAGAGTGTACCGGAGACCTGATAGCCTATAGTTTTTGGAGGGAGGGAGGGAGGGAAGGATGCAGGGAACGAGATATGGGGATGGTGGAAAAGAGGGGGGAGGTAAGGTAAGGAGGCTTGATACCTAGCCAAGTCTCTAATTTTGGCATATTTCAGATGTAAAATATATCCTCTTCATCAGTGTGAGTTCCTGTGATCTTGGCACTATGATGGGAGGCCACTGGCAGATGACCAGAAAAATAAGACGTGTAATCTCAGCTAACTGGAGATCTGAAATTATAACCGCTGGTGTGGTGGACACTGGCAGATGACCAGAAAATAAGACGTGTAATCTCAGCTAACTGGAGATCTGAAATTATAACCGCTGGTGTGGTGGACACTGGCAGATGACCAGAAAATAAGACGTGTAATCTCAGCTAACTGGAGATCTGAAATTATAACCGCTGGTGTGGTGGACACTGGCAGATGACCAGAAAATAAGACGTGTAATCTCAGCTAACTGGACTGGTGAGATCTGAAATTATAACCGCTGTCGTGGTGGACACTGAAGGCATTTTCAGAGCATGCTGGAATGTGGTGTTGTGGAGAGTGGGTGTGTGAAAATGGCACTTCTGTGTGTGTGTGTGTGTGTGTTTGTGTATCAGGAGGCGAGTCACAAGCTGCAGGAACAGTAGGGAACTCTTCAAATCCAGCCACATATTTTGGCAGAGAGAGCGAGAGAGAGTAAGAGATAGAGACCGGGGAGAGAAAGAAAGACCAAGTCTGTATGTGACAGAGGGAGGAGAGAGACCCCTTACGAAAACCCACATGATTTTCACGTGATCGCGTGTGATTTTACGTGACGTTAAATGCGATAACGTGTGACAACATGGTGAGCACGTGTGAAATAAATGTAACACGGGCATGAAACATTTCAACATGTGATGACATGAAACAACACGTGACAACATTTGAGCACAAGGGAAAACCCTTGGGACGGTAATTGAATGAATAACCGTGTCATTGACAGTTATGGAATAGGCCTATATCCATTTTAGGATTTTTTTTTTATTAACTTTATTTTCACGTAGATCATCCATACCTAATAATGTAAGTGTTTACTAATGATTATAAGCGATTGTTTTGCTAACTTATCCCTGTCAATTAAACGTTCTATATCTCCTCTTCTTTCCAATTGACCTTTGATGTGCAAGCAGCTAATCCGCAAAATGCGCTGGGATGTAGAGCACGTTTTAATTGGTTGCTAGGAAATAATTACATCCATCTTCTTTAAAAAAAAAGGTTGGATGTGTCTGTCATTAATTATTCAACAGCAGTTGACAAGGTTGTTCTGGCTCTGAGGCCTATACAGTGGGGCAAGAAAGTATTTAGTCAGCCACCAATTGTGCAAGTTCTCCCACTTAAAAAGATGAGAGAGGCCTGTAATTTTCATCATAGGTACACTTCAACTATGACAGGCAAAATGAGAGAAAAAAAATCCAGAAAATCACATTGTAGGATTTTTAATGAATTTATTTGCAAATTATGGTGGAAAATAAGTATTTGGTCAATAACAAAAGTTTATCTCATTACTTTGTTATATACCCTTTTTAAGTCTTCACAAAGTTTCCACACACTGTGTCTGGTATTTTGGCCCATTCCTCCATGCAGATCTCCTCTAGAGCAGTGATGTTTTGGGGCTGTTGCTGGGCAACACAGTCTTTCAACTCCCTCCAAAGATTTTCTATGGGGTTGAGATCTGGAGACTGGCTAGGCCACTCCAGGACCTTGAAATGCTTCTTACGAAGCCACTCCTTCGTTGGCCGGGCGGTGTGTTTGGGATCATTGTCATGCTGAAAGACCCAGCCACGTTTCATCTTCAATGCCCTTGCTGATGGAAGGAGGTTTTCACTCAAAATCTCACGATACATGGCCCCATTCATTCTTTCCTTTACACGGATCAGTCGTCCTGGTCCCTTTGCAGAAAAACAGCCCCAAAGCATGATGTTTCCACCCCCATGCTTCACAGTAGGTATGGTGTTCTTTGGATGCAACTCAGCATTCTTTGTCCTCCAAACACGACGAGTTGAGTTTTTACCAAACAGTTATATTTTGGTTTCATCTGACCATATGACATTCTCCCAATCTTCTTCTGGATCATCCAAATGCTCTCTATCAAACTTCAGATGGGCCTGTACATGTACTGGCTTAAGCAGGGGGACACATCTGGCACTGCAGGATTTGAGTCCCTGGCGGCGTAGTGTGTTACTGATGATAGGCTTTGTTACTTTGGTCCCAGCTCTCTGCAGGTCATTCACTTGCTTGTTTGTAGGTGACCAAATACTTATTTTCCACCATAATTTGCAAATAAATTCATTAAAAATCCTACAATGTGATTTTCTGGATTTTTTCTCTCATTTTGTCTCTCATAGTTGAAGTGTACCTATGATGAAAATTACAGTCCTCTCTCATCTTTTTAAGTGGGAGAACTTGCACAATTGGTGGCTGATTAAATACTTTTTTGCCCCACTGTATGTCAAAGAGTGTAAAAAAAATTTACGTTGAAAACACTATGTTAAAAGCACAATGTTTTCACGTGTAAAAGATAACGTGAAATGTCACATGGAAAGTGTTCCAAAAAAACACGCTTTCACAGGATTTTCCACGTGTGATATCATGTGGTTTTTCTGTAAGGGGAGAGAGAGAGAGAGAGAGAGACAGAGAGCACGAGAGCAAGAAAGCGATTGAGCTAGCGAGAGATTGAGAGAGCAGCTCAGGGCTGGGTTTAATCTGCGTCGTCCAGTTCTCCCCACAGCAGCCCCTCCTCCTGTCCTACTGACTGATGACATGTCTAACACACCTCATACCTCCTATTTCCTCCTCCTCTACCATAGTGCTACTTCCGTGACTGCACACTATCACACCACAAGATACACACTCACTCTGTGGTCTATAACAAGTGCATAACCTTTGCCTACAATGACTGGCACAGTGTACAGTTGAAGTCAGAAGTTTACATACACCTTAGCCAAATACATTTAAACTCAGTTTTTCACAATTCCTGACATTTAATCCTAGTAAAAAGTCCCTGGCTTAGGTCAGTTAGGATCACCACTTCATTTTAAGAATGTGAAATATCAGAATAATAGTTGAGAGAATGATTTATTTCAGCTTTTATTTCTTTCATCACATTCCCAGTGGGTCAGAAGTTTCCATACACTCAATTAGTATTTGGTAGCATTGCCTTTAAATTGTTTCACTTGGGTCAAAAGTTTTGGGTAGCCTTCCACAAGCTTCCCACAATAAGTTGGGTGAATTTTGGCCCATTCCTCCTGACAGAGCTGGTGTAACTGAGTCAAGTTTGTAGGCCTCCTTGCTCGCACATTCTTTTTCAGTTCTGCCCACAAATTTGGTATGGGATTGAGGTCAGGGCTTTGTGATGGCCACTCCAATACCTTGACTTTGTTGTCCTTAAGCCATTTTGCCACAACTTTGGAAGTATGCTTGTGGTCATTGTCCATTTGGAAGAACCATTTGCGACCATGCTTTAACTTCCTGACTGATGTCTTGACATGTTGCTTAAATGTATCCACATAATTTTCCATCCTCATGATGCCATCTATTTTGTGAAGTGCACCAGTCCCTCCTGCAGAAAGGCACCCCCACATGATGCTGCCACCCCCGTGCTTCACGGTTGGGATGGTGTCCTTTGGCTTGCAAGCCTCCCTCTTTTTTCTCCAAACATAATGATGGTCATTATGGCCTTGCAGTTCTATTTTTGTTTCATCAGACCAGAGGACATTTAAGTATCTTTGTCCCCATGTGAAGTTGCAAACCGTAGTCTGGCTTTTTTATGGCGGTTTTGGAGTATTGGCTTCTTCCTTACCGAGCGGCCTTTCAGGTTATGTCGATATAGGACTCGTTTTACTGTGGATATAGATATTTCTGTACCTGTTTCCTCCAGCATCTTCACGAGGTCCTTTGCTGTTGTTCTGAGATTGATTTGCACTTTTTGTAACAAAGTACGTTCATCTCTAGGACACAGAATGCGTCTCCTTCCTGAGCGGTATGATGGCTGCATGGTCCCATGGTGTTTATACTTGCGTACTATTGTTTGTACAGATGAACGTGGTACCTTCAGGCATTTGGAAATTGCTCCCAAGGATGAACCAGACTTGTGAAGGTCCACCATTTTTTTTCTGAGGTCTTGGCAGATTTCTTTTCATTTTCCCATGATGTCAAGCAAAGAGGCACTGAGTTTGAAGGTAGTCCTTGAAATACATCCACAAGTACACCTTCAATTTACTAAAATTATGTAAATTAGCCTAACAGAAGCTTCTAAAGCCATGACATCATTTTCTGGAATTTTCCAAGCTGTTTAACAAGAAATTTGTGGTGGTTGAAAAATGAGTTTTAATGACTCCAACCTAAGTGTATGTAAACTTCCCACTTCAAACTGTATTTGTAAGGTGTGTGTGTGTGTGGTACCTGTCCTGTTGATTGGCGCACTGGTTGTCACAGTGCGGGACAGCTTATTGGCTGAGACGCTGTAAAGGTTTCCGCCAATCCAGCGCATGCCCAGCCCTCTGCCTCTCCAGTGTTGGGCCGGGGGGTGCCTGTCCTGTCCGGGGGGACGCAGACGACTCTGGAGCACACTCCTGGAGGAGAGAGAGAGAGACAGAGAGAGAGAGAGACAGAGAGAGGGAGGGAGACAGAAAGAGACAGAGACAGAGAGACAGAGAGAGACAGAGAGAGGGAGGGAGACAGAGAGAGACCGAGACGGAGAGAGAGACAGAGAGAGACAGAGAGAGGGAGGGAGACAGAGACAGAGAGAGAGACAGAGAGACAGACAGAGGAGACAGAGAGAGACAGAGAGAGAGGAGAGAAAAAGCAGAATAGAGTGAGGAGGGAGAAATTGGCAAAGCATTAGGAAAAGCATACATGGAACATCTTGCTTGAACAGTTTGACAAGTCCAGGTTTTGATATTTTCTATGGGAGGAAACATCATGGTATGATAACTCCTGGAGAACGCAGTACTTGGGCAAAAATATAAATTCGGTATAACCACAAAGTAGTAATGAGCTGAATGATACTGCTCTTGTAATTTGCTCACTTCCCCACCACATCCACACCCCTTCTCTTTCTGCCTGTCTTTTGCACTCCTCTTCCACTTTATCTCCCCTTCTCATCTCCCTCTTTACGCTTCCCAGTCCTACCCTCCCTCCTCACCTCCCTCTTTCTCTCCTGTGTCACAGCACTCTGTTAAATTGCCGCCCTAATGGAAAGGGCGGCAGTGTGGAAATGGAGAGAATTGAAAAGAGGAGGAAATCAATGAGATAATAGACAGGGCAGGAGGCCAGAGCAGGGAGGGCTGCCCTCGGGTCCTGAAGCAACGCGTGGTGCCGAACAGACACACACAAATGCAGTCGCACACACACACACACACACACACACACACACACACACACACAGGATAACCACAACCACAAGCCTACAGAATACACACAAATAAATATTCACAAAATGACATGCAGAAGCGAAGGAAGTCACCCTCTGTGCTATGTGTGTAACTGTGTGTGTGTAACTGTGTGTGTGTAACTGTGTGTGTGTGTGTGTGGGGGGTTATGGCAATAAATTGTACTGGCCTGTCACTTTTATTTGGGTGGGATTGGGACTGGTGTGCAGTGGGCTGGAGGTAATATGCTGCTGTAGTTCAGATGGGCTGGCAATGTGTTTGGAGTCAGAGTTCATGCCTCCCATTACAGAGAACAGAGCGGGGACCCCAAACACACACATAAACAACTACGCTAAGGTAAACACTCACACACTACAACTATAGTTACACAATAACAGAGACAGAAACACACACAGAGAACCACACACAGAGAATCACACACAAGGACACACAGCCAGCGAGATCGCTAGTTAGCTACCTCTCACCCTCTCCCGCACCAGGCCATAACTCACCAGCAGAGACACTCAGTTTCACAAATATAAGATCAGTGTGTGCCCTACACAGGGCAACTGGAGCCCAGGGAGCCATAATGGAGGCTAATGTAGGAGCAGTGACTGCCTCCCAGGGAGGCTTTAGCAGAGCCCAACAGCCAGAGGAGCCATCATGGAGGTTAATGTGGATATGACATGAACACTTAACATAGACAGCAGTTAACCCTGACACATGGTGCAGGACTTGGGAGGGGAGAAGGGGGGACTAGACACCTGGTGAGGGAGTATTGGGGAAAAATGGCAAGGTGTGTGGTTGAGTGTGTGTGAGCATACATACAGTATGAAAGAAAGTGTGTGCCTATATAAGAGTGCATCATGAGTGTCTGTATGCATGTGTGTGTGTGTGTGTGTGTGTGTGTGTGTGTGTGTGTGTGTGTGTGTGTGTGTGTGTGTGAATGAGGGTAGTAATGTGAGGTAGGCAGCTGTCTGAATGAGTTTCCCCCTCCAGCACAACATCATTACTGAACATTATACATATTACTTCCTGTACACCACCACTATTTCCACTACTATCGCCATGTAATCTCCCTATTAATGAGAGAGGGGGAGAGAGGAGGGAGGATGGAAAGAGGGGAAAGGGAGGGAGAGAGAGAGAGGAGGAGGGAGGATGGAAAGAGGGGAAAGGGAGGGAGGGAGAGAGAGAGAGGAGGAGGGAGGGTGGACAGAGGGGAAAGGGAGGGAGGGAGAGAGAGAGAGAGAGAGGAGGAGGGAGGATGGAAAGAGGGGAAAGGGAGGGAGGGGGGAGAGGAGGAGGGAGGATGGAAAGAGGGGAAAGGGAGGGAGAGCCATCCCTCTTCTCTTTCCTTATCCCCTCTTCTCTCTCCTTGACCTATTCCTGTGCCGCCCTTGACCCCAAAGCAAGAGCTCTGTTATCAAAGGTACTCCAGGCCTGTCCGCCACACAAATCCTCCCCTGCCAGACAGCACGTTCGTTTCAGGGGGAGCCTTTTCACCAACACGCCAATATACCACTCTGCTCCCCAGCAGCCCTGGGGGACACATCCTGGCTGCACACACATCATCCCAATCACCATGGTGATTCATTAATGGGACAAACTATGGGGGAGAAGAGAGATTTTGAGCTGTGTGTGTGTGTGCATGCGCGTGTGTGCAGGCGCGTAGGTGTGTGTGCGTGCACGTAGGTGTGTGTGTAGGTGTAGGTGTGTGTGTGCAGGTGTGTAGTTGAACATTCACCCCAGTCTGACATTCTGAGCATTCAGGGGGAGGTTTTCATCAAGGACCTCAGATCATCTTTCCCTCTATCCTGACTAGTCTCCCAGTCCCTGCCGCTGAAAAACAAACCCACAGCATGATGCTGTCACCACCACGCTTTAACATAGGGATGGTGCCAGATTTCCTCCAGCCGTGACACTTGGCATTCAGGCCAAAGAGTTCAATCTTGGTTTCATCAGACCAGAGAATCTTGTTTCTCATGGTCTGAGAGTCCTTTAGGTCCTTCTGGAAGGTTCTCCCATCTCCACAGAGGAACTCTGGAGCTCTGTCAGAGTGACCATTGGGTTCTTGGTCTCCTCCCTGACCAAGGCCCTTCTCCCCCGATTGCTCAGTTTGGCCGGGTGGACAGCCCTTGGAAGAGTCTTGGTGGTTCCAAACTTATTCCATTTAAGAATGATGAGGCCACTGTGTTCTTGGGGACCTTCAATGCTGCAGAAATGTTTTGGTAGCGTTCCGCAGATCTGTGCCTCAACACAATCCTGTCTCGGAGCTCTACGGACAATTCCTTCGACCTCATGGCTTGCTTTTTGCTCTGACATGCACTGTCAACAGTGGGACCTTAAATAAACAGGTGCCTCTGTGCTTTTCCAAATCATGTCCAATCAATAGAATTTACCACAGGTGGACTCCAATAAAGTTGTAGAAACATCTCAATGATGATCAATGGGAACAGGATGCACCTGATATAAATTTAGAGTCTCATTGGGTCTGAATAATTTATTTCTGTGTTTATTTTTAATACATTTGCAAAAATGTCTAAAACCCTGTTTTTGCTTTTTCATTATGGGGTATTGTGTGCAAATTGATGAGGAAAATATTTTATTTCATCCATTTTAGTAACAAAATGTGGAAAAAGTCAAGGGGTCCGAATGTAAATTTACAGCAGGGGTAAGTTGACCCCATGGACCATGATCCCACAGAGCTGTAGGTGGTGAGTGTGGAGGAGGAGAGGAGAGGAGGTGGAAGAGGTGGAGAAAATAGCAGAGAGGAACTCTCTTGTGAGTATATTCTGAGTGTTTGCATGCCTGTGAAATTGTGCGTGTGTGTGTTTGTGTGTACAGCTCTCACCATGCGCGACACACAGATGAAGGAGAGAGCGATTCAGCACTACTACTGCCGTTGATGAACGATCAGACTTTTGTTTTGGTGACAGGGAAGAATTTGGGGGTCGCGCGAGTGCTCTGAATAATGCTGCTCTGGCCTGTTTGCTTGCAGCGAAAGCATTAGTAAGCTCATACTGGGGAAACAGTTACCCTTGGAACAGACTGAGCAGCGCAAACAGCTCCTTCCTAGAGCGAGGAGAGGAGGACTGCACTCTGTAATAACAGTGGTCCTAAACACACTCGTTACGCATTAAGACATTTCAATCGACACTAATCGTATGAGAGTAAGGGCCACCTCTGGGGCAAAACGACATCAAATTAAGACAATCAGGAATCTGTAGATGAGAGTGTACGGGTGTGAGAGAGACATGACCGTTAGAATGGCCCGCGAGTAAGAAGGGATACGTGAGAAAGACATGACCGTTAGAATGGCCCGCGAGTAAGAAGGGATACGTGAGAAAGACATGACTGTTAGAATGGCCCGCGAGTAAGAAGGGATACGTGAGAAAGACATGACCGTTAGAATGGCCCGAGTAAGAAGGGATACGTGAGAAAGACATGACCGTTAGAATGGCCCGCGAGTAAGAAGGGATACGTGAGAAAGACATGACCGTTAGAATGGCCCGCGAGTAAGAAGGGATACGTGAGAAAGACATGACCGTTAGAATGGCCCGCGAGTAAGAAGGGATACGTGAGAAAGACATGACCGTTAGAATGGCCCGCGAGTAAGAAGGGATACGTGAGAAAGACATGACCGTTAGAATGGCCCGCGAGTAAGAAGGGATACGTGAGAAAGACATGACCGTTAGAATGGCCCGCGAGTAAGAAGGGATACGTGAGAAAGACATGACCGTTAGAATGGCCCGCGAGTAAGAAGGGATACGTGAGAAAGACATGACCGTTAGAATGGCCCGCGAGTAAGAAGGGATACGTGAGAAAGCGATAGGGGGATAGATATGATAAGTGACGAGTAGAGGAGTAAAACTGCCATATGAACTGGCGTGAAGGAGGGCTGAGTGGAGGTGTGAATGAGTGTGTAAGTGATGGGCGAAAGGAGAGGAGAGCGGAGCAGCCTTTATTGCCGCCTCCCACATCCTGATCAATCGAGGAGCACTAGACGAGATGAGAGACCGCGTGTGTGTGTGTGTGTGTGTGTCACAAAAGTAGCTCAAAAAATGAGGTGAGGATGAGGAGAGACGCAATAAGAGGTGAATGGATAGACAATGAAAAGAAAAAAGGCGAGCAGCAACACAACGATATGGATAGGGAGAAAGAGGGAAAACATAGAACATGAGGGAGGCAAATAAGCAATAGAGTAGGCGAGAAAAGAAGGGATGGAGAAGACGGGCGGAGCGAGGGAGGGCTGGAGCGAGGGAGGGCTGGAGCGAGGGACGGCTGGAGCGAGGGTGGGCTGGAGCGAGGGACGGCTGGAGCGAGGGAGGGCTGGAGCGAGGGACGGCTGGAGCGAGGGAGGGCTGGAGCGAGGGACGGCTGGAGCGAGGGACGGCTGGAGCGAGGGACGGCTGCAGCGAGGGACGGCTGGAGCGAGGGACGGCTGGAGCGAGGGAGGGCTGGAGCGAGGGAGGGCTGGAGCGAGGGAGGGCTGGAGCGAGGGAGGGCTGGAGCGAGGGAGGGCTGGAGCGAGGGGCGGTTGGAGAGAGGGGCGGTTGGAGCGAGGGACGGCTGGAGCGAGGGAGGGCTGGAGCGAGGGACGGCTGGAGCGAGGGACGGCTGGAGCGAGGGACGGCTGGAGCGAGGAGGCTAGAGCGAGGGACGGCTGGAGCGAGGAGGGCTGGAGCGAGGACGGCTGGAGCGAGGGACGGCTGGAGCGAGGAGGGCTGGAGCGAGGAGGGCTGGAGCGAGGAGGGCTGGAGCGAGGAGGGCTGGAGCGAGGACGGCGGGAGCGAGGAGGGCTGGAGCGAGGAGGGCTGGAGCGAGGACGGCTGGAGCGAGGGAGGGCTGGAGCGAGGAGGGCTGGAGCGAGGAGGGCTGGAGCGAGGAGGGCTAGAGCGAGGACGGCGGGAGCGAGGGGAGGGCTGGAGCGAGGAGGGCTGGAACGAGGGGCGGTTGGAGAGGGGCGGTTGTAGCGAGGGACGGCTGGAGCGAGGGAGGGCTGGAGCGAGGGAGGGCTGGAGCGAGGGACGGCTGGAGCGAGGGAGGGCTGGAGCGAGGGACGGCTGGAGCGAGGGAGAACTAGAGCGAGGGACGGCTGGAGCGAGGGAGGGCTGGAGCGAGGGACGGCTGGAGCGAGGGAGGGCTGGAGCGAGGGACGGCTGGAGCGAGGGAGAACTAGAGCGAGGGACGGCTGGAGCGAGGGACGGCTGGAGCGAGGGACGGCTGGAGCGAGGGAGGGCTGGAGCGAGGGACGGCTGGAGTGAGGGAGAACTAGAGCGAGGGACGGCTGGAGCGAGGGACGGCTGGAGCGAGGGAGGGCTGGATCGAGGGACGGCTGGAGCGAGGGACAGCTGGATCGAGGGAGGGCTGGAGCGAGGGAGAACTAGAGCGAGGGACGGCTGGAGCGAGGAGGGCTGGAGCGAGGAGGGCTGGAGCGAGGACGGCTGGAGTGAGGGACGGCTGGAGCGAGGAGGGCTGGAGCGAGGACGGCTGGAGCGAGGAGGGCTGGAGCGAGGGACGGCTGGAGCGAGGAGGGCTGGAGCGAGGGACGGCTGGAGCGAGGAGGGCTGGAGCGAGGGACGGCTGCAGCGAGCGAGGGACGGCTGGAGCGAGGAGGGCTGGAGCGAGGACGGCTGGGCTGGAGCGAGGAGGCGGCTGGAGCGAGGGCTGGAGCGAGGACGGGGAGCGAGGGAGGGCTGGAGCGAGGAGGGCTGGAGCGAGGGGCGGTTGGAGAGGGGCGGTTGGAGCGAGGGACGGCTGGAGCGAGGAGGGCTGGAGCGAGGGACGGCTGGAGGGCGAGGACGGCTGGAGCGAGGGAGGGCTGGAGCGAGGGACGGCTGGAGCGAGGGAGGGCTGGAGCGAGGGACGGCTGGAGCGAGGGACGGCTGGAGCGAGGAGGGCTGGAGCGAGGAGGGCTGGAGCGAGGGACGGCGGGGCGAGGAGAGGGCTGGAGCGAGGAGGGCTGGAGCGAGGACGGCTGGAGCGAGGAGGGCTGGAGCGAGGGAGGGCTGGAGCGAGGGAGGGCTGGAGCGAGGGAGGGCTAGAGCGAGGGACGGCGGGAGCGAGGGAGGGCTGGAGCGAGGGAGGGCTGGAACGAGGGGCGGTTGGAGAGAGGGGCGGTTGTAGCGAGGGACGGCTGGAGCGAGGGAGGGCTGGAGCGAGGGAGGGCTGGAGCGAGGGACGGCTGGAGCGAGGGAGGGCTGGAGCGAGGGACGGCTGGAGCGAGGGAGAACTAGAGCGAGGGACGGCTGGAGCGAGGGAGGGCTGGAGCGAGGGACGGCTGGAGCGAGGGAGGGCTGGAGCGAGGGACGGCTGGAGCGAGGGAGAACTAGAGCGAGGACGGCTGGAGCGAGGAGGGCTGGAGCGAGGGACGGCTGGAGCGAGGACGGCTGGAGCGAGGAGGGCTGGAGCGAGGGACGGCTGGGTGAGGAGAACTAGAGCGAGGACGGCTGGAGCGAGGGACGGCTGGAGCGAGGGAGGGCTGGATCGAGGGACGGCTGGAGCGAGGGACAGCTGGATCGAGGGAGGGCTGGAGCGAGGGAGAACTAGAGCGAGGGACGGCTGGAGCGAGGGAGGGCTGGAGCGAGGGAGGGCTGGAGCGAGGGACGGCTGGAGTGAGGGAGAACTAGAGCGAGGGACGGCTGGAGCGAGGGAGGGGACAGTCATTTATCCTGCGGTGCGCTGCATGTTTTACGGCTTTCTTAATTCAACTCTGGCTACTATTAATGGACTTAATGTTGAGATTATATCTATTTCCTGGTGGCGGGGGCTGGAATACCCCGCCTCCCCCAGCACTCAATCACCCACAATGCCCATTACTGCTGACACCACACTGAGAACCGCACGGCATGCTGGGTACGGGACAGGTCAGCTCACTTCCCTTGGGTCTGGGTGGGAGACTAACAGAGTAGAGAGAGGGGAGTTAAGGGTGACAGGAGTGCTCAGATAGGTAGAGGTGCCCACTGATCACGTGTGGCTGGCGCTAGACACTCTGTGCCAAGGGCATCAGCCCCACTATGGAAATCAGAATGAACCATATTTACAGTGAGGCTACAGTGAGGCAACATCTTGGGCCTCTCTAAAGCTTTGGGGACACTGAGTGGGGATGATATGAGAAGGCTGCAGAGGTAGGACAGAACTCGGTGCAGGGGGTAAGATGAGACGAGACTGCCGTAGATGAGCTAGGACTGCTTAGATGGCTTAGGATAGAAATAATAAAAGGTTCAGGGGTGCTAGAGAGAGTCAGACAGATTGAGGTAGTGAGGGGAGTAAGTGGGGGGGGGGGGGTGGGGGTGGTCTTAGGAGAACGTCCTCTCTCCCAGGGGACCTGTCCAGCCCCCCTCCAACCCCCCCAATCTCCAGACTTGGTGATATTTCACAGGATGTCGCGCGGCTCAAATTGAAAATCCCTTTTGATTAATCAATATTTACTGCAGCGGCTAAATGAATAGTAATAAGTCACCAGAGGCCCGAGCCTCATGCAGCCAGTCCCACTGTTTCACCAAGCTCAACCCGAACGACACAAAATGAGACACCACACACAGACATACAACAACAAAAAACTCACATAGAGGCAATTAAGATAACTGTGTAACACATGAAGAACACACAAATCCAAACTGGCATACAGTAACATAATCTTCCTGACTGGGAGGGGGAGGGAGAGAGTGAGAGGGACAGGGACAGGGAGAGGGAGAAACTACTGCATCTCCCCAAGCTGAAATGTAACCATGTGTGTCCCCTTGTCATGGGAGCCAGTGTGTCTGCATCTCCTCTGAGTCGGTGGACGTCTCACACGGCTACAAACACCTGCACACAGCAGGCGGCCACAGAGACAAAAGGCACACCTGCAGAGCACCTCCAACGGAACCATTCGCGCTGTGAACACAACGGTGTGTGTGTGTGTGTGTGTGTGTGTGTGTGTGTGTGTGTGTGTGCCTGCGCGGTACGCAACAGCTTGTGATCTCCTCCCGCCATTACGAGGCTTAGGAAAACAGAGTATCGTTAAGACGCCTATCATATTAGTGGAATAATACATTAACCAACTGCATAACCATATTACCTTTTAACTAGCGGCGCAATAAAACCATAAGTCTATGTTAATAACAATCACAATAAAACATGAACTAACTGTCTAACTGTCCGTCCCACGGTGATGAGGTCATGAATAACACACATGAACTTATTGCACGTCGGGCCAATAATGAGATCATCATAGGGATTCATTACCTCTCCCTCCGTCCCCCAGTTATGACCTCATAACCACTTCGTACCTTCTCCTCATCTCACTTATAATCGTTTACTTTCTAGAATCTCTGTTTTAGCATCTTTCTCATGTCCAGGGAGGACAGGATGGATAGAATGGATGTGAGGATGAGCGCGGCAAAGACACGAGGATAAAGAGCGAGGGGTTAAGTTGGAGCCCTGTAAGTCACATGTTCATTGAGTGCTTATTAAGTAAATGCGTTTAGCTTCATTTCAGTGAATTCCCTCATTCTCAAAATGAAAGGGTGAAAGGCAGAAAGAGAGCAATAAAGACAGAGAGGAAAAGAGAGACGACGTTCGGAGAAGAGCCCCCTCCCTTCTGACGGGTTGTTCTCTGAGATGTAAAGAGGTGTTGCTCAGAGCGTACAGAGCCCCCTCCCTTCTGATGGGTTGTTCTCTGAGATGTAAAGAGGTGTTGCTCAGAGCGTACAGAGCCCCCTCCCTTCTGATGGGTTGTTCTCTGAGATGTAAAGAGGTGTTGCTCAGAGCGTACAGAGCCCCCTCCCTTCTGATGGGTTATTCTCTGAGATGTAAGAGGTGTTGCTCAGAGCGTACAGAGCCCCCTCCCTTCTGATGGGTTGTTCTCTGAGATGTAAGAGGTGTTACTCAGAGCGTACAGAGCCCCCTCCCTTCTGATGGGTTGTTCTCTGAGATGTAAGAGGTGTTACTCAGAGCGTACAGAGCCCCCTCCCTTCTGATGGGTTGTTCTCTGAGATGTAAGAGGTGTAAACTCAGGGTTGTTCTCGTCAGACAGAGCCCCCTCCCTTTATGATGGGTTGTTCTCTGAGATGTAAAGAGGTGTTGCTCAGAGCGTACAGAGCCCCCTCCCTTCTGATGGGTTGTTCTCCCCTCCCTTCTGATGGGTTGTTCTCTGAGATGTAAGAGGTGTTACTCAGAGCGTACAGAGCCCCCTCCCTTCTGATGGGTTGTTCTCTGAGATGTAAGAGGTGTTACTCAGAGCGTACAGAGCCCCCTCCCTTCTGATGGGTTGTTCTCTGAGATGTAAGAGGTGTTACTCAGAGCGTACAGAGCCCCCTCCTTCTGATGGGTTGTTCTCTGAGATGTAGAGCCCCCTCCCTTCTGATGGGTTGTTCTCTGAGTGTAAACTCAGAGCGTACAGAGCCCCCTCCCTTCTGATGGGTTGTTCTCTGAGATGTAAGAGGTGTTGCTCAGAGCGTACAGAGCCCCCTCCCTTCTGATGGGTTGTTCTCTGAGATGTAAGAGGTGTTACTCAGAGCGTACAGAGCCCCCTCCCTTCTGATGGGTTGTTCTCTGAGATGTAAGAGGTGTTGCTCAGAGCGTACAGAGCCCCCTCCCTTCTGATGGGTTGTTCTCTGAGATGTAAGAGGTGTTACTCAGAGCGTACAGAGCAGAAGACCGGTGTAAACGTTTCCTTCCCTGGGTCATCTACTGTGGTCCCTCTCCGCTCCACGCACAGGCTAGCACACAACGGCCACCTGTCTGCTACTTTAAAAACAGGCCCTCCTTCCTGGGTTATGGTGCTGCTGAGTGATATTAAGAAGGGAGACACACTAAACACAAGAACCATAGTGTGTGTATGGGCCTGTGTGTGTTACGTACCATGTGTTACAGAGTGCAGCCTATGTATAAACTGCGTCTTTCAAATAGTGGAACACTGTACGCAGTATTTGTTTGTGTGTGTGTGTGTGTGTGTGTGTGTGTGTGTACACATTACCTGGCTGTATGGATCCTCTTGGCTCTCCAGGAGAAGGCGTGGCTATAGTGGGGTGTGTGTGAGATGGCTCCGCCCAGGCGCGTCACTATCTTATAGCGCGTCCTGAAAACCCGCTGAGACAATTGGCTATGCATCGACAGAGAGGCGGGACCTGGGGAAGACAGAGGAAGTGATTGACATCAGATTGACAGGTCAAGAAACCAACACAGGGCATTTGCCCATGCTAACTCATAGGTATAAACTACAACGTGTCAATGCACCTCTGGGGGATTGGCTGACAAGCCTGGGTTCAGGGTCAAGCCTGGGGTCAGGGTCAAGCCTGGGGTCAGGGTCAAGCCTGGGGTCAGGGTCAAGCCTGGATTCAGGAGTCAAGCCTGGGGTCAAGCCTGGATTTATGGTCAAGCCTGGGTTTAGGGGCAAGCCTAGGGTCAAGCCTGGGTTTAGGGTCAAGCCTGGGTTTAGGGTCAAGCCTGGGTTTAGGGTCAAGCCTGGGTTTAGGGTCAAGCCTGGGTTTAGGGTCAAGCCTAGGGTCAAGCCTGGGTTTAGGGTCAAGCCTGGGTTTAGGGTCAAGCCTAGGGTCAAGCCTGGGTTTAGGGTCAAGCCTGGGTTTGGGGTCAAGCCTGGGTTTAGGGTCAAGCCTAGGGTCAAGCCTGGGTTTAGGGTCAAGCCTGGGTTTGGGGTCAAGCCTGGGTTCAGGGTCAAATTAGCAGATACAACACAAATAGGACACAGACCCACACGCACCTAGAACTCTGTGGCAGGAAGGGTGCCCACACGCACCTAGAACTCTGTGGCAGGCACGGCACCCACACGCACCTAGAACTCTGTGGCAGGCACGGCGCCCACACGCACCTAGAACTCTGTGGCAGGCAGGGCGCCCACACGCACCTAGAACTCTGTGGCAGGCAGGGCGCCCACACGCACCTAGAACTCTGTGGCAGGCAGGGTGCCCACACGCACCTAGAACTCTGTGGCAGGCAGGGTGCCCACACGCACCTAGAACTCTGTGGCAGGCAGGGTGCCCACACGCACCTAGAACTCTGTGGCAGGCAGGGTGCCCACACGCACCTAGAACTCTGTGGCAGGCAGGGGCCCACACGCACCTAGAACTCTGTGGCAGGCAGGGCGCCCACACGCACCTAGAACTCTGTGGCAGGCAGGGTGCCCACACGCACCTAGAACTCTGTGGCAGGCAGGGCGCCCACACGCACCTAGAACTCTGTGGCAGGCAGGGCGCCCACACGCACCTAGAACTCTGTGGCAGGCAGGGCGCCCACACGCACCTAGAACTCTGTGGCAGGCAGGGCGCCCACACGCACCTAGAACTCTGTGGCAGGCAGGGCGCCCACACGCACCTAGAACTCTGTGGCAGGCAGGGTGCCCACACACACCTAGAACTCTGTGGCAGGCAGGGTGTGCTCTCTTAACAAGCTTCACATGTAAAGATGAGAGAATAACAAAGGAAATATATATAAATATATATGAGCCTAATAATTCCTGTCCTCTGTCTCTTTCCCTCCCTCCCGATTTCTCTCTTTAAGTCTCATTCGTTATATCATTTTGCAGATCCATAAAAGAGGGGAGGAGAAAAAAAATAATAGGAGTCTTTGTTATTTATTTATTTGGGTGTGTATCCATCATATGGCTTTATGATGGCTGGGATTGGCTGACATACACGCTGTGCTGGGTAAAGGATGGCATTTGCATCCGCTAGCATCTGAAACTGCTGCTTTACACCAATTTAACAAACCCAAGGATTTATCAAAGCCAGGAGTTATGATTTAGCTTTCCGGGATCAGGCAGTGTACTGTGACGGTTCAGATTGTGTCTGATGACTGTGGAAGAATGAATAAGACTGATGATTCTGAAGATCGGAGAGGACTGGGATGAATACAATGGGTTCTAATTTAAATAAAACTTGGGGTCAATTCTAGAGTTGAAATATACAAGTGAATCTCCAACTGAACCAGAGCTGTGTTGTGGAAGGTCTAAAACAGAAGTCTCCCAGCTCAAATCTCACATAAATCATCTTTTGTTCATTCAGACAAACGCTGAGACCCAGCAGGAGAAAATGAGAGATGTCAGTGACAAAGAAAATCTCTCTCTTTCTTACTCCCTGCCCCCCCCTCCCTCTCTCTCTCTCTCCTGTACCACCCATCTCTCACGGTGACAACACTTTGTCTTCTTAATGAGTGAGGAAGGAAATTGAGAGCGAGAGAGAGAGTGCAAAGAGAGAGAGAGAGAGAGAGAGAGAGAGAGAGAGAGAGAGAGAGAGAGAGAGAGAGACCCAACAATGTGCCCTTTCTACTTCATTTCTATTATTTGTATTGGATATCTTTAAGCGCTTGCTGTCATGTTAATAAGCATTTAATAACAAAGCATGACCAGGAAGCAAATAGCAGCTTGGAGCAATGACACATCACAATTATTTATCTTCCTCCACCCTCTCTCTCTCTTATCTTACATTCTGGGGACGGGGAGTGTGTTTCACTTGTCAGGCAGCGCACACACAGCTCTGGATCAGCTGGATCATTCATTTCAGACAAACATTTACCCATGAATCACCACACATCATGCTGGAACCTACCCCAAACACACACATGCTCGCACGGGACCTGCCCCTCTGTATGAATGAGGTAAGGCTGCATATGTATAGGTGTGTGTGTGTGTGCATATGCGAGTGTGTATGTGTGTGGCAAGGTTATGATATTTTTGTGATTTTCTATTTTTAGTCTATTAGTCTTTTGATAATTATTTAGTTTGAGTTTTATAAAACCATTTTTATTTAGTTTATATATTTTTTAAGTTTCAGCTTGACCTTTTGTTGCCGCTATTGTTCACACCTATGGTTCACGCTACCACTAGCTAGTGATAGCGTAAAAGCTATTGTTCACGCTACCACTAGCTAGTGATAGCGTAAAAGCTATTGTTCACGCTACCACTAGCTAGTGATAGCGTAAAAGCTATTGTTCACGCTACCACTAGCTAGTGATAGCGTAAAAGCTATTGTTCACGCTACCACTAGCTAGTGATAGCGTAAAAGCTATTGTTCACGCTACCACTAGCTAGTGATAGCGTAAAAGCTATTGTTCACGCTACCACTAGCTAGTGATAGCGTAAAAGCTATTGTTCACGCTACCACTAGCTAGTGATAGCGTAAAAGCTATTGTTCACGCTACTACTAGCTAGTGATAGCGTAAAAGCTATTGTTCACATCTATGGTTCACGCTACCACTAGCTAGTGATAGCGTAAAAGCTATTGTTCACACCTATGGTTCACGCTACCACTAGCTAGTGATAGCGTAAAAGCTATTTGAAACGTCACCATCAACTCTCAGCATTTACCTGCCAGATTCAGAAGCTTGTAAATCCCATTCGGGAAAAAAAAGCTTGAAAACCTCATTAGAAGGAAAATAACAAAAAACGAACACTTATGATGGTTTTTATTTTATTTCATTTTGCAGCCAAAGACGGTTTCAGTATAGTTTTTCAAATGTTTTTCTTAATTGTTTTATTTCAGTTTACTAAATTGTTTTTCCAATTTTTGTTTTTGTTTCAGTTTTCATTTACTATAATAACCATGGTGTGAGGTGTGTGTGTGGGGGGCATGGTTGTGCAGGATTAGTT
The DNA here is from genome assembly GCF_034236695.1 of Oncorhynchus nerka. Lineage (NCBI taxonomy): Eukaryota > Metazoa > Chordata > Actinopteri > Salmoniformes > Salmonidae > Oncorhynchus > Oncorhynchus nerka. The sequence goes on along the minus strand of NC_088412.1, from coordinate 49,893,918 downwards.
GCCTGGACTGTAGCCCCTTCTCTTCCCAGCAGTCATCTGTATTGCATTCAGAGCTATTCGGGCCTCCTGGCAGATGACAAATAGGGCTTGTCAAAGACCGCTGCCGTGCCCCGCACCCCGCACCTCTTACCGCCTCTCCGTCAACACCCAACCCCCCACATATACCCCTCCCTCAGTCCTATTCCAAACACCCCTCACACAGTTCACCTAGTCCCAACAACGACTCACAATGATGTTCCGCTTTAGCTGTTGTTTAATGACAGCCCCAGTTTGTAATGTAGCTACACGCTTGAGAGTCTGTGTGCGTGTATGGCAGAAGGGTAGTACTCTCTCTCGCTCCCCCATCTTGCTGTCAAAGGCCTATTAGAGGAAGATTAAGACCCCCGTTTGTGTGTGTGTGTGTGTGTGTGTGTGTGTGTGTGTGTGTGTTCGCGGTGGTCTAGTAGAAGAAGATGGAGTCCCTATTGCTTCCAGATCCACTCAACCAACACAACCTGCTGGGGTTTACAATCAGACCACACCCTCCATTCATCACCCACGCTGACACACACACACGCACACACACAGATCAAACCCATCCATCCTACAAGATGACACACAACTACATGCTGTGAAACCACAGATGATCTAGTCTATACACTCTGCACCTTTCCCAGCAAGACCACCTCACACCTTCTGCTCTGGGCTACTGCTACTGAACTTACACACGAAACCCTCCCTCTCTAAACACCGAATAACTACAGAGTTCTACATGGATTGGATCTCGATCCCTTTGGCTGTGATCCAGCAGCAGCCACAGATGGACAATTTCCATGCTCTCCTATTATGTAGCAACAGCCCCCCGAAACAAATCAACTGCTGTTTCTTCTATAACGTAGCTGCTACATCTGATCGACCGGGACTGGGATGTGAAGACTGTTCCGTCTTCTATGAGACGGATGGGTAGAGTAGATCTGCCACTCCTGACCTCCACCTCCTGCTCTCTTCACCCAGTCTCACGCTCTAGTCTGCAGAGTGACAGGGCGGCATGACGCTCACCACAGCACCACTCCATCCTCTTAGGGGTGATCAAATAATGCCATCATAACACCGCATCTCTCTAGAGACGGGCTGCTATCTATCCCTCTCCTCACCCTACCTGCTCTGTGATCCCCTGCCTCTCCCTATCTAGTCCCTTCCCACAGCCGCTGTGACTCTGGCAAGCGGCACTTCTCCTTACCTGACGGCTAATTCCAGCTGGCATGTCTGTGTGCTCATGGGTGTGTGCACGTGTGTGTATGAGAGAGAGCTTAGTGGTGTCGTGTGTGTCTGCGTGTGAGATAGTGTTGGTGTCGTATGATCACAAATACTCTAACGTGTGCGTATGTTTCGGGGAAGTGTGAGTACATACTAGTGTCTCAGATTAAGTGGGGGGAGAGAAAGAGAGAAGGGTGGTGAGAGAGAAGAGAGAGAGAGAGAGAGAGAGAGAGAGAGCGCGAGGCGAGATAGAAAGGACAGAAAGAAAGGACAGAAAGAAAGAAAGAAAGAAAGAAAGGACAGAAAGAAAGTACAGAAAGAAAGAAAGGACAGAAAGAAAGGACAGAAAGAAAAAAAGAAAGAAAGGACAGAAAGAAAGGACAGAAAGAAAGAAAGAAAGGACAGAAAGAAAGAAAGGACAGAAAGAAAGAAAGAAAGAAGAGAGGACAGAAAGAAAGAAAGGAAGAAAGGACAGAAAGAAAGAAAGAAAGAAAGAAAGGACAGAAAGAAAGAAAGAAAGAAAGGACAGAAAGTAAGAAAGAAAGGACAGAAAGAAAGAAAGGACAGAAAGAAAGGACAGAAAGAAAGAAAGAAAGACAGAAAGAAAAGAACAGAAAGAAAGAAAGGACAGAAAGAAAGGGCAGAAAGAAAGAAAGGACAGAAAGAAAGAAAGAAAGTAAGAAAGGACAGAAAGAAAGAAAGAAAGAAAGAAAGGACAGAAAGAAAGAAAGTACAGAAAGAAAGAAAGTACAGAAAGAAAGAAAGGACAGAAAGAAAGAAAGAAAGGACAGAAAGAAAGAAAGGACAGAAAGAAAGGACAGAAAGAAAGAAAGGACAGAAAGAAAGAAAGGACAGAAAGAAAGAAAGTAAGAAAGAAAGAAAGAAAGGACAGAAAGAAAGAAAGAAAGAAAGAAAGGACAGAAAGAAAGGACAGAAAGAAAGAAAGAAAGGACAGAAAGAAAGAAAGGACAGAAAGAAAGAAAGGACAGAAAGAAAGAAAGAAAGGACAGAAAGAAAGAAAGGACAGAAAGAAAGGAAAGAAAGGACAGAAAGAAAGAAAGAAAGGACAGAAAGAAAGGACAGAAAGAAAGAAAAAGGACAGAAAGAAAGGACAGAAAGAAAGAAAGAAAGAAAGGACAGAAAGAAAGGACAGAAAGAAAGAAAGGACAGAAAGAAAGGACAGAAAGAAAGAAAGGACAGAAAGAAAGAAAGGACAGAAAGAAAGGACAGAAAGAAAGGACAGAAAGACAGAAAGAAAGGACAGAAAGAAAGGACAGAAAGAAAGAAAGGACAGAAAGAAAGGACAGAAAGAAAGAAAGGACAGAAAGAAAGAAAGAAAGAAAGAAAGAAAGAAAGAAAGAAAGAAAGAAAGGACAGAAAGAAAGAAAGAAAGAAAGAAAGGACAGAAAGAAAGAAAGGACAGAAAGAAAGAAAGAAGAAAGAAAGAAAAAGGACAGAAAGAAAGAAAGAAAGAAAGAAAGAAAGAAAGAAAGAAAGGACAGAAAGAAAGAAAGAAAAAGAAAGGACAGAAAGAAAGAAAAGAAAGAAAGAAAGAAAGAAGAAAGAAAGGACAGAAAGAAAGAAAGAAAGAAAGGACAGAAAGAAAGAAAGGAAGAAAGAAAGAAAGAAAGAAAGAAAGGACAGAAAGAAAGAAAGAAAGGACAGAGAAAAAGAAAGAAAGAAAGAGGACAGAAAGAAAGAAAGGACAGAAAGAAAGAAAGAGAAAGAAAGAAAGAAAGGACAGAAAGTAAGAAAGAAAGGACAGAAAGAAAGAAAGGACAGAAAGAAAGAAAGGACAGAAAGAAAGAAAGGACAGAAAGAAAAAGGACAGAAAGAAAGAAAGAAAGAAAGAAAGAAAAAGAAAGGACAGAAAGAAAAAGAAAGAAAGAAAGAAAGAAAGAAAGAAAGAAAGGACAGAAAGAAAGAAAGGACAGAAAGAGACAGAAAGAAAGAAAGACAGAAAGAAAGAAAGGACAGAAAGAAAAAGAAAGAAAGAAAGAAAGAAAGGAAGAAAAAGAAAGAAAAGAAAGAAAGAAAGAAAGAGAAAGAAAGAAAGAAAGAAAGGACAGAAAGAAAGAAAGAAAGGACAGAAAGAAAGGACAGAAAGAAAGGACAGAAAGAAAGAAAGGACAGAAAGAAAGAAAGAAAGAAAGGACAGAAAGAAAGACAGAAAGAAAGAAAGAAAGGACAGAAAGAAAGAAAGAAAGGACAGAAAGAAAGGACAGAAAGAAAGGACAGAAAGAAAGAACAGAAAGAAAGGACAGAAAGAAAGGACAGAAAGAAAGAAAGAAAGGACAGAAAGAAAGAAAGAAAGGACAGAAAGAAAGAAAGAAAGGACAGAAAGAAAGAACAGAAAGAAAGAAAGAAAGAACAGAAAGAAAGAAAGGACAGAAAGAAAGAAAGGACAGAAAGAAAGAAAGAAAGAAAGGACAGAAAGAAAGAAAGTAAGAAAGAAAGAAAGGACAGAAAGAAAGAAAGGACAGAAAGAAAGGACAGAAAGAAAGGACAGAAAGAAAGAAAGGACAGAAAGAAAGAAAGAAAGAAAGAAAAGAGGGGAGAGAAATGAGCTCTGCCCTCTGTGTTGACTGACTGGTCCAGCGGACAAATGCTACAGGAAGGAGACCCAGCCTCTGGTCCCAGACCTCCTATCAGGGGTTAGATGGTGTGTGTGTGACCTTGAAGCGTTGCTTAGGATAAAAACAGAGCTGCCTTGAGAGCCTGTGGGATTCAGAAGTGATGATGGCCAGTGTTTCCTACTAAGGGCCTCCTGTCTAGGCATGCTATTACTTGTGTTTGCCTTCAGTTCATGAACAAGCACACAATAAAAGTCATGTAAAATGCCAGGAATCTTATGATCTGAATTTGTGCTGTTCTGTTAAGCCAGCTGTGCCATGTTTTCTCATGTTTCCTACATGGAAAGTATTGGTGTGGATCACAATAATGGGCTTTACAGATATTCACATACGTTTAGAGGGAAAGAAAGTGTTTTTCTCTGTTGTTGAGTTGGGGTGGGGGGTTAGGGTATATGAGACGGCGGGATGAGAGAGGTGTACTGACAGATTGAAGGAGACACGGTGCCATGCACACCCTAGGGCCCGATAAGTGATGATGTCACAAGGGGCGGAGGGGTCATTGTGGTTGTTGGGTTGGAGTAGGGGGTTTGCGGGGGATTCGGGTGTCGCCCGAGAGGCTACGCCTTGTCTGTCATCGCGGTGAAGCCATCATCTGTGCGCGTGTGTGTGGAGCAATCGTCTGTAAACCACACCCCCTGTCCCCACCACCCCCCAACGCTCGCTGATTCTTCCACTACCCTCCAAGTTAGTTAGTGTAACACCTTACCCCCCTCTGAAGTCTCCTATTTTCCACCACCACTCACGCTATCTGACATACCAGGAAAAGTTAAGTCATAGTACTATCTATGACAAAGTAAATACACTCCCCTCCATATTTGGACAGTGAAGCTAACCTTTTAAATTTGGCTCTAAACTCCAGCATTTTGGATTTGAGATCAAATGTCTTATGAGGCGACAGAATAGAGTGTCGGCGTTTATTTGAGGGTATTTTCAGACATCTGTTTTACTGTTAAGACATTAAAGCACATTCAGTTCCTATTGGGCAAAACATAAATCAAAACAACCAAAAGAGTCACAATACTAACCTTTTGACTACTTTAATAAACTAGAAGTGGATTTGTCCCAATACTTTGGGGGGGGGGGAACTAAACAGAGAAAGTGCTTTCATTTCTAAATGGTAAAACAGATGTGTATGAAAAAAACATTCAATAAAAGCTGACATTCTGTACTGTCGCCTCATATGAAACATTACCTCTCAAATATGAAATGCTGGAGTATAGTGCCAAACTGTTAGTTTCACTGTGCAAATACATATGGAGGGGAGTGTATATCCGTGGGACAGATCAGAGAAAGGATATGTGTTGGGCGGGACGAGAGCGAGACAGACATGCACCTCTCGGCCCATCCACAGGGATGGATGTTTACCATGCTTTCAATAAATATCCAGACACACGGGCACATCCCGCACGCAAACACCTTCTAGACGTAAAAAACATCATACAGATGAGAAACACACCTCCGGAGACCGTAGACTCAACCCCAGTCAGACTCGACCCCAGTCAGACCCTGACCCCAGTCAGACCCGACCCTGACCCCAGTCAGACTCGACCCCAGTCAGACCCTGACCCCAGTCAGACCCGACCCTGACCCCAGTCAGACTCGACCCTGACCCCAGTCAGACTCGACCCCAGTCAGACCCTGACCCCAGTCAGACCCGACCCTGACCCCAGTCAGACCCGACCCTGACCCCAGTCAGACTCGACCCTGACCCCAGTCAGACCCGACCCTGACCCCAGTCAGACCCGACCCTGACCCCAGTCAGACCCGACCCTGACCCCAGTCAGACTCGACCCCAGTCAGACTCGACCCTGACCCCAGTCAGATGATTGGAGAAGACAGGGGCTCGCTTTGTGACAAACCACTAGTGACGCTCGAGTGCTTTTTTTTTTTTGGTTCCAAGGACCGAATCGTCCGACAAGCTCGGTTCACTCATGTGTCACCCATGTGACATGTTAACGTGTTGTGGAGTCGAAGGGGAGTGACTGGCTGTCAATCAAATAGACCCCGTCAGGGGGGTTAAGAGGGGCCTGAAAGGGAAGCGCCTCAGGCATTGTCCATTTAAGGATCAGCCATTAGAGTGAGTGGGTCTGTGTGTTTTAGGGCTGTCACCAACTAAAACAAATCGTGGGTGACCGAGAGTCGTCCTGTTCTTTCAACCAATCGATTGGTCGAAATGCTTAACCTTATTTTTCCATATATAGACAGACACCATGTGTGTCAACAACAACATATGCACTGAGCTTGTCTAATGCTTTAAGCACAGTGTTTGGTCAAATAATTAAGACACAAATGACTCAAGAGCCCGATGGTCACGCGGTGTTAAAGAAAGACAGCGAGTGCCTGTGTGACTGGCTCACGTTGTCTCTCTTTCCTCACTACTGCAGTGAAAAGGCACCACACCACAGCAAGTGTTTATTGCGCTGTCCATGCTGAAACTGTAACATCATTTCAGCCATTTATATAAATGCAACATGTAAAGTGTTAGTCCCATGTTTCATGAGTTGAAATAAAAGATCCCACTAATGTTTCATATGCACAAAACGCTTATTTCTCTCAAATGTTATATTCCAGTTATTGAGCATAATCCATCCACCTGACAGGTGTGTCATATCAAGAAGTTGATTAAACAGCATGATCATGACACAGGTGCACCTTGTGCTGGGAACAATAAAAGGACACTCTAAAATGTGCAGTTTTGTCACACAACACAATGACACAGATGTCTCAAGTTTTGAGGGAGTGTGCAATTGGCATGCAATTTGCATGTTGACTGCAAGAATGTCCACCAGAGCTGTTGCCAGAAAATGTAATGGGATTTTCTCTACCATAAGCCGACTCCAAGGTCGTTTTAGAGAATTTGGCAGTACGTCCAACCGGCCTCACAACCGCAGACCATGTGTAACCACGCCAACCCAGGACTTCCACATCCGGCTTCTTCACCTGAGGGGCCACCTGGACAGCTGATGAAACTGACAAGTATTTCTGTCTGTAATAAAGCCCATTTGTGGGGGAAATTCATTCTGATTGGCCGGGCCTGGCTCCCAAGTGAGTGGGCCTGTGCCCTCCCAGGCCCACCCATGACTGCACACCTGCCCAGTCATGTGAAATCCATAGATTAGGGCCTAATGAATTTATTTAAATTGATTGATTTCCTTATATATGATCTGTAACTAAAAAATCCCTATTCCCTCAACCCTTGCTCTCTTTACGTGAAACATGTAAGCATCGCATGCAACTGACGAATAGGGGCTGACCTATCATAATCACATCAATAAATAGGGTTTTAACAAACTCCAAACACTGTACATCAAAAAGTGACATCAAAATGGATGAGAAGGACGTGAAAAATAAACGGGCAAATGTTTACTGGTTGCTCAGGAGGGAAAGGGGAAGTTAGATCTGTGGAAGACATTTGACTTAGTTGTGGAAACTACTGGAGATCAAGAAAAAGGAGGGTATATGAGCAAGCGTTGCGTGAGTATTGTGTGCCAACAGTTGCCGTTAGATTACAATATTATTATTATTCATGGCTATTTTGGGAACAGTGTAAACACTAAATAAATAAGTGTACCAGAGAGTTTGTTCTAACAACAACAAGAATATATAAAGCCTTTATTACAACAGACTGAAAACAGTTGCATTCGTGAACTTAAGTGTAGTTATTGTTTAGGCTAATTATTCAAAGTTCCCTTTCATTATTTAATTTGAAAACTAAAAGGCTTGATTGCATTTCAAAGCATGAATGTCTCTCGTATGTTGTGCGATGTCATGAACTAATTAATGATCGATTGATACAGTAGCATTTATATTATTATTATTTTTTTTTTATGTTTATTTAACCAGGCAAGTCAGTTAAAGAACAAATTATTTTTTACAATGAGGGCCTATGAACAGTGGGTTAACTGGCTTGTTCAGGGGCAGAACGATAGATTTTTACCTTGTAAGCTCGGGGATTCGATCTAGCAACCTTTCGGTTTACTGACCCAACGCTCTAACCACTAGGCTACCTGCCGCCCCAGGTAGAGTAGTGGTTAGAGAAATATAGGCCTACGTAAGGCCTAAGTAAGTGACGATATTAAGACGCGCTGTTAGGCCTAGAGCTCAATTGTGGTTATACAAGGCTTATATACAAAGCTACTAATGATAACGACGTTACTAATTATTGTAATGATGAGGATAATAAAAAGTACAAGAATATCAAGAAAAAGTACGATATAGGAGCGAGAGGTGCTTGCATATTATGTTTGACAAACAGGTGCTGTTAACCTACAATATTTTTCTACCTGTTTGGAACAGTGTAAACACTAAATAAACACTAAATAAATGAAACAGAAAAGATTGTAAAGCCTTTATTACAGAAAAATAGCCGAATCTGTAAAATGGTTTATCCGACTTGGTGCTCAGGCTGTTAAACAAACACTCAAACAGGCAACTGAAGCTCCATCTTATTTCTGTAGATATATATGGATCATTTATAAAGCCAGGCACATTTAACAGTTAGGCTATTGATTATAGTTAAATTGGGGTTTATTCTCTCTCCTCACTTTTCTTAGACAATTAGGCTAAAGCAAAGGTTGTTTCCTCATCGCTGCTGCCTGCGCCACCTTGTTCTCATTATGCTGGTTAACTTTGCTATTATGCACATAGTAACATTGTTCTCAATCCCATTATGCTGGTTAACTTTGCTATTATGCACATAGTAACATTGTTCTCAATCTCAATATGCTAGTTAATTATTCAAAGCTCCCGTTTTATTTTATTTAAAAACATACATAGCGAAAGGCTCCAATTCTACGCCGCACTGAAGACTGTTTCAGAACCGCGGACAGCGACCGTATCCAACGGGGGAGAAAGTGCATTTGTTATAAAATATTATTCTATTTATTAGTGTTTTACCATTTATTTTTCACATTAAATAACCATATACAATTTCAGTATCACGTCTTAGAGTGACAGACTGTGCCATCCCTGTGGCCTCCACAATGGATTAGTCCACTGAGACAGACTGTGCCATCCCCGTGGACTCCACAATGGATTAGTCCACTGAGACAGGCGGGAATCAGACACGTGGCCTCCACAATGGATTAGTCCACTGAGACAGGCGGGAATCAGCCCCGTGGCCTCCACAATGGGCTAGTCCACTGAGACAGACTATGCCATCCCCGTGGCCTCCACAATGGGTTAGTCCACTGAGACAGACTGTGCCATCCCTGTGGCCTCCACAATGGATTAGTCCACTGAGACAGGCGGGAATCAGCCCCGTGGCCTCCACAATGGATTAGTCCACTGAGACAGACTGTGCCATCCCCGTGGCCTCCACAATGGATTAGTCCACTGAGACAGGCGGGAATCAAGCCCCGTGGCCTCCACAATGGATTAGTCCACTGAGACAGGCGGGAATCAGCCCCGTGGCCTCCACAATGGATTAGTCCACTGAGACAGGTGGGAATCAGACACGTGGCCTCCACAATGGATTAGTCCACTGAGACAGACTGTGCCATCCCCGTGGCCTCCACAATGGATTAGTCCACTGAGACAGACTGTGCCATCCCCGTGGCCTCCACAATGGATTAGTCCACTGAGACAGGCGGGAATCATCCCCGTGGCCTCCACAATGGATTAGTCCACTGAGACAGGCGGGAATCAGACACGTGGCCTCCACAATGGATTAGTCCACTGAGACAGACTGTGCCATCCCCGTGGCCTCCACAATGGATTAGTCCACTGAGACAGGCGGGAATCATCCCCGTGGCCTCCACAATGGATTAGTCCACTGAGACAGACTGTGCCATCCCCGTGGCCTCCACAATGGATTAGTCCACTGAGACAGGCGGGAATCATCCCCGTGGCCTCCACAATGGATTAGTCCACTGAGACAGACTGTGCCATCCCCGTGGCCTCCACAATGGATTAGTCCACTGAGACAGACTGTGCCATCCCCGTGGCCTCCACAATGGATTAGTCCACTGAGGCAGACTGTGCCATCCCCGTGGCCTCCACAATGGATTAGTCCACTGAGACAGGCGGGAATCAGACACGTGCCTTGTGTACCATGAAACATTATTATTTATTTGTTACTGAAACTGCTTGACTAAAGAAATCTCGGTTGACCACAGCTTATCGACCAAACAATCAACCAGTCGACTAAACGGGGTCAGCCCTAGTGTTTGCTTGCGTCAGTCACACACACGTCAGTTGTAGTAGTTGATGGGATGTGTGTGTGTGTGACCCTCCCCTAAGTAAGAGGGCACACCAAGGTTAGGTATCTCTCTCTCTCCAGAGGACAACAACAGAGTCCACATGGGATATGAACCCCTGCCTGACTCTCCTGATACATGTCAAGAGCTCTGAACTACTTACTAAGCAGTCCCATGGGGACATGGCAAAGGAAAGCATGTCTGTGTGTGTGAGAGAGAGGGGAGGAGCAGGTGTACATATGTTTTTGTTGAGCGTAACAGACCAGAGAAGAATGAGAGATAGTACACTCGTATGCACAAACCTACACAACCACCCCTAGCTCACCCCCACACACACTAATTAGGGCTCTCTGGTATGAGTATCTAAACCCAGGGTAAGGTTCTGGTTGCACCACATGCCTGTCTGGCCAACATCCATCATTTGGGCAATGCCGCGGGGCCAGTGAGTGAGTGATGGGGGCCGGCTGGTCAGACACTAACCCTGGTGTTAGCTCGTCTTCCTTTCAGACACCCCCGAAGAGAGACACGCAGAGAGACTTTCAACCCCCATTCAGTGTCAAAGTGATAACAGAAAGGGGGTTAAGGGGGAGGAGGGGTGAAAGAGGGAGGCGAGAGGGTTATAAAGATGGCTGGGGGGGGAGAGAAAGGGCCAGGGACGAAGAGGTTTGAGAGGGCAGAGGGAGGTTAGAGAGGGGGTCAAGGGATAAGTAAAGTGAAAGAGAGAGAGAGGGGGTTATAGAGAGAGAAGGATGGGGGTTAGAGAGAGAAGGATGGGGGTTAGAGAGAGAGAGGAGGTTATAGAGAGAGAAGGATGGGGGTTAGAGAGAGAAGGATGGGGGTTAGAGAGAGAAGGATGGGGTTAGAGAGAGAAGGATGGGGGTTAGAGAGAGAGAAGGATGGGGTTAGAGAGAGAAGGATGGGGGTTAGAGAGAGAAGGATGGGGGTTAGAGAGAAGGATGGGGGTTAGAGAGAGAGGAGGTTATAGAGAGAAGGATGGGGGTTAGAGAGAGAGAAGGATGGGGGTTAGAGAGAGAGAAGGGGTTACAGTAGCTAGAGGGGGGGTTAGGAAGACGGCTTGTGTGTAAAAGAGAGAGAGGGAGAACGGGGAACAGAAAAGAGTCAGAGGACTGGAGGCTGTTCTTAGGGTGTATTTAGTTCCTCTTTACACCCTCTTTATAAAAAGGGATCCACCTTTCATGGCGTCTCATTACACAGTAACACACTGGCAAGGTCAAGACACAACAACACCGCCCATGTGCGTCACACACTGAGCTACCAGGTGTTGAACTTTTAAGTTTGACACCTGGTAGTTGAGGATTGTGTGTGTGTGTGTGTGTGTTCTCTTATTAGGATATCTATAATATAGCCTCATGCTGTTACAACAAGGTCAGTATGATGAAATGACTCATTGAGACAGATTCTTTCCCATTACCTCATCAGACAATTGCTTATAAAAGGGTAGGAGATGAGGAAAGAGAGCTATCCAACATGACTGGCTCCTAGGCTCTGACTTAGAATACGTGGACACCTACAAATACCTAGGTGTCTGGTTAGACTGTAAACTCTCCTTCCAGACTAACATTAAGCATCTCCAATCCAAAATTAAATCTAGAATTGGCTTCCTATACCGCAACAAAGCATCCCTCACTCATGCTGCCAAACATACCCTCATAAAACTGAGCATCCTACCGATCCTCGACTTCGGTGATGTCATCTATAAAACAGCCTCCAACACTCTACTCAACAAACTGGATGCAGTCTATCACAGTGCCCTCCATTTTGTCACCAAAGCCCCATACACTACCCACTACTGCGACCTGTACACTGTCGTTGGTTGGCCCTCGCTTCATACTCGTCGCCAAACCCACTGGCTCCATGTCATCTACAAGACCCTGCTAGGTAAAGTCCCCCCTTATCTCAGCTCACTGGTCACCATAGCAGCACCCACTCGTAGCACGCGCTCCAGCAGGTATATCTCACTGGTCACCCCCAAAGCCAATTCCTCCTTTGGTCATCTTTCCTTCCAGTTCTCTGCTGCCAATGACTGGAACGAACTGCAAAAATCTCTGAAGCTGGAGACTCACATCTCCCTCACTAGCTTTAAGCACCAGCTGTCAGAGCAGCTCACAGATCACTGCACCTGTACATAGCCCATCTGTAAACAGCCCATCTATCTACCTACCTCATCCCCATACTGGTATTTATTTATTTAGCTCCTTTGCACCCCAGTATCTCTACCTGCACATTCATCTTCTGCCGATCTACCATTCCAGTGTTTAATTGCTATATTGTAATTACTTCGCCCCCATGGCCTATTTATTTCCTTAACTTACCTCATTTTCACTCACTGTAAATAGACTTTTTGTTTTCTTTTGTTCTACTGTATTATTGACTGTATGTTTTGTTTATTCCATGTGTAACTCTGTGTTGTTGTATGTGTCAAATTGCTATGCTTTATCTTGGCCAGGTCGCAGTTGCAAATGAGAACTTGTTCTCAACCAGCCTACCTGGTTAAATAAAGGTGTTCTCAACCAGCCTACCTGGTTAAATAAAGGTGTTCTCCACTGGCCTACCTGGTTAAATAAAGGTGTTCTCAACTAGCCTACCTGGTTAAATAAAGGTGTTCTCAACCAGCCTACCTGGTTAAATAAAGGTGTTCTCAACTAGTCTACTTGGTTAAATAAAGGTGTTCTCAACTAGCCTACCTGGTTAAATAAAGGTGTTCTCAACTAGTCTACCTGGTTAAATAAAGGTGTTCTCAACTAGCCTACCTGGTTAAATAAAGGTGTTCTCAACCAGCCTACCTGGTTAAATAAAGGTGTTCTCAACTAGCCTACCTGGTTAAATAAAGGTTTTCTCAACTAGCCTACCTGGTTAAATAATGGTGAAATAAAAACATAGAAAAGGCAGGCGGGAAACACAGAAAACACTCCGTAGCCTATGAGGCTATGAGTTATGAACAAAACCCTCAGCGCTTCTCAAAAACTGTGGTCTTATTTACGTTACTGGAAACCCTTGGCTCTCGGAGAATGATCACCGGCGCTGGCCCTGACCCGGACCTTTGACCTTATTATTCATATCTAATGCTAAGCTAACGAGCTACTGTCTGGCCACCCACTGTAGCTGTTAGCGTAAAGGTTAGCGGCATGGCCCACAGCTACAGTGAGGGCTACATTTACAGTGGTCAGGGGTGAGGGGTCAGGTGGTTGATGAAGGGGATAGGGGGATGGTGAGGCCTCTCTAACCCAGTCAGTCAGGGTGCTAATTTGGTGGGGCTTCCGCTCCCTCCTATCCAGCCCTTTTGAAGTCAAGCAGGTGCTCCGAAGACACAAACCTCCAAATAAACACTCACCCCCCCCCTTCGCTCTTTCCCTACGCCTCCTTTTCACCTTTCTCATCTCCAGCTTTCAAGTCATTCATCTCTTTCTTCACTCCCTCCATCCAACATAGTCTCTTCGTCCGATCATCCCACCCACCTCCTATATTTCGAACACTACCTCTCTCTTCTCACTCTGCGCCATACAGATTTGTATCTCGCCTTTCTCAAAGTGAATATCTAACCTATCCCCTGTCGTCTTCTTCTCTCAGTTTTCTCTTCTCCCTTTCTCCCTCTCCTCCCCCTTTCTCTTGCTCTCCTTATTGTTGGCACAACAGGCAGTGAGTGTGAGTGCACCAGGGCTTCCGTTAGCTTTTGGACAATAAAAATAAATTACACCCAATAAATAAAATAGTTGCCAGGCACATTGACTGGGAGAAAAAAAACGATCCAATTGCAAAATAATGATTTTTAAATCATTGATGGAAATACATTTGACCGCCATGCCTATCGGTCTATAGGTTAATTTGCATCATTCAGTGGAATTCAATTGGTGTGTGTGTATTTCTGTTAGTCGTGATGTATCCTATTTATCCAACACAACTATCACATGCGCACAGCATAGGCCTATTTTGAGCAGGATTCCTGCCCGCAGCTCCTCAGCTGGTTGTTACTGGAGTAAAACATGTGTTTTTATAAGCCCAGTCTTTGCGCAACAATTCTAAATGCAATCGCATGTTACAAACCGTTTTGATGGCCACGTTTAAAAAGAGATAGCATACTATTTTTATTTGGTAATTGAAGTGCTCACATTCAAGTGCAGTCAACGGGAAGGCGGTCAGCGCGTCACCCACCACTTCACCATGTGAGCTGTGCATTTTCAAAACATACCTCATTGTTCCAGACGTGATTGTCATACCTCATATTCTGAGGCGTGCCTTTCCTTCCTTCAATGTAGCTGAGACAAAATTCGAAAACGCGGAGACAGTTATTTTCTTAAGACTTCCTTAGGCGGCGCGTACAGAAGACAATTTATCCTACCACTTCTACAGCTCTGCATGCCAGCTATGATTTTCATATGGGCATTTTCGTCTAACAGTTGCATTTAAATAATAGCGTATTCATTTCGCAAAATGATTGTCACGTGGTTAATCAGCCTCTCCCATGTGGACATGATCCATTGGTGGCTAAAGAAATGGAACTCAGAGATAGCCTAGGCCAATGCAGCTTTAAGCTTAAAATACATAAAGCCCACAAATAGAACCAGCAAAGATAAATGCCCTGGTGAAAATGTGGGTTCTTTCAATTGCATTCATATCTCTACTCAGCCTGTCTCCCTTTTCATCTGTCTTGACTTGAGCTATTGCTAATGAAGTGCAGCATTGTATCAAATCAATCAACTGGGCCAGAAGCTGTTGCTAGCGAACCTGCAGCATTATATCAACAAGCCTATTCTGGGTGATCAGAGTTTCCTGGCCAGTGAGCCTGGGGAAAGCCTTATTTGAACAAGAGAAAAGTATTCAGGTATTATATGATGTTTCCACTGGATATATGGGATCATCAGATAATTATATTTTGGTCTTTCACACCGAGGCTTGGTGATTATCAAGGGCAGACTTTCAAATACTATTATCACTCGCAATGGAACGATTACTGAGAAGCTCCGCTTATTAGTGATGGATGTGTTGAGTTAAGACAATCAGAAATCAGACGTTTGCACGCATCAGGCCAGGCACTTCTGTGCGTGTGGGCCTCAGCGTTAACAGGACAGAGAAACCAGACATGCTCCTTGCTCACATGGAGCGCTCCAAACAAAAGACAATGACAAAAATGGACAACTTGGAAATGTCGGGTTATTAAGTAAACCAAAACGTGTTTCCCACGGGTGAAGCAGCTTGTGAACTCTGCAAACAATGTTTCCACTCCAAAAAAAGGAGAAGGGCAAGTGTAATTAACACCTGAATTAACAGAAATGTATGTCACCAAACGATGGGGATTAACGGTACATTTACTACTGGTGACATATGTAATGGGGAATTGATCAAAAGAAACTATCAAAGGGCAAACGACTCACAAAATGAAACAATGAATTTGGCAAAAATTGGCGGGAGACGCCTAAGTGCATTCTGGAGAGACACACCCCTCTATTGTCGCCACACACCCGTCCCCTTCTTCTTGTCTCAACATTTTAAATTATAGTCCATTTTAGATGCTTTTCACAGACAGCTAACCACACACGCTGCTCAAATAGGCATAGAACGATACGAGCTGGTGGTTTGAAACAATCCACAGCTACTTTTCTTAAAGAAGCTAATGGTCTTTAATTCCTCTGTGGCTAAGTCATTCTCTCTGATGCAGTATTTTGAATTATTTGATTTATTTCTGTATAGACAAAAGTAATTATATCATTTTGGCAAATTTATTTCAAATTTGCTTTAGTGGAAGCTATTGGATGAGCTGCCGATGAAGGACTTCCTCATATGCCCTTACTCTCCTGTTCTATTGGTTGTCATATAAAATATATTTCGTTGTCCAGAAGCCAAAGGCACACTCCTAGTCATATTAACAACCCATTACCCATCCTAGTTGTTGCATATATAGATTCCACCTCTTTCTGTTTCACATATGGAACCACTCGCGTCAGGTGCGCTGTCAGAATGGTGTTTTCCGCAAAATGCATTTGGGCAAATGTTAGAAAATGGTGTTTTATTGGCTGCTTCGTTACAGGAGTTGTTCTGTTAAGATGCATTACTATAATCTAAATGTGATTTCTACCATTCTGATTACTGTGGGTGGACGCTCTAATGGGTTATACACCCAGTGCATATAGAGCAGTACATTTCTCAAATGGCCAACAAATGAACATCTTCCCGGTCACACTGTCCAGCGTCACATTTTCCCTGACGGATACCCTGGTGTGTGCGTGCTTGTATGTGTGTGTGCCGGGGTGTAGCTGCTGTGCTGTAATTGGTCCCTTTGGGCAGGGCTAGACTGGCACCGGACCCACTCTAAAACGCTCAGCATCGCCAGGAGGAACGGGCATCTACGCGAGCGGGCATCTGCACGCACACAGTAGAAAAAGGTCCCAGAAATGAACGTACAATAACAAAATACTGTACACCAAGCTAAGCATCGGCGGCTCAGATGTGTCAAGTGAGGCCCTGCACACAGAGACACACACACACACACACAACACACACACACCACGACTCTCAGAGTGACTGGTACGACGGACAGGTCTCCTAACCATTACTCCTCTTCATCCAACAGACCGAGTAGAATGTCTAAGTGAAGATAGACGAAGTAAAAGAGAGATAGAAGGGGGGGACAAAAAGGGTGTTAGAGATAAAGCGAGAGGAGCAGCACTAGGGCAGAGGGGTGTTGCGTTAGTGAACGGGTCCCTGTCATCGTGGTAACTGGAGAGGCGACACTGCAAGTTGGTCATTAATATGTACAAACTTGTTAGGCTAAGAATGCCCTGAAAGGCTAACCGGAGGAGGGAGGGAGGGTAAGGGTAGTAGAGGGGGTGTAATCGTCTCTAAAATAGATCGGGGGCACAAACTCCTTTTGAGACAGGGAAGCATGGAGTACAGCAAGATTGCATTGGTCTAGAGATAAGCACACAATCACACATTAGCAAACACACCCTCACACAAGTGCACACATGCACTGAAGCAGGCACACACTCACACACAAGCATTCCACGGACACAAATGACATGGACTAAATCATTTGGTCAAAAAGGGAAAGGCACAAACACACCCACAGAGGCTCACACATCCATGTAGGTAGGCCAATATCAAATGCACAAGCACACAAACCAACACAACCAACATACTGTACACACAAACCAACATCCACATCAACAAAAACACTCAAAGATATTGGTTTTACTATGTATTAGAACCTGTATCAGACATGCGTGTCCAGTTCTGGATCATTCAGGAGGAGTGTGGGGTGCTAAGAGGTATTGTAAAAATGAACATGTCCATAACAGAGCACTACGTTACTTTTTAGTTGTCCACAAGTTTGCACCTATACTTGCAATAACTGGGGGTATGGGCTGGGAACCCTGTGAGGTGAGATGGGGATATGGGCTGGGAACCCTGTGAGGTGAGATGGGGATATGGGCTGGGAGCCCTGTGAGGTGAGATGGGGGATATGGGCTGGGAGCCCTGTGAGGTGAGATGGGGATATGGGCTGGGAACCCTGAGGTGAGATGGGGATATGGGCTGGGAACCCTGTGAGGTGAGATGGGGGATATGGGCTGGGAACCCTGAGGTGAGATGGGGATATGGGCTGGGAACCCTGAGGTGAGATGGGGATATGGGCTGGGAGCCCTGTGAGGTGAGATGGGGGATATGGGCTGGGAACCCTGTGAGGTGAGATGGGGGATATGGGCTGGGAACCCTGTGAGGTGAGATGGGGGATAAGGGCTGGGAACCCTGTGAGGTGAGATGGAAGACATGTATGTTGAGACTTTGGAATAGACTGTTGGATAAACCAACTGCCAGAATTCACAACACTTATTGTGGGAAGCTTGTGGAAGGCTACCCGAAACGTTTGACCCAAGTTAAACTATTTAAAGGCAATGCTACCAAATACTAATAGAGTGTATGTAAACTTCTGACCCACTGGGAATAAATAGCTGAAATAAATCATTCTCTCTACTATTATTCTGACATTTCACATTCTTAATATAAAGTGCTGATCCTAACTGACCTTCCCTAGAATTAAATGTCATGAATTGTGAAAAACTGATTTTAAATGTATTTGGCTAAGTTGTTTGTAAACTTCTGACTGCAACTATATATATATATATATATATATATATATATATATATATATATATATATATATATTGAGGTACATAAAACCGTATTATAATCTCATGTACTGCCTGTAAACTAACCCATAAATATCATTAATCGAGTTTACCGGCAATACATGAGACTATCATACGGTTTTAAGTACGTCAATGGACCATAAAGGAAATCACACAACAAAATATCCCCCTCAAGCACTTAAATAAATTACTAATATTATGGATATATTGGAACTAGTGGATATATGAGGGGTTGGGTTAAATGTGGAAAAAAACATTTCAGTTGAACGCATTCAGTTGTACAGTCGTGGCCAAAAGTTTTGAGAATGACACAAATATTAATTTCCACAAAGTTTGCTGCTTCAGTGTATTTAGATATTGTTGTCAGATGTTACTATGGAAAACTGAAGTATAATTACAAGCATTTCATAAGTGTCAAAGGCTTTTATTGACAATTACATGAAGTTGATGCAAAGAGTCAATATTTGCAGTGTTTGACCCTTGTTTTTCAAGACCTCTGCAATTTGCCCTGGCATGCTGTCAATTAACTTCTGGGCCACATCCTGACTGATGGCAGCGCATTGTTGAATAATCAATGCTTGGAGATTGTCAGAATTTGTGGGTTTTTGTTTGTCTACCCGCCTTATGAGGATTGACCACAAGTTCTCAATGGGATTAAGGTCTGGGGAGTTTACTATGGACCCAAAATATCGATGTTTTGTTCCCCCGAGCCACTTACAGTGGGGCAAAAAAGTATTTAGTCAGCCACCAATTGTGCAAATTCTCCCACTTAAAAAGAGTAGAGAGGCCTATAATTGTCATCATAGGTACACTTCAACTATAACAGACAAAATGAGAAAAAAAATCCAGAAAATCACATTGTAGGATTTTTTATGAATTTATTTGCAAATTATGGTGGAAAATAAGTATTTGGTCACCTACAAACAAGCAAGATTTCTGGCTCTCACAGACCTGTAACTTCTTCTTTAAGAGGCTCCTCTGTCCTCCACTCGTTGCCTGTATTAATGGCACCTGTACAAATACTTTTTCCCTCACTGCATATATAAATGGCTGGACAATTTAATTTAGGAGAATCTCTTGGGTTAAAGTTATGTATAGTAACCCCAGGTGTAAAATAATAAATCATGGCTACTTCTCAATTTTAAAATTGTCAAGAGAAGTAAAAGAACACATCTATTTATAACGGCCATCAAAATGTTCGCTGTTAAAATCAGATCCAAAAATAATATCAAGGGATTAGAAATCCAGGGATTAAAATCGGGGTGTCATTGCACGCTGACGATTCAAGCTTTCTTTTAAATGTGCCATTTGGATCCCTGCACAGCCTCAGAGGAGACAATGTTTCTAACCTCTCTGGATTAAACCCGAATAAATGATAAATGCACCATATCATATTGGATATGTAAGAAATACAACTGTTACATTACTGTGTAGTTTACCAATAAAATGGTCCGATGGCTACGTGGACGTGATCGGTATTCATGTCCATATATTCAATAAATATACCACTTTATTTGGAACAAAATTAAACTGACATATTCATATAATGAATGTCAAGGAATTAGGCAGAAATGATAAAATATTAAAGCATTAGACCGCTCACTATAAAGGCTTCAAGTCATACAAAAGCTATACTTAAATCCAAACCGGTTCTCTAGCAGATTAGCAGTGAGCAGAATGGCTCACCCCGTTTTTCAAGGATGGCCTGTTCCCTTCATCAGATTACCACCTTTTCACTTTCGGTTATTTGAAAATTAAATCATTTTCAAAATATTGCTATTTTTAAAACGAGCAGTAGAAAACTGTTTGCAATTTCAGTTTAATCCACCAGAACAGACAGAAGAAATATTATGGTTCAACTCAAATGTACGATTGATTTAAAAAATATATATATATTTTATAATAATATATAATTGTATATAATATCATAAATAGGACTGGTGGAGTTGTCACACACGCAGTTAACCAAAATATATGCAAGTCTGCTCTACACAAAATTACAACTAACTGATTGCAGCATCACAGCAGAAATGGAGGAGGCAAAGAACTGGTCTGTCAGCCATGCATTAACATAACAAAATTGGCTAAAGCAAATTGTGATAAATAAACAAGTATAGCAGTTTCATTTAAGGTCCAACAACTTGACAGCTGCACCATACAGGTTGCAAAAAATGGGATATTTAAGGTAAATGTCCCAGAACCCTCTCGGCACAAGACATTCTGTTGCAAATGTAAATTGAAAAGTTTATGTACATATGAAATGAAATTTTGTCTGCGTAACTCACTTCAATTTGACTAGGCTTTTAGCCTCCTAGATCACAAAGAGAACAATGCTTCTTCAGTCTTTCATAACTGTTATTTTCTTCCTATACAATTTCTACACTATATAATGTATACATTATGTTAACGAGGCCAGTTAGTCCAGCATTACTGTCATTGGACAGAGGGATCAATGACATCACATTGTCACCACAGAGACCGAGCGAGGCTTTTAACAGTTGAGGACGACTCAGGACAGGAGACAAATGACCACACACACGCATACTGTATGCACGCATCTTGTCTAAGCCCCCCCTGGACAGGCGACAAATTAACCACTTCCCACAGTGCAATTCACCAGGGATCGAGGGACAGTAAACGACCAATGATCAATACAACCTTCTCCACCGCACGCACGCAAGCACCGTCTGTTCTAGATCTCCCCAGGTCCCTTTGATGTTGATGCTCTCGTCTATGGAGACGAGTGGTTTTCTTTCTCCACTCTGTTCTTTCTTTAACTGTGAAGCCAAAGTGACAGGAGACAAACTAGCTATTTCCCCCAGAGCACCTCACCAGGGACATCACAGAATGAACTGCCCCCAAATCAATACTGTACTCTCTCTCGCAGTCGCTCTCCTCTCACCCCCTCCTTCTCTTTCTCTCTCTGTCTCTCTCAAACAGAGTAGTGTGTGGGGCACAGAGTATTCTGAAATAGTATTTGAGATTTCTTTTAAGTATGTCATTGAGTGTGTCCCTGCACTGAAAAACATACCACATGATGGTGCCAGGTTTCCTCCAAACCTGAAACTTGGCATTCAAGCCAAAGTGTTCAATCTTCGTTTCATCAGACCAGAGAATCTTGTTCCAAGCGGGATATCATTTGCCTTTTACTGAGAAGTGGCTTCCGTCTGGCCACTCTACCATAAAGGCCTGATTGGTGGAGTGCTGCAGAGATGGTTGTCCTCCTGGAAGGTTCTCCCATCTCCACAGAGGAACTCTGGAGCTCTGTCCGAGTGATCATCGGGTTTTTGTTCACCTCCCTGACCAAGGCACTTCTCCCCCAATTGCTCAGTTTGGCCGAGTGGCCAGCTCTAGGAAGATCCAAACTTATTCCATTTAAGAATGATGGAGGCCACTGTATTCTTGGGGACCTTCAATGCTGTAGAAATGTTTTGGTAGCGTTCCGCAGATCTGTGCCTCAACACAATCCTGTCTCGGAGCTCCTTTGACCTCATGGCTTGGTTTTTGCTCTGACATGCACTGTCAACTGTGGGACTTTTATATTGACAGGTTTGTGCCTTTCTAGATAACTTCCAATCAATGAATTTACCACAGGTGGACTCCAATCGAATTTTAGAAACAGCTCAAGGACGATCAAAGAAAACAGGATGCACCTGGGCTCAATTTCGAGTCTCATAGCAAAGGGTCTGAATACTTAAGTAAATAAGGTATTTCTGTTTTAGTTTTTTTTTATACATTTGCAAACGTTTCTAAAAACTGTTTTTCTGCTTTGTCATTATGGGGTATTGTGATGTCATCATGGGGTATTGTGATGTCATTATGGGGTATTGTGATGTCATTATGGGGTATTGTGATGTCATTATGGGGTATTGTGTGTAGATTGATGAGGGGGGGAAATAATTGAATCCGTTTTAGAATAAGACTGTAACGTAACAAAATGTGGAAAAAGGGGAAGGGGTCTGAATACTTTCCGAATGCACTGCATGTGTGTGCGTAGTGTACATATTAGTATTAAGCAGCAGGCGCAGAGCTGTCTGGAGAAGGGTGGCGTTAAGTATCATACAGCTGGACAGGTGCGGAGGGTCAGGTGTGACATTCAGACTCCCCCCTCACACCTTCTTATGATGCGGTCAACTCCGCAGCCCCCATACACAGAACACATTACTGTTACAGAGAGGGGTGGATCTGGCTGGGAAATGTGGTTAAGTCAAGAGTAGTGCTCCTATTCTTGATCCTTTGAGGGCCTAAAGCCAAAATCAAATCCATCTCCTGTTCAGTACTCTCCACCGTCACCTCCCCCAACCAGTTACAGAGAGGGTTAGGTCTAGCTGGAGGCTGTGGTGGCCAACTAAATTCTTATGTTCCGGATTGTCCTGTCTGTGATTACCTACATAGGGTAGAGGACACCTGCAACATGCATCTCACACGTACTTTCACACATTCAGCCCGACCGACAATGTCAGATGTAAGACTCATAGATAGACCATCCTCTTGAGATCATTCGGGTCACCGGGCCTGGTCCTGCCTGCATTCACAGTGCACAGCCCCCTCTGCAGTCCATGAGCAGAAATACAAGCAGCTGACAAACACGTGTATTTGTATCCCCTGGTCCTGGCTGTACACTTAACCCGGTTTAGGACAGGTGTGTATAATTAGGACGCTGACCCTAACCACAGTGCTGTTCCAACTGCCTAGTCAAATAAATACAAAAATAAAAACAGCCTGCCAAGCCCTGAGAGAGACACGATGAGTTATAGAGAGCAGTAATGAAGGCACTACTCGTCTGTAGCCACGCCAGTCACCCATCAGACCAGGATATTACCAACAACACTAGTATTGTGCCACGATCGCCAAGACGGCCAATCCCCAGCGCCGCCAAGTATTGTGAAAGACTGATTTGGTTAGCAGGAAACGCTGGGTGAGTGAGTGAGTGAGTGAGTGAGTGAGTGAGTGAGTGAGTGAGTGAGTGAGTGAGTGAGAGAGAATGAAATAAACTAGATAACTGTGAAAAGGAGAGCGAGGGATAGAGACTGGTGGCTCCTCAGACACTTCTTACAGTCGCTCGATGCTGCTATCACTGTGTCAGAATGTTTACACTAAAAGTCAATCAAAGACACACACAGTTAAGAGGACTCAATTACTCTGCCTCTCTCTTTTCAGAGCAAATCTCCCTAATGAAATAGGTTGAGCATGAATTATTCAGACGCAGAGGGACACACACACACAACCAGGGCTTGGGGTGAGCACGAGGAGTGATGGAGGGGGAGAGAAGGAGATGGATAAAGGGTACTAGCCGGAGTTAAATGAGGGGGGTTAAGTGTGATAGGAGGGAGAAGGCGGAGGAGTGAGACAGTGGAGAGAGAGGGAGAGAGAGAGAGAGAGAGAGAGAGAGAGAGAGAGAGAGAGAGAGAGAGAGAGAGAGAGAGAGAGAGAGAGGGAGAGAGAGAGAGAGAGGGAGGGAGAGAGAGAGAGAGGAGGGGGAGAGAGAGAGGAGAGAGAGAGAGAGAGGGAGAGAGAGAGAGAGGGAGGGAGGGAGAGAGAGAGAGAGGAGAGAGAGAGAGAGAGGAGAGAGAGAGAGAGGGAGAGGAGAGGGAGAGAGAGAGAGAGAGAGAGAGAGAGAGAGAGAGAGAGGGAGAGAGAGGGAGAGAGAGAGAGAGGGAGGGAGGGAGAGAGAGAGGAGGGAGGGAGAGAGGAGAGAGAGGGAGGGAGAGAGAGAGAGAGAGAGAGGGAGGGAGAGAGAGAGAGAGGGAGGGAGAGAGAGAGAGAGAGGGAGAGATAGCGATAGGGCGTGACCGGGTTCATATATGTTTCACCCATCCATCATTCAGTTTACACCTGTCTGTCACCTTCCTCTGTTGAGGAAGTGGGGATACCTGTGGTACCTGTGGGGATAGGATGGTGAGGAGAGTTTTTGTGTGTGTGTGTAGCCTGGGCATAGAACACCGAGGGTCAGGGGGCAGGTGGGGTAGGTCAGGGCAGAGGCTTAGGAGAAAGGCTGGTGTTGAGCTTGGAGGCTTGCATGCTTATCATGACTTGAAGCACATAGCCACATAGCTGAGGGGCCCAAGAGACTGGAGAAAACTTAACTGTCCCCAAGGGATGGACTGGGGCACAGAGGAGAGGAGGGTGTGAGGAGGGAGGGAGGGAAGTAGGCAGGGAGGGGGAGAGAGGTTGCTGGCTGGATAACTCTAGAGGACCAGAATAGACAGGGGGTTCTCAGGTGTCCGGCCCTGCAGCCTGCACGACTGAAATGGAACGTTGGAAAGGCTGACAAAAAATATCAGGCAGTGAGAGAGATTAGAGGGTTGGGTTTCCCCACGTCTGGAGGGGCTACTAGGGCCCTGGTGCTGTTTTTGGGGAGAGAGCCAGGCGGAGGAGGGAGGGAGGAAGGGGTGAGGCAGGGGGAAGAGTAATCTGGCCCCTAGCCTCACCCAGCTGAACCAGGGATAGCACTGGATGGAATGGTGGAGGCAAGGTGAGATCTGGCCTCTAGCCTTGCCCAGCTGGGCCTGGGAGAGCATCAGCCAACCAGTTAATTAGGAAAATATCATTACTCTCTCTGGACAGAGAGAGGGAGCGAGGAGGGAGGGACGGAGAAGAGAAAGAGAGGAAGAGGGATTGAGGAGAGAGGGAGTGAGCAAGGAGGTGGGGGAGAATAGCTCAGAATAGTTCCTGAACCTGTGGTCTGTAGTCAGTCAGAGTGGCTGGGACAGGCCCATGCCCCTACCCATCTCCACTGATCTCTCCATCCCTGCGGGATTGACTAGTAGGTGCTATTAGTGTGAGTAAGAGAGATACTGGTGCTACTGACTGACAGACACTGACTGTGTGTAAATAAGTAAGCTATTGAGTGAGTATGTCAGTAAGGAGTTTGGGAGTGTAAACTAGGAAAGTGAGTGAGTGAGTGAGTGAGTGAGTGAGTGAGTGAGTGAGTGAGTGAGTGAGTGAGTGAGTGAGTGAGTGAGTGAGTATATGTAAGATAGGGTGTAAAAGATATTATGATGAGGCCCAAAAGGCCATTTGGTGGTGAGGTAACTACATGTCCTATCTAGCTCTGAGGGTAACCCGGTGTAAAGCCAGTCTCCTCTCCTCTAAGGTTCCCCATCCTAAACCCACTGGACTAGAGGGAGGATTGTCTTACAAGAGGGTGGTAAAGGCTAGAGCAGAGGTGGGCTGCTCCTGGCCCCCTCCTCCCCCAACCAAGGGACACACTTCAAGCCCCCTGCTTGGACCTCAACTCCCAAGCTCTAAAGTCCCTAACCCCCCCTACCCCGTCACCCACTACCCCTGCCCCGATGGGACCAGAAGTGTCCCTGCATGCAATCAGGAAGGTAGAGAGACAGGGAGGGGGGGGTCCCATAATTAACATGCCAGGCGATCCAAGGACACGCAAATGCCAAACCCCCATGAATATTATGGTTACACTTCACTCTGTAAAGACACATGGAGGGGAGGGAGTTGGTGTTGGGTTACTGTAATGGGGAGGGAGAGGTGAGGGATAGAGCCCCACAGCAGAGGTGTCATAATACCCATAAAACCTAGCCTTCAAACATGGAAATGGTTCCAATTGTTTTTCCAACATACATTTTTCCCATAGGGAATTTTAGAATCCCTTAAAATAAGGGCTGTGGTTTCATGTAGGCTTACCCTGGCATGGCGTTTTGATAACCACGTAAATCTCTCTTGGACAAGGTGACATCAATATATTCGGCTCTATTTACCCTCAGATTCGAAAAAAATTCTCATTAGCATTAAAGTAGACATCATGCAAGGCTACAAATCTCTGCAAGCTCCTGCGCGGCATCTCTAGATGACACCTTTGCTAACAGGTCAATTTAAAACTTGCACAAGTCAGTTCACAGAATTGTCCTTTGAAAGAAATGTAGCCAATGTATCAATTACAAAATGTAGCTAACAGATAGTTAAATCAGAGATTCTTACCTGTGTCTCGATTCGGCAGTCTCGTCCAGATCGTCATGGCATTTGTTGTTCTTTATGACAGCCACATTAGCATTTCATTTTTGGGGGGTGAATAAAGGTGAATATATTGATAAAAGTCCCCTTGTCCTAGAGATATTTACATGGTCACCAAAACGTCACGCCAGAATATGCCTACACAAAACACAGCCCTTACACTAAGTGTTTCTAAAAAAAAAAACCTAAGGGGGAAAATGATTGGAACCATTTCCTTATTTGACCGCTAGGTTTTATGGGTATTAATGACTCATACTATTGTACTCTATAGGGGGAGTGAGGGGGTCGATGCCAGTGTACTGCTCTGTGATTGACTGACTGAGGGACTGGAGCAGCTTCCTGGAGCTTTACGTAAATAGAACAAACCCACAGAACACATTCTGGGTACTGTACCCAAAACTCTGAACACTGTAAAAGCTTTATTCTGAGCAGGTGGATGTGAGAAAGATTTTGTAATGTTGACAGATTATTTCAAGGCAAAACCTGTGGTAGCCTGGTGGAACCAGCCAGATCGCTGTATTCACCATTCTATTCCACTTATAGAATGGTGAACGCAGCGATCAGGTTGGTTTCACCAAGCTAAACCAGTGGGGCAATCGTCTTCCATTGTCAAAAAAAGCTAACTTAAGGAGAAACTCCTACTGCAACAAATAGCCAGGCCTATGCAAAGGTCACACGTAGTCTGTATGAATCCATGTAAATGGTACTACGGTATATGCTATTAAAACAGATATGAACAAACGTATTTTAGGCTGTATAAAGAACTGCTATACATGCTTTGATGAAAAGCAGCAAACAGACACATTGTCTCACGTTCTTTAATAAAAAAGACTCCAACAGAAACAGGCAATTCGGCTTGGGCGGTATCCAGATAGCTATACCGACCTTATGCCATACCGGTATATTCGTCAATAACAGCAGTGAACACAAGGGGAGCTATTTGTAATCTGATTGGTTAGCAATGCTACCAAGTAAATGTAGAATCCCATAGAGAATGCTAACTAACTGCTAACGAACACATTGAGAACATCATATAGTCTCTGACCTGAAGTATTTGCAGGACGGACGCCCCAGCTCATAAAGTTATACAAGTAACTCAAATTCTACTCACAGTTTGCTGCACGCACAAAACAAATATTAGACAGCAAGACTCTTGATCTGCCGTTAACCTGCTGCTGTTAACAAGCTTAATTGGTTTATCATTTCACTGCAAGATATGCTTAATTCTGCAGGAGTTAATATTAAGGCTATGTGAGAGGTTATAGATCTACTACAGTCCGTGTCCAGATTTCAGTTACTATTTAACCCATCTGAACAGTAGGCTACAGTTCCCTTGACGTGCCATAGGCGTTTTTGAAGTCCCGTACTGTGATTGTCACAATCTTCACACCTAACTGCTATCATCCAGTTTTACCACTTCACGAAGTATTTTCCAAACATACATTTTCTGGCCCCACTTCTCTTTATTTTAAACCCTGCATTTCGCTGCTTTTCTCTTTTTGAATTAAACTCTGACATTGTCAGCAGAGGGGCACTACTGAATTTCCCCATCAATATGCCCATAAAGTAGTTAATAACGAGGGATGTGGGTGGTCCTTCAAAACAATAGCTGGTTAAATCTTTACTGCATTGGCAACGCAAAGCAGCATCTGTGTGTGTGATTCTGTGGATGCATGAAGACGCATGTGTGGTGTGTATGTGTGTGAGTGATAGAGAGAGGAGAGGAGAGGAGAGGAGAGGAGAGGAGAGGAGAGGAGAGGAGAGGAGAGGAGAGGAGAGGAGAGGAGGAGAGGAGAGGAGAGGAGAGGGGGCCTAAAAAAGTGAGAGAGAGAGAGAAACGCTTTGCCACTATTTTGGAACTTGTGGGTGTAATGTTTATTGTTCTTTTTTTTTCATTGTTTATTATCTATTTCACTTGCTTTAGCAATGTAAACATGTGTTTCCCATACCAATAAAGCCCCTTAAATTGAATTGAAAGAGAGATACATATTGAGAGAGAGAGAGAGAGAGAGAAGAGAGAGAGAGAGACTTGTCATAGAGAAAGGTAGACACAGGAAGCGTAGAGGAAAGTCTGTGCAACCACTGCAATAAAGCAGAACCTGAGACAGAGCTTTCCTGACAAAATGTCTAAAACATTAAAACCAATTGAGTGTCATTTCCCCAAATTTGAAACCCTTATTCAAGGTTTCAAAGACCTCACTGATGAGAATAGGCTACCTGTCCTGTTGGGGGAGGACGAAGAGAGCTGTGGGTTGGCATTGCTGCCTGCCATAAGACGCAGAGCGTGCGTGGTGCCTGATTGACAGAGCTATGGTGCCTGACTGACAATGTGTTAGGGAATGGCATTTAGAGTGGGATATGTTGACACGCAGCTGATGAAAGAAATACACACACACACACACACCACCATGAACACACACACACACCATGAACACACACACACACACACACGACTCACCCTCCTCACTCAATAACTATTACAATAGTAAGAGACGATTATTGGCATGCAGAAAGATTATGTTACACGTATTCGTACATGCGTATACAGATATGGACACAGCAACTGTGCATTCTGAATCCAACCAAATACAAGAGTGATTTCAAGCCAGATAAAGCTGTGTGTGTGTATAACGGAATGTTTACGACGGAGACGGGGGGGGGGAAACTATAGTGGGAGAAACTAGAGAAAGTGTGAACTAGTGAATGATGCAAATAAACAAACAAAGACACATTGAGCCAAACCACAGCCAAATAAGGACAGGCTTTTAAATTGTGACGCATGACATCAGTGTGTGTTAGGGGAGATGGTGTCATTCTCACCGATCAGTGTGTGTGTTGCGTTGTTGCCATATTTGAAGCCTAGACTATACCTGACACTAGCACTGAGATTGATTACATATGAAATGCATAGAGTATCTTTAGCCTAATCTACTGTACAACATATGAATAGAAAATATAAGTATAATCCAGCAAGCGGATGTGATTTTAATAATAATAATAATATTAGCCATTTAGCGGACACTTTTATCCAACGCAACTTACAGTCATGCATGCGTACTGATTAATGAGGAGACAACTGAGAGACAACAATGACAGAAACTCAGCAAAAAATAAATAAACATCCTCTCACTGTCAACTGTGTTAATTTTCAGCAAACTTAACATGTGTAAATATTTGTATGAACATAACAAGATTCAACAACTGAGACATAAACGGAACAAGTTCCACAGACGTGACTAAAATAAATGGAATAATGTGTCCCTGGACAAAGGGGAGATCAAATTCAAAAGTAACAGTCAGTATCTGGTCTGGCCACCAGCTGCCTAAAGTACTGCAGTGCATCTCCTCCTCATGGACTGCACCAGATTTGCCAGTTCTTGCTGTGAGATATTACCCCACTCTTCCACCAAGGCACCTGTAAGTTCCCGGACCTTTCTGGGAGAATGGCCATAGCCCTCACCCTCCGATCCAACAGGTCCGAGACATGCTCAATGGGATTGAGATCTGGGCTCTTCGCTGGCCATGGCAGAACACTGACATTCCTGTCTTGCAGGAAATCACGCACAGAACGAGCTGTATGGCTGGTGGCATTGTCATGCCAGGATGAGCCTACAGGAAGGGTATCACATGAGGGAGGAGGATGTCTTCCCTGTAACGCACAGCGTTGAGATTGCCTGCAATGACAACAAGATCAGTCCGATGATGCTATGACACACCGCCCCAGACCATGACGGACCCTCCACCTCCAAATCGATCCCGCTCCAGAGTACAGGCCTCGGTGTAACGCTCACCCCTGGTGAGACAAAACCGCGACTCGTCAGTGAAGAGCACTTTTTGCCAGTCCTGTCTGGTCCAGTGACGGTGGGTTTGTGCCCATAGGCAATGTTGTTTCCGGTGATGTCTGGTAAAGACCTGCCTTACAACAGGCCTACAAGCCCTCAGTCCAGCCTCTCTCAGCCTATTGTGGACAGTCTGAGCACTGATGGAGGGACTGTGCTTTCCTGGTGTAACTCGGACAGTTGTTGTTGCCATCCTGTACCTGTCCCGAAGGTGTGATGTTCAGATGTACCGGTCCTGTGCAGGTGTTGTTACACGTGGTCTGCCACTGCGAGGACGATCAGCTGTCTGTCCTGTCTCCCTGTAGCGCTGTCTTAGGCGTCTCACAGTACAGACATTGCAATTTATTGCCCTGGCCACATCTACAGTCCTCATGCCTCCTTGCAGCATGCCTAAGGCACGTTCACACAGATGAGCAGGGACCCTGGGCATCTTTCTTTTGGTGTTTTTCAGTGTCAGTAGAAAGGCCTCTTTAGTGTCCTAAGTTTTCAGAACTGTGACCTTAATTGCCTACCATCTGTAAGCTGTTAGTGTCTTAACGACTGTTCCACAGGTGCGTGTTCATTAATTGTTTATGGTTCATTGAACAAGCATGGGAAACACTGGGAAATAGTGTTTAAACCCTTAACAATGAAGATCTGTGAAGTTATTTGGATTTGTACGAATTATCTTTGAAAGACAGGATCCTGAAAAAGGGACGTTTCTTTTTTTGCTGAGTTTACAAGCTGCACTAACAGATAGTCCACACACGCACACCTACATTTTGTGTTGCATATTCAAACAAATAGTGCAGCTAGATTTAGATTTTATTGCAGAGTATATCATAGAATCACTATATTGCTAAGTCATACAAAGACCTAATAGCAGAGCACAGGGGCATGATATAAGAGCATACTGTCACTAAGTGAAGCCTAAATATATTTGTGGATAGATGCACATGTCGCTCAATGATCATTTATGGACCAAATGGGCCGATCATCGGCACGGTAGCGGGATCCCCACAAAACGTCTGTGTTGGCGGGGTAACCGGCTGGGAAGTGTGTGTATGTGTGTGGTGGTGGGGGGGGGTACCAGTAACTTGATGCTGAGAAAGAGGAGGACATGGCTGCCATAGCAGGGCCAATATGTGAACTGCACCAACTCTAAAGCGCCAACAGTTGCCCTCTCAACTTACACCTCCAACCCCCCAAGACACCCTCTCAGTGAAGTGAAGTCTGAAACTAACATGATCTTTTGACGGGATTGGATTTGTTATGCGAGGAGATAGCTCTGTTCTAACTGTGTGTATTATATAGAGCCACATTCCACAGAGACATATAGACAAATACAGACACAAAGAGACAGAGACAGCTAGAGGACTCCACCCACACCCACACACACACACGCATATTGACACACACATTCACAATCTCCACATACGCTGCTGTTACTCTGTTAATTGCCTAGTCACTTTTACCCCTACCTAGTATTTCAACTACCTCGTACCCCTGCACACTTAAATATATACAGTGACATATGAAAGTATTCACCCCCCTTGGCATTTTTACTATTTTGTTGCCCTACAACCTGGAATTAAAATGGATTTTTGGAGGGTTTGTATAATTTATTTACACAACATGCCTACCGCTTTGAAAATGCAAAATATGTTTTATTGTGAAACAAACAAGAAATAAAACTTGAGCGTGCATAACTATTCACACCCCAAAGCTAATACTTTGTAGATCCACCTTTTGCAGTAATTATAGCTACATGTCACTTGGGGCATGTCTCTATAAGCTTGGCACATCTAGTCACTGCGATTTTTGAGAATTCTTCAAGGTAAAACTGTTCCAGCTCCTTCAAGTTGGATAGGTTCCACTGGTTCCACTCTTTAAGGAATACCTAGGATAGGATAAAGTAATCCTTCTCACCCCCCCCCCCCTTAAAAGATTTAGATGCACTATTGTAAAGTGGCTGCTCCACTGGATGTCATAAGGTGAACGCACCAATTTGTAAGTCGCTCTGGATAAGAGCGTCTGCTAAATGACTTAAATGTAAATGTAAATGGTGTACAGCAATCTTTAAGTCATACCGCAGATGGGATGGCGCCGACAGAGATGGACGCCTCGCTTCGCGTTCTTAGGAAACTATGCATGAAATTGTTTGATTACTTGTTAGATATTACTGCACGGTCAGAACTAGAAGCAAAAGCATTTCACTACACTTGAATTAACATCTGCTAACCATGTGACCAATCAAATTTGATTTGAGATTCTCAATTGGATTGAGTTCTGGGCTTTGACTCGGCCATTCTAAGACATTTAAATGTTTCCCCTTAATCCACTCAAGTGTTGCTTTAGCAGTACGCTTCAGGTCAATGTCCTGCTGGATGGTGAACCTCCGTCCCAGTCTCAAATCTCTGGAAGACTGAAACAGGTTTCCCTCAAGAATTTCCCAGTATTTAGCCCCATTCATCATTCCTTCAATTCTGACCAGTTTCCCAGTCCCTGCCGATGAAAAACATCCCCACGGCATGATTCTGCCACCACCATGCTCACTCTGGGGATGGTGTTCTCGGGGTGATGAGAGGTGTTTGCGCCAGACATAGCGTTTTCCTTGATGGCAAAAAAGCTCAATTTTAGTCTCATCTGACCAAAGTACCTTCTTCCATATGTTTGGGGCGTTTCCCACATGCCATTTGGTGAACATCAAACGCGTTTGCTTATTCTTTTCTTTATGCAATGGCTTTTTTTCTGGCCACTCTTCTATAAAGCCCAGCTCTGTGGAGTGTATGGCTTAAAGTGGTCCTATGGACAGATACTCCAATCTTCGCTTTGCAGCTCCTTCAGGATTATCTTTGGTCTCTTTGTTGCCTCTCTGGTTAATGCCCTCCTTGCCTGGTCCGCAAGTTTTGATGGGCAGCCCTCTCTTGGCAGGTTTGTTGTGGTGCCATATTCTTTCAATAAAAAAAATTGATTTAATGGTGCTCCCTAAGATATTCAAAGTTTCTGATAAAAAAATTATAACCCAACCCTGATCTGTACTTCTCCACAACTTTGTCCCTGGCCTGTTAGGAGAGCTTCTTGGTCTTCATGGTGCCACTTGCTTGGTGGTGCCCCTTGCTTAGTGGTGTTGCAGAATCTGGGGCCTTTCAAAACATGTGTAAATATACTGAGATCATGTGACAGATCATGTGACACTTCGATTGCACACAGGTGGACTTTATTTAACTAATAATGTGACTTCTGAAGGTAATTGGTCACAACAGATATTTTTTAGTGGCTTCACAGCAAAGGGGGTGACATATGCACACACCACTTTTCAGGTTTTTATTTTTTTTAAACAAGTTATTTTTTTCATTTCACTTCACCAATTTGGACTAGTTTGTGCATGTCCATTACATGAAATACAAATTAAAATCTATTTAAATTACAGGTTGTAATGCAACAAAATGGGAAAAATGCCAAGGGGGGTGAATACTTTTGCAAGGCACTGTATATAGCTTTGTTTATTGTGCTACTATTTACATTTTCGATTACTTTTTAAGTCTGCATTGTTGGGAAAGGGCTCGTAAGTACACATTTCACTGTAAAGTTTACACTTGTTGTATTCGACGTATGTGACAATGACAATTCATTTGATTTAGAGGCTGAAAGCGAGATGGAGAGGGAGAGAGAGAGACCCTCCACTCCCAGCGAGCCATCACATGGGGCCTGAACCCACATGGCTCAGCACTCCTCCACTCAGCGTTCTGTCCATTCCTGTCGTTTATCTGCTTTATTAGGTTATCTGGGCTCACAGATAAGTACACGCGTACAAACACACACACGATTCATAACGGCCTTGAATGCTCACTTTTATGCCAGGTTTATGTTCTCTTTAAATTAAACCGTAGATATCCGGGCAGCCAAATTAACGTCTGCACTACTGCTGCACTGAGGGAAAGAGAGATCATGGAAGAGAAAACAACATTGTGTGTGTGTGGTCATCAGAGCTGTAAAACTGCTCCTTATCGTTAGTAATTCAATTGGCTCTTTGTTAGAAGCTCTTATCTGCAGCATAGATGGCTACTTTCCCTCTCTCTTTCCATCTTCCTCTCCCTCTCTCTTTCCATCTTCCTCTCCCTTTCCATCTTCCTCTCCCTTTCCATCTTCCTCTCCCTCTCTCTTTCCATCTCCCTCTCCCTCTCTCTTTCCATCTCCCTCTCCCTCTCTCTTTCCATCTCCCTCTCTCTTTCCATCTTCCTCTCCCTCTCTCTTTCCATCTTCCTCTCCCTCTCTCTTTCCATCTTCTCTTTCCATCTTCTCTTTCCATCTTCCTCTCCCTCTCTCTTTCCATCTTCCCCTCCCTCTCTCTTTCCATCTTCCTCTCCCTCTCTCTTTCCATCTTCCTCTCCTCTCTCTTTCCATCTTCCTCTCCCTCTCTCTTTCCATCTCCTCTCTCCTCTCCATCTTCCTTCCATCTTCCTCTCCTCTCTCTTTCCATCTTCCTCTCCCCCTCTCTCTTTCCATCTTCCTCTCCCTCTCTCTTTCCATCTTCCTCTCCATCTTCCTCTCTTTCCATCTTCCTCTCCCTCTCTCTTTCCATCTTCCTCTCCCATCTTCTCTTCCTTTCCATCTTCCTCTCCCTCTCTCTTTTCCATCTTTCCATCTCCCTCTCTCTTTCCATCTTCCTCTCCCTCTCTCTTTCCATCTTCCTCCTCTCTCTTTCCATCTCCTCTCTCTTTCCATCTTCCTCTCCTCTCTTTCCATCTTCCTCTCTTTCCATCTTCCTCCCTTTCCATCTTCCTCTCCATCTCCATCCTCCTCTCTTTCCATCTCCTTCCATCTTTCCATCTTCTCCCTCCTCTTTCCATCTTCTCTTCTTTCCATCTTCCTCTCCCTTTCCATCTTCCTCTCCCTCTCTTTCCATCTTCTTCCTCTCCTCTCTCTTTCCATCTCCCTCTCCCTCTCTCTTTCCATCTTCCATCTCCCTCTCTCTTTCCTCTTTCTCTCTTTTTCCTTTCCATCTTCCTCTCTTTCCATCTCCCTCTCTCTTTCCATCTTCCTCTCCTCTCTCTTTCCATCTCTCTTTCCATCTCTCTCTTTCCATCTTCCTCTCCCTCTCTCTTTCCATCTCCCTCTCTCTTTCCATCCTCTCTCTCTCTCTCTTTCCATCTCCTCTCCCTCTCTCTTTCCATCTTCCTCTCCCTCTCTCTTTCCATCTTCCTCTCCTCTCTCTTTCTCTCTCTCTTTCCATCTCCTCTCCCTCTCTCTTTCCATCTTCCTCTCTTTCCTCTCCCTCTTTCCATCTTCCCTCTCTCTTTCCATCTCTCTCCCTTTCTTTCCATCTTCCATCTCCCTCTCTCTTTCCATCTTCCTCTCCCTCTCTCTTTCCATCTTCCTCTCCCTCTCTCTTTCCATCTTCCTCTCCCTCTCTTTCCATCTTCCTCTCCCTTTCCATCTTCCTCTCCCTTTCCATCTTCCTCTCCCTTTCCATCTTCTCTCCTTTCCATCTTCCTCTTTCCATCTTTCCATCTCCCTCTTTCCATCTCCCTCTCTCTCTTTCCATCTTCCTCTCCCTCTCTCTTTCCATCTTTCCATCTTCATCTCCTCTCTCTTTCCATCTTCCTCTCCTCTCTCTTTCCATCTTCCTCTCTCTTTCCATCTTCCTCTCCCTTTCCATCTTCCTCTCCCTCTCTCTTTCCATCTCCCTCTCCCTCTCTCTTTCCATCTCCTCTCCCTCTCTCTTTCCATCTTCCTCTCCCTCTCTCTTTCCATCTTCCTCTCCCTCTCTCTTTCCATCTTCCTCTCCCTCTCTCTTTCCATCTTCCTCTCCCTCTCTCTTTCCATCTTCCTCTCCTCTCTCTTTCCATCTTCCTCTCCCTCTCTCTTTCCATCTTCCTCTCCCTCTCTTTCCATCTCCCTCTCTCTTTCCATCTCCCTCTCCCTCTCTCTTTCCATCTTCCTCTCCCTCTCTCTTTCCATCTCCCTCTCCCTCTCTCTTTCCATCTCCCTCTCCCTCTCTCTTTCCATCTCCTCTCCCTCTCTCTTTCCATCTTCCTCTCCCTCTCTCTTTCCATCTTCCTCTCCCTCTCTTTCCATCTTCCTCTCCCTCTCTCTTTCCATCTTCCTCTCCCTCTCTCTTTCCATCTTCCTCTCCCTCTCTCTTTCCATCTTCCTCTCCCTCTCTCTTTCCATCTCCCTCTCCCTCTCTCTTTCCATCTCCCTCTCTCTTTCCATCTCCCTCTCCCTCTCTCTTTCCATCTCCCTCTCCCTCTCTCTTTCCATCTTCCTCTCCCTCTCTCTTTCCATCTTCCTCTCCCTCTCTCTTTCCATCTCCCTCTCCCTCTCTCTTTCCATCTCCCTCTCCCTCTCTCTTTCCATCTCCCTCTCCCTCTCTCTTTCCATCTTCCTCTCCCTCTCTCTTTCCATCTTCCTCTCCCTCTCTCTTTCCATCTTCCTCTCCCTCTCCCTTTCCATCTTCCTCTCCCTCTCTCTTTCCATCTTCCTCTTCTCTCTTTCCATCTTCCTCTCCCTCTCTCTTTCCATCTTCCTTTCCCCTCTCTTTCCATCTTCCTCTCCCTCTCTCTTTCCCTCTCTCTTTCCATCTCCCTCTCCTCTCTCATTCCATCTCCCTCTCCCTTTCCATCTTCCTCTCCCTCTCTCTTTCCATCTTCCTCTCCTCTCTCTTTCCATCTTCTCTCCCTCTCTCTTTCCTCTTTCCATCTCCTCTCTCTTTCCATCTTCCTCTCCCTCTCTCTTTCCATCTTCCTCTCTCTCTCTTTCCATCTTCCTCTCCCTCTCTCTTTCCATCTCCCTCCTTTCCATCTTCCTCTCCTCTCTCTTTCCATCTCCCTCTCCTCTCTCTTTCCATCTTCCTCTCCCTCTCTCTTTCCATCTCCTCTCCCTCTCTTTCCATCGTCCTCTCCCTCTCTCTTTCCATCTTCTCTCTCTTTCCATCTTCCTCTCCCTCTCTCTTTCCATCTTCCTCTCCCTCTCTCTTTCCATCTTCCTTTCCCTCTCTTTCCATCTTCCTCTCCCTCTCTCTTTCCATCTTCCTCTCCCTCTCTCTTTCCATCTTCCTCTCCCTCTCTCTTTCCATCTTCCTCTCCCTCTCTCATTCCATCTCCCTCTCCCTCTCTCATTCCATCTCCCTCTCCCTCTCTCTTTCCATCTTCCTCTCTCTCTCCCTCGTTCCATCTCCCTCTCTATCCCTTCTTTTCTCGTTTCTCCTTCCTTCCCTCCATCACTGAGAGAAAAACAACATGTCCTGCTTCAGGCCAGCTTCATCTCGACACTTACAAAAGAAGATAAGGCACAGAACTAGGAGAAAGAATGACTGGATGGAGAGAGGGGTGAGAGACAGAACAAGAGAAGAACAGCAGGAAAACAATGGAGGACAGAGTTGATGTGAGAGGAGGAGGGTGAATGATGAGAAAGGAGAGAAACAGAGAGAGTGAGCGATGGAGAGGGCCAGACAGCCAGCCATCAGAATAAATAAAGCCCATTGTTAATAGTGATGTATGTTCTAATGTCTGCTCGACTCCATTGACTGGGGGGAGTCGACACAGACGGGCATGACAGGGGCTGCTATAGCAGAATGACCGGGGGATGGAAGAAAGAGAGGGGTAGAGGGTTTTAAAAACACTGATTGCTTTCTATCAGGTTAGGCCTAGATTCTCTCGTTTGTTAAAACAATCCAATTTGCAAAATGATAATTATGCATAAGCTGCTTTTTACCTAGAGGGC
Source organism: Oncorhynchus nerka (assembly GCF_034236695.1). Classification (NCBI taxonomy): domain Eukaryota; kingdom Metazoa; phylum Chordata; class Actinopteri; order Salmoniformes; family Salmonidae; genus Oncorhynchus; species Oncorhynchus nerka. The sequence continues at coordinate 49,856,170 of NC_088412.1, read as the reverse complement.
TGGCTGGGGGAGATGGGGAGGTGAGTGGTGTAGTTGATGTTAGGGCTTGATAGTAGAGCCTCTTCTCTTCCCCACCTCCAGCCCCGAACATTACCCACTGAAACCACGTGTTCACCATCACAGCTCAATCAGGCTATCAATTACACCCCCCCCCCCACTCCTCTCTTCTTAACTGCCGACCTCACACAAAGACAACATTGCATTGCTCCATAGGCCTCCCATAGAGATGGGTATGTTGCCCCCTGCAGGAGACTGGAGACAGTGTGGGATACCATCTGCAGATTGGCCGGTTCCAGCACTGCAAAGCGCAAAATGATCCCAGTGTCCTAAAATTACTAAACCATAGAGCTGTTAGACAGATTATTCCCACACTACTCCAGTCCATGTCATGTAGTTCTACACAGAGGGATATATTCATTAAATATGGCAACAAACAGTGATTGTTGGCAGTAGCTTCTTTGTGTTGTAATATCCCAAACATAAGTGTCAGTTTCAACATTAAGGATTCCATCTTTAAGTTAATTAGTCACACAGTAGCTAATACAGACTAAGACACCATTCACAGCTATCTCAATAAGACCTAGTCCCACCCCATCACTCAAGGAGCGCATTTGTTGTTGCTTGACCTCGAGACACTTGTGTTCAGTCTGCATGGTCAATGCAGCACATGCAACAATGTTGATGACAACGATGTTGTTTCCACTTTGATCTGAATGTAAATCCACAAGCGTTCTATAATTACAATATCAGTTTGTGTTTCTTACATCTGCAAACAGCTAGTTTGTATTTTCTTAGCAAGTTAATTAAGCTAAATCGTGCTAGCCACGAATGCTAATCGCTAGTTAGCTGGCTAGCAAACAAGCTAATAAAAGTACTGAGTCGGAGCAAACGTAGCTAGCTAATACAGCCTGATACCAGTACTGGTGGAGGCTTAAATCAGCATGTTGTTTGCGCAACAGTATCTTCTCAATCAAGGAGGAATTGGCGAAGCATGAATATGTTGGCTACATTAATAAAGATTTAATGTAGCACACGATTATAGGGTCCCATAGGAAACACCGAACATCACTTTGGTTCCTACCCTGTCACAATAACTCGTCCATGGCACTTTCATTTGTTGTCATGTCAAACAACACTGTATTCAAAGTGCCCACTATAATTTATATTCTAACTATAGAATTATAATAAACATTCCATTTCCATGATTCCAAAAGTTCACACTCAGAATGGAGATTGAAATCATTTAGAATATATGTGTTGCCACCCTAGGGTCACGCACTACTCATAATGCAAATTTAGAAATATCATTAATCAAAAACATTTTTTAAATACCATACAATATGATATTTTGGTCATATCGCCCAGCGCTAATAAAACGTGCCATAGTTTACACCGTTGCCTAGCAACACACTACTACTACTACTTTTACAGATCCACTGTCTCATCTGCCCAGCTACACAATTTATAAACTTGATCAACACTGTAAAAAAGCATTACAAATTATCTCAAACTTTTGCAACATTGTTACAATATTGAAATTCGATTTCCACTGTGTCCCATAATAATGAACGTGACCGGATGTGACAGACAGGCAATTTAAAAACAAAAAAAATTACTAATCAACATCATTTCTATGGATATATACAAAGAAATATCAATTGAAAAACAGGTCAAATTAAACGAAATGCAGATACTTTGCTGTCTTTCCAGCTTCAGTCTGAAGTGATTGTGTTAGCTGTGTAGTTGGCAAGCTAGCAAGGCAGGGAAAAGCCTCCATAGCAACCATTTTTGTTTGCCATAGCAACCTGCAAAGTTCTGGAACTATTAACCAGCGCTTGGGTAGTTTTGGGGCAAATCCAACTACACTGAGTACCTCTCTTCATATTTTCAAGCATCATGTTATGGGTATGTTAGTCAACGGCAAGGGAGTTATTTTGGATAAAACGGAATAGAGCTAAGCACAGGCAAAATCCTAGAGGAAAACCTGGTTCAGTCTGCTTTCCAACAGACACTGGGAGACAAGGCCAAATATGCACTGGAGTTGCTTACGAAGATGACATTGAATGTTCCCGAGTGGCCTAAGTGAATATCTTATCCTTAAACACATATCATAAGCCTATACTGCAAGAGCCTAGTTTTACCCCAACACAGTGGTCTGAAACTCATGGTTTGCAAGACACATCAAGCAAGTCACATTATGCTGGCTTGCAAAGTAATATGGATATGGATATCCAATAATTGGAACTTTTAATCACCCACAACCTGCATTTATAACGACTGCCAAGGTATGGAGAGTTGGACAAAGGAAACTACCTAAACCATTTCAACTTGAACAATGATCTCATTAACGGGTGCAATAAGTCCAACCACTAACGGATTGAATTAGATGAGAAAATGGTTTGTTATTTATCTTTGTACAGCATCAGATCAATCAATCAATTGATGTGCATGCAAAAACACAGAACTTGTAATAAACAATTCAAAAAAAATCAACCTGCAATAAAGCATGCTGGGAGATATGATAATGATGGCTATGGTTCTGAATGCGATGATGGCTATAGTTCTGAACTCTACACAGAGTAAAAATGACAATCACACTCAACTCAAGTTATTAACACCAACAGTTTATTTGACAACACTGAGTGTAAATGTAACTACTGAACTAATAAACTTATCATACATTATTTGGAGTGGAATTCCACTCTACCTGTAGAATGTGTGCTTTATTTAGACAGACCAAATGCATGAAAGGTGGAAACGGGAATTGAACACTGGTCCCGGTGCGGAAGCACACATTTGCTTGTTGCTGGGAGTGTTGTCCACATGAATCTTGTTTCGAACTAAACATTTAGGCAACTGATGTGTAAATGTTACATAATGGGTATGTTAAATAAAGGGTTTCGTTTGAATATTAAAAACATGGAGTAAATGTGTTTTAGGTGTTTTCCCAAACTCATGAAAACAGGTTTGGCAATTGTTTTTAGAGCATGGAGCTTTGTTCCCTACACTGTTCCAAAACAATTGGGGAAAAACTGTATATCACAATAATGAATAAAACAGCAGCCGCTATCGAGTGGAATTGAGAATTCAGCATTATCTGCACTATGTGATGCTGTTCGTATTAAACAGCTTTAACTTACATTTACATTACATTTAAGTCATTTAGCAGACGCTCTTATCCAGAGCGACTTACAAATTGGTGCATTCACCTTATGACATCCATAAGGGCAGCCATAACTTATCTATGATATTCACTAATTGGATGGGTTATATTTAGGATAACGTTTAACATCTTTATGATGGTATGTTTCAATTTGAAAAGCATCTTATTGTATTATTTTATATGTTAAGCCCCAAATTCCTGAATGTTTTCAGAATTCTGGGGACATTGATGTTTACCAGGAATATTCCCTCTTAATTTGTCAAGAGGTTAAGTTTGTCTTTGGAATCTGCCATGAGTTGAGGTAATTGGCTTGTGTTTGGCTTGAGTTGAAAGAAGGAATTTAAATTCAGGGAATTGGTCGAGTGAGGAAATGTAATTATTTGAATTGTTGTGGCAGAATATTGAATTAAGAATTGTAGTTTTGAATTGATTTATAATTTGTATTTGAGATGAATTGAATTGAGTGAATTGTTGTGGCAGAATAATTCAATTGTATTTTTTATTGACTCAGAATTGGAATTGGAATTTACTCTGAATTGAAGAACTGCTATGGAATTTTGTATTGAATTGATGGCATTTAAATGGAGAGGGAATTACATTGGAATTGAATTTGAGGAATTGACCCCAACCCTGCTGGAATGTTGAATTGATGGAATTTATAGGGAGAGGGAATTGAGTTGGAATTTAATTTGTGGAATTCACCCGAACCCTGCTAGCGAAACTTATAAAAATTGAAATGTTAGAATGTAAAAGAACTCCATTAATTCCTCCATTGATTTTGGAGTTACATGGAAGATGTTTTTTTGTTCAGGTCACTAGCCAAGGTCAGAAAAACCTACTGGCCCCAATAAGACTGTACATCATGTGTGTTTGCCCCCTTTTTCCAAGCTCTCTTTTCCTACCTGTCCTGGAGGGGTTGGGGGAGAGACGTCGTAGCTTGTGTCTGCCAAATGAGACCAGTTCAAGGGACGGGGTCCTCTTCACACCCCCCGGGCTCTGGACAAGGGTGCGTGTCCTCACTGCAGTTTGTGTCCGGACCAGAGTGTGTGTCCTAAGGCGCAGAGAGTAGCGGCTGATCAGGGTCATGGCTGCTGGGCTGGATCTCCGTTCTGCCCCAGACCCACTGTAATACATAGGAGAGTGTGTGTTAGAGGTAGATGTCTGTCTGGTCTGGTCTGATAGGAGAGTGTGTGTTAGAGGTAGATGTCTGTCTGGTCTGGTCTGGTCTGGTCTGGTCTGGTCTGGTCTGTCTGTCTGTCTGTGTGTCTGTGTGTGTGTGTGTGTGTGTGTGTGTGTGTGTGTGTTAGAGGTAGTGTGGAAATAATATAAATTCCTCTGCCAAGAGGGGTGTGAACAGTTTGTCATGAATAGTGCTTTTGCCAATGGTAACAGACATGGCGTGAGCGCTTGAAAGGGGGGCGCAGGATCCTAATGCTGGAAGAGGAGCCTGAGCGAAAATGTTTGGTAACCCCTGAGTTAACATGACCTTTAATTTCTATTTTCTTTAACATAAATGCTTAAAAATTCACAAAAAGTAATTAGAAGAAAATGATCTCAAAGAAAATGTATAAGATCTCCTAAGCTTGTGTTTGCCACAGACCTTATTTTCCCATTTATCTACACCCCAATTCAGCTCCCCATAGGCTTTGACCCAACGAGCCATGGCGGAGTTAGTGCTTACAAACAGACGCCATTACTATTGCTCTCTATAGTAAGAGAATGAATGAGAAAAGAAATCACTGGCTGCCCTCATCCTCTTCTTTCTCACCTGCTAACTGACCTCCTGATGATCTTCATCCTGCTCCTGAGTTTGAACCCTCCAGGGGAAGAGGAGGCGGTGCGTTGAGTTACAGATGGAGGGACACTGGACCCCCCCTTGGCCCCATTCTCTTTCTCAGAGGTCCAGCGGAACAGAGACCCACCTCTGGACCCTGTCCCAGAGCCAGTCTGCCCCCTCCCCAGAACCTGCCTTCCAGCAGTAGCGACTACTGAGGGTAGTAGAGCAGGAGGCCGCTGCTGCCTTACGCTGCTTGGCTAAAGGATTTGGGGATTTTGGTTTCTTGGCAACCAACCCCTCTGCAGCTCTCTGGGGCAGAGCCAGGGCCAGGTCTTTGGGTGAGAGAGGCTTCCGGGACAGCCTAGCCTGGACCCCTGCAGCGGAGGACACCCAGGTGTACTTGGAGGTCTTAGGGACTGCAGTGGATAAACTGAGCCTACGGGCAACCTTTTTTCTGGGGGCAAAGGCTTTCCTACTGGAACTGGGGCTGGATGAGAAACTGCTAGGGACCCCAGAATGGGAGACTGTGGTGGTGACAGATGTGATTAGATTATCTGGGGGCCGGGACTCTATTCTGGCCTGGCTGGGCCTGACTCCTCCTGGCTGATGGCTCTTCACCCAGGTAAACTTGGAGTGGTTCTGTGGAGAGGAGGCTGGCTGGGCTGAGGTGAGCTTGGACCTGGGACGGAGAGAGGCACTAGGGGGAGCAGAGAGAGGAGGTGGAAGGGGTAGAGGAAGTGAATTGGCATCGCTAGGGGTGGGGTTGCTGTTGGAGGTTGCCTTGGGGACAACCTGCTTAGCTGCTGTATTCCCAGTCACGCAATGTTTAATATGTAGCTGAGCAGTGCTCTGAACCCTGGTGGCAATGGTGGTCATTTTGGCAGGGACACCTGACAAGTCCATTTGTCCAGGGGCGGTCATTATCAGAGGCAGCCCAAGTCCTATGCTCTTCGCCGAAACTCCCAGCCCAGCCTTGCCCCCAGGTCCTGTCCTTCCTCTGCCGGGTTCAGTCTCTGTCTCTATAGCTGTGGATCCACTGCCTGTCCCCATCATAGATCGTCTCACTCCCCCTGTGAGTGCGTACTGCTGGCCCCTTGGCCCTGTTAGATCCCTAGACGTAGCCCATTTTGTTCCATCCTTCTCTCCTCTAGCTGGGTCCTTACTGCTGTGGCTGGACTGTAAGGTATCTGTAGCATGAAGGGACAGGAACCCAGTAGAGGAGTTGGGTGCTGCAGAATCTAAAGAGGGCTTGGTAATCTGTATTGGTCTACCCTGCTGCTCTAGAGAGGGCTTGGCAGTCTGTGTAGTAGGTCTACTGTGCTGGGATGAGCTGGTCTTGCTACTGAGAGTGTAGCTCTTCCTCCAGTGTCCTGTGGGTTGAGGTGGGTGAGGCCCACCACGCGAGGGGAATGTGGGGCTGAAAAATGAGCTGGGACTCCTGCCTCGGGCTGGTGGTCTCGCTGGGTGCCACTGCTGGCCAGAACAAGAAGGGGCATCCCCATGGATACTTCTATGGTTATTGATGAGATCTGTGAGATGACAGAAAGAGGTTAAGAAGTAGCTGGCAACAGTGGTTAATTAAAATTGAAAAGCGTGTATCTAGCTAGCAACGTCAATTTGCACCAGCTAAATTAGATAGCGTTAGGTAGGCATCAACAGAGAACGTGGTGGTTATAACAGCCAGCGTGACAGCTTTCAATTGTAAGTATTAGTTATTAAATATAGTGTATCAGTAATGTTAACTGTACTGTAAAACACCACATTACTTTGCAACAGATCGATTTGCCTTTTCAGCGCTTCTCTCTCATCCATGTTGTTTATGTCCTAAAATCAAACGTCATCATCCAGCGTCATCCAGCAAATGTAGATTACGTGTTGAGGAGTTTGGTCGTTACCACAGCCACAAAGTCAGAAATCCCACCTACTCGACCAATCAGATGAGGGAGTGTGATGACGCGTACATCGACCAGCTTGCAATGCCAGACGGCTTGCAATGCCATTATGTCATTAATTACTGGAATAGATTGGTCACTAATATCTGTTGGGAAAAAGTCTGGTTATTACCACACAAAAACTTGCTTGTTAACAAGGTCAAAGAGGTCTCTTTCAGAATGATCCATAAGCATTACCCTGTGAATCATTACCTGAAGAAACTCAAAAAATACATTAACATTGATTGTACTTTTTGTGTTGAGCATCCAGAAACAGTTTCACATTTATTTTGGCATTGTCTACATGTAAAACAATTATGGAAAGATATTCACAGTGTAATAATTGTTAATATTCTTGATGACTTTTGTTTTTTTTATGGGAAAATGTGCTGCTTGGTTTCCTTAACCATAATAAAGATACTTTTTAAAGACACATGCATTTGTTTTATCTAGTGATTCACCAATGATGTGGTTATTTATTAACTATAATAAAACCAACCGTTCTAAATGCGAAGTGGTAATCGGAAGTCTTATTCAAACTCAGCTCGCAAGCTTATAGGTTTACTTCAATAGATGCATTGTATTTAAAATGGCAGGTAGACAAACAAATGGACATATCTTAGGCCCTTACCTACTACCCACACTGCCAAGCACCTACTACCCACACTGCCAAGCACCTACTACCCACACTGCCAAGCACCTACTACCCACACTGCCAAGCACCTACTACCCACACTGCCAAGCACCTACTACCCACACTGCCAAGCACCTACTACCCTTACCTACCCACACTGCCAAGCACCTACTACCCACACCCACACCTACTACCCACAGCACCTACTACCCACACTGCCAAGCACCTACTACCCACACTGCCCACAAGCACCTACTACACACACTGCCAAGCACCTACTACCCACCTACTACCCACACTGCCAAGCACCTACTACCCACTGCCAAGCACCTACTACCCACACTGCCAAGCACCTACTACCCACACTGCCAAGCACCTACTACCCACACTGCCAAGCACCTACTACCCACACTGCCAAGCACCTACTACCCACACTGCCAGGCACCTACTACCCACACTGCCAGGCACCTACTACCCACACTGCCAAGCACCTACTACACACACTGCCAAGCACCTACTACCCACACTGCCAAGCACCTACTACCCACACTACTACCCACACTGCCAAGCACCTACTACCCACACTGCCAAGCACCTACTACCCACACTGCCAAGCACCTACTACCCACACTGCCAAGCACCTACTACCCACACTGCCAAGCACCTACTACCCACACTGCCAAGCACCTACTACACACACTGCCAAGCACCTACTACCCACACTGCCAAGCACCTACTACACACACTGCCAAGCACCTACTACCCACACTGCCAAGCACCTACTACCCACACTGCCAAGCACCTACTACCCACACTGCCAAGCACCTACTACCACACACAAGCACCTACACAGCACCTACTACACACACTGCCAAGCACCTACTACACACACTGCCAAGCACCTACTGCCTACCCACACTGCCAAGCACCTACTACACACACTGCCAAGCACCTACTACCCACACTGCCAAGCACCTACTACCCACACACTGCACCTACTGCCAAGCACCTACTACTACACACTGCCAAGCACCTACTACCCACACTGCCAAGCACCTACTACCCACACTGCCAAGCACCTACTACACACACTGCCACACCTACTACCCACACTGCCAAGCACCTACTACACACACTGCCAAGCACCTACTACCCACACTGCACCCACTACCCACACCAAGCACCTACTACCCACACTGCCAAGCACCTACTACCCACACTGCCAAGCACCTACTACACACACTGCCAAGCACCTACTACCCACACTGCCAAGCACCTACTACACACACTGCCAAGCACCACACTGCTACCCACACTGCACCTACTACCCACACTGCACCAGGCACCTACTACCCACACTGCCAAGCACCTACTACCCACACTGCCAAGCACCTACTACACACACTGCCAAGCACCTACTACCCACACTGCCAAGCACCTACCCACACTGCCAAGCACCTACTACACACACTGCCAAGCACCTACTACCCACACTGCACCACTACAGCACCTACTACTACCCACACTGCCAAGCACCTACTACCCACACTGCCAAGCACCCTACCCCACACTGCCAAGCACCTACTACCCACACTGCCAAGCACCTACTACCCACACTGCCAAGCACCTACTACACACTGCCAAGCACCTACTACCCAAGCACCTACTACCCACACTGCCAAGCACCCTACACACACTACCTACTACACACACTGCCAAGCACCTACTACCCACACTGCCAGGCACCTACTACACACACTGCCAAGCACCTACTACACAGACTGCCAAGCACACCAACTACCCACACTGCCAAGCACCTACTACACAGACTGCCAAGCACCTACTACACACACTGCCAAGCACCTACTACACACACTGCCAAGCACCTACTACCCACACTGCCAAGCACCTACTACCCACACTGCCAAGCACCTACTACCCACACACTGCCAAGCACCTACTACCTACACCCACACTGCCAAGCACCTACTACCCACACTGCCAAGCACCTACTACCCACACTGCCAAGCACCTACTACCCACACTGCCAAGCACCTACTACCCTTACCTACTACCCACACTGCCAAGCACCTACTACCCACACTGCCAAGCACCTACTACCCACACTGCCAAGCACCTACTACCCACACTGCCAAGCACCTACTACACACACTGCCAAGCACCTACTACACAGACTGCCAAGCACCTACTACCCACACTGCCAAGCACCTACTACACACACTGCCAAGCACCTACTACACAGACTGCCAAGCACCAACTACCCACACTGCCAAGCACCTACTACACAGACTGCCAAGCACCTACTACACACACTGCCAAGCACCTACTACACACACTGCCAAGCACCTACTACCCACACTGCCAAGCACCTACTACCCACACTGCCAAGCACCTACTACCCACACTGCCAAGCACCTACTACCCTTACCTACTACCCACACTGCCAAGCACCTACTACCCACACTGCCAAGCACCTACTACCCACACTGCCAAGCACCTACTACCCACACTGCCAAGCACCTACTACCCTTACCTACTACCCACACTGCCAAGCACCTACTACACACACTGCCAAGCACCTACTACCCACACTGCCAAGCACCTACTACCCACACTGCCAAGCACCTACTACCCACACTGCCAAGCACCTACTACCCACACTGCCAAGCACCTACTACACACACTGCCAAGCACCTGCCAAGCACTACCCACACTGCCAAGCACCTACTACACACACTGCCAAGCACCTACTACCCACACTGCCAAGCACCTACTACACACACTGCCAAGCACCTACTACACACACTGCCAAGCACCTACTACCCACACTGCCAACTGCCAAGCACCTACTACCCACACTGCCAAGCACCTACTACACACACTGCCAAGCACCTACTACCCACACTGCCAAGCACCTACTACACACACTGCCAAGCACCTACTGCCCACACTGCAGCACCTACAACACCCACACTGCCAAGCACCTACTACACACACTGCCAAGCACCTACTACCCACACTGCCAAGCACCTACTACCCACACCACACTGCCAAGCACCTACTACACACACTGCCAAGCACCTACTACACACTAAGCCCACACTGCCAAGCACCTACTACACACACTGCCAAGCACCTACTACCCACACTGCCAAGCACCTACTACCCACACTGCCAAGCACCTACTACACACACTGCCAAGCACCTACTACACACACTGCCAAGCACCTACTACCACACTGCCAAGCACCTACTACCCACACTGCCAAGCACCTACTACCCACACTGCCAAGCACCTACTACCCACACTGCCAAGCACCTACTACCCACACTGCCAAGCACCTACTACACACACTGCCAAGCACCTACTACCCACACTGCCAAGCACCTACTACACACACTGCCAAGCACCTACTACCCACACTGCCAAGCACCTACTACCCACACTGCCAAGCACCTACTACACACACTGCCAAGCACCTACTACACACTGCCAAGCACCTACTACCCACACTGCCAAGCACCTACTACCCACACTGCCAAGCACCTACTACACAGACTGCCACCTACTAGCACCACACTACACACACTGCCAAGCACCTACTACACACACTGCCAAGCACCTACTACCCACACTGCCAAGCACCTACTACCACACTGCCAAGCACCACCACCAAGCACCAACTACCCACACTGCCAAGCACCTACTACACAGACTGCCAAGCACCTACTACACACACTGCCAAGCACCTACTACACACACTGCCAAGCACCTACTACCCACACTGCCAAGCACCTACTACCCACACTGCCAAGCACCTACTACCCACACTGCCAAGCACCTACTACCCACCTACTACCCACACTGCCAAGCACCTACTACCCACACTGCCAAGCACCTACTACCCACACTGCCAAGCACCTACTACCACACTGCCAAGCACCTACTACCTACACCACACTGCCAAGCACCTACTACACACACTGCCAAGCACCTACTACCCACACTGCCAAGCACCTACTACCCACACTGCCAAGCACCTACTACCCACACTGCCCAAGCACCTACTACCCACACTGCCAAGCACCTACTACCCACACTGCCAAGCACCTACTACACACTGCCAGCACCTACTACACACACTGCCAAGCACCTACTACACACACTGCCAAGCACCTACTACCCACACTGCCAAGCACCTACTACCCACACTGCCAAGCACCTACTACACACACTGCCAAGCACCTACTACCCACACTGCCAAGCACCTACTACCCACACTGCCAAGCACCTACTACCCACACTGCCAAGCACCTACTACCCACACTGCCAAGCACCTACTACCCACACTGCCAAGCACCTACTACCCACACTGCCAAGCACCTACTACACACACTGCCAAGCACCTACTACCCACACTGCCAAGCACCTACTACCCACACTGCCAAGCACCTACTACCCACACTGCCAAGCACCTACACCTACTACCTACTACACACACTGCCAAGCACCTACTACTGCCAAGCACCTACTACCCACACTGCCAAGCACCTACTACCCACACTGCCAAGCACCTACTACACACACTGCCAAGCACCTACTACCCACACTGCCAAGCACCTACTACCCACACTGCCAAGCACCTACTACCCACACTGCCAAGCACCTACTACCCACACTGCCAAGCACCTACTACCCACACTGCCAAGCACCTACTACCCACACTGCCAAGCACCTACTACACACACTGCCAAGCACCTACTACACACACTGCCAAGCACCTACTACCCACACTGCCAAGCACCTACTACCCACACTGCCAAGCACCTACTACACACACTGCCAAGCACCTACTACCCACACTGCCAAGCACCTACTACACACACTGCCAAGCACCTACTACCCACACTGCCAAGCACCTACTACACACTGCCAAGCACCTACTACCCACACTGCCAAGCACCTACTACCCACACTGCCAAGCACCTACTACCCACACTGCCAAGCACCTACTACACAGACTGCCAAGCACCTACTACACACATGCCAAGCACCTACTACACACACTGCCAAGCACCTACTACACACACTGCCAAGCACCTACTACCCACACTGCCAAGCACCTACTACACCCACACTGCCAAGCACCTACTACACACTGCCAAGCACCTACTACCCACACTGCCAAGCACCTACTACACACACTGCCAAGCACCTACTACACAGACTGCCAAGCACCAACTACCCACACTGCCAAGCACCTACTACACAGACTGCCAAGCACCTACTACCCACACTGCCAATCACCTACTACCTACTACACACTGCCAAGCACCTTTACATTTAACACTGCCAAGCACCTACTACCACACTGCCAAGCACCTACTACACAGACTGCCAAGCACCTACTACACACACTGCCAAGCACCTACTACACACACTGCCAAGCACCTACTACACACACTGCCAAGCACCTACTACCCACACTGCCAAGCACCTACTACACACACTGCCAAGCACCTACTACACACACTGCCAAGCACCTACTACACACACTGCCAAGCACCTACTACACACACCCACACTGCCAAGCTGCAAGCACCTACTACACACACTGCCAAGCACCTACTACACAGACTGCCAAGCACCTACTACCCACACTGCCAAGCACCTACTACCCACACTGCCAAGCACCTACTACCCTTACCTACTACACACACTGCCAAGCACCTACTACACACACTGCCAAGCACCTACTACCCACACTGCCAAGCACCTACTACCCACACTGCCAAGCACCTACTACACACACTGCCAAGCACCTACTGCCAAGCACCTACTACACACACTGCCAAGCACCTACTACACAGACTGCCAAGCACCTACTACACACACTGCCAAGCACCTACTACCCACACTGCCAGCACCACTGCCAATTTACCCACACACTGCCAAGCACCTACTACACACTACTACACACACTGCCAAGCACCTACTACACACACTGCCAAGCACCTACTACACACACTGCCAAGCACCTACCACACTGCCAAGCACCTACTACACACACTGCCAAGCACCTACTACCCACACTGCCAAGCACCTACTACCCACACTGCCAAGCACCTACTACCCACACTGCCAAGCACCTACTACCCACACTGCCAAGCACCTACTACTGCTGCCAAGCACTACACACACTGCCAAGCACCTACTACAGCACCACTGCCAAGCACCTACTACCCACACTGCCAAGCACCTACTACCACACTACACACACTGCCAAGCACCTACTACACACACTGCCAAGCACCTACTACCCACACTGCCAAGCACCTACTACACACACTGCCAAGCACCTACTACCCACACTGCCAAGCACCTACTACCCACACTGCCAAGCACCTACTACCCACACTGCCAAGCACCTACTACCCACACTGCCAAGCACCTACTACCCACACTGCCAAGCACCTACTACCCACACTGCCAAGCACCTACTACCCACACTGCCAAGCACCTACTACACACACTGCCAAGCACCTACTACCCACACTGCCAAGCACCTACTACCCACACTGCCAAGCACCTACTACACACACTGCCAAGCACCTACTACCCACACTGCCAAGCACCTACTACCCACACTGCCAAGCACCTACTACCCACACTGCCAAGCACCTACTACACACACTGCCAAGCACCTACTACACACACTGCCAAGCACCTACTACACACACTGCCAAGCACCTACTACCCACACTGCCAAGCACCTACTACACACACTGCCAAGCACCTACTACACACACTGCCAAGCACCTACTACACACACTGCCAAGCACCTACTACACACACTGCACCTACTACACACACTGCCAAGCACCTACTACCCACACTGCCAAGCACCTACTACCCACACTGCCAAGCACCTACTACCACACTGCCCACACCTACTACACCACTACCCACAGCACCTACTACCCACACTGCCAAGCACCTACTACCCACACTGCCAAGCACCTACTACCCACACTGCACCTACTACCCACACTGCCAAGCACCTACTACCCACACTGCCAAGCACCTACACACTGCCAACCTACTACCCACACTGCCAAGCACCTACTACCCACACTGCCAAGCACCTACTACCCACACTGCCAAGCACCTACTACCCACACTGCCAAGCACCTACTACACACACTGCCAAGCACCTACCTACACACACTGCCAAGCACCTACACCAGACTGCCAAGCACCTACTACACACACTGCCAAGCACCTACTACCCACACTGCCAAGCACCTACTACCCACACTGCCAAGCACCTACTACACCCACACTGCCAAGCACCTACTACCACACACTGCCAAGCACCTACTACCCACACTGCCAAGCACCTACTACCCACACTGCCAAGCACCTACTACCCACACTGCCAAGCACCTACTACCACACTGCCAAGCACCTACTACCCACACTGCCAAGCACCTACTACCCACACTGCCAAGCACCTACTACCCACACTGCCAAGCACCTACTACCCACACTGCCAAGCACCTACTACCCACACTGCCAAGCACCTACCTACCCACACTGCCAAGCACCTACTACACACACTGCCAACACACACTGCCAAGCACCTACTACCCACACTGCCAAGCACCTACTACCCACAGCACCTACTACCCACACTGCCAAGCACCTACTACCCACACTGCCAAGCACCTACTACACACACTGCCAAGCACCTACTACCCACACTGCCAAGCACCTACTACACACACTGCCAAGCACCTACTACCCACACTGCCAAGCACCTACTACCCACACTGCCAAGCACCTACTACCCACACTGCCAAGCACCTACTACCCACACTGCCAAGCACCTACTACACACACTGCCAAGCACCTACTACCCACACTGCCAAGCACCTACTACCCACACTGCCAAGCACCTACTACCCACACTGCCAAGCACCTACTACCCACACTGCCAAGCACCTACTACCCACACTGCCAAGCACCTACTACCCACACTGCCAAGCACCTACTACCCACACTGCCAAGCACCTACTACACACACTGCCAAGCACCTACTACCCACACTGCCAAGCACCTACTACCCACACTGCCAAGCACCTACTACACACACTGCCAAGCACCTACTACTACCCACACTGCCAAGCACCTACTACCCACACTGCCAAGCACCTACTACACACACTGCCAAGCACCTACTACACAGACTGCCAAGCACCAACTACCCACACTGCCAAGCACCTACTACACAGACTGCCAAGCACCTACTACACACACTGCCAAGCACCTACTACACACACTGCCAAGCACCTACTACACAGACTGCCAAGCACATTTACATTTAACATTTAAGCACCTACTACACACACTGCCAAGCACCTACTACACAGACTGCCAAGCACCTACTACACACACTGCCAAGCACCTACTACACAGACTGCCAAGCACCTACTACACACACTGCCAAGCACCTACTACACACACTGCCAAGCACCTACTACACACACTGCCAAGCACCTACTACACACACTGCCAAGCACCTACTACACAGACTGCCAAGCACCTACTACACACACTGCCAAGCACCTACTACACAGACTGCCAACTACACACCTACTACACACACTGCCAAGCACCCTACACACACTGCCAAGCACCTACTACACACACTGCCAAGCACCTACTACACACACTGCCAAGCACCTACTACACAGACTGCCAAGCACCTACTACACACACTGCCAAGCACCTACTACACAGACTGCCAAGCACCTACTACACACACTGCCAAGCACCTACTACACAGACTGCCAAGCACCTACTACACACACTGCCAAGCACCTACTACACAGACTGCCACACCTGCCACACTGCACACCTACTACACAGACTACACCTACACTGACTGCCAAGCACCTACTACACAGACTGCCAAGCACCTACTACACACACTGCCAAGCACCTACTACTACACACTGCCAAGCACCTACTACACACACACACTACACAGACTGCCAAGCACCTACTACACACACTGCCAAGCACCTACTACACAGACTGCCAAGCACCTACTACACACACTGCCAAGCACCTACTACACAGACTGCCAAGCACTACACACACTACACACACTGCCAAGCACCTACTACACAGACTGCCAAGCACCTACTACACAGACTGCCAAGCACCTACTACACACACTGCCAAGCACCTACTACACACACTGCCAAGCACCTACTACACAGACTGCCAAGCACCTACTACACAGACTGCCAAGCACCTACTACACACACACACCTACTACACAGCACCCAAGCACCTACTACACACACTGCCAAGCACCTACTACACACACTGCCAAGAACCTACTACACACACTGCCAAGCACCTACTACACAGACTGCCAAGCACCTACTACACAGACTGCCAAGCACCTACTACACACACTGCCAAGCACCTACTACACACACTGCCAAGCACCTACTACACACCTACTACACACACTGCCAAGCACCTACTACACAGACTGCCAAGCACCTACTACACAGACTGCCAAGCACCTACTACACACACTGCCAAGCACCTACTACACAGACTGCCAAGCACCTACTACACAGACTGCCAAGCACCTACTACACACACTGCCAAGCACCTACTACACAGACTGCCAAGCACCTACACACACTGCCAAGCACCTACTACAGACTGCCAAGCATCTACTACACAGACTGCCAAGCACCTACTACACAGACTGCCAAGCACCTACTACACACACTGCCAAGCACCTACTACACACACTGCCAAGCACCTACTACACAGACTGCCAAGCACTGCCAAGCACCTACTACACAGACTGCCAAGCACCTACTACACACACTGCCAAGCACCTACTACACACACTGCCAAGCACCTACTACACAGACTGCCAAGCACTGCCAAGCACCTACTACACAGACTGCCAAGCACCTACTACACACACTGCCAAGCACCTACTACACACACTGCCAAGCACCTACTACACAGACTGCCAAGCACTGCCAAGCACCTACTACACAGACTGCCAAGCACCTACTACACACACTGCCAAGCACCTACTACACAGACTGCCAAGCACCTAGGCCCTTACTATAGTAATTTGTTTATTTAACTTAACATAGCCGTGCAGTCCGCCTTTCCGGTATTTTGAGCCGCTGTACAAATGCATGGTCTTCAAGCTATGGAAGATGGCAAAACATTTCATAATAAATCATTGACTGGACATGACACTTTTCTAGACACCCAAAGCGCCCAAACAGTGTAAGGGGAAACTCACCACGCTAACCCAACTTACATAATCTACTTTTATTGACCCAAAGTAAACTTGTTTAACTTTTTTTTTTTTTTACAGATATTTTGTTATATATACATTATTCATACACTTTACATACAGGGTACTTTTATACACAGTATTACATGATGAGAATACAGTTTGATATACACATTACACATAAAATGATACTCGTCATTACATACACTTGCAATAAGTGACCACAGAGTTAGGACACCTATTTGAAGTCCCATCTTCTTCAATTTTATTGAGGAACATTCCATAGTTAGTTGGTACTTCAACATTATTAAAATGAAATGAATGTTAAATATAAAAGTATATAGTATAAATGACAGTGATCTTTCTTTGAACTTACTGCCTTCGTGTTCATTTCAGCAGCATATTTCTCTTTGGCATTTGTTTGTCGGTCTTTGCATTCATACGTCTTTCTGCCCACAACATGACAGAACACCATTGAATGGGACATTTTAACTCTCCCAAATTAGTTTTTTCCTGCCAAAGGATGTTCTTCTGTTGAAGGTCAAGAATATGATATATTATTATTATAATTAAAGGCGTGTAGGAAACTAACAACGTTGCTCTGTCAAATAGAATAACTCCTCTATGCTTGGAATGGAATCCCTTAAATAAGATGGCGCAGACAGAGAGGGCTGCTTCGAGTCTGGTTCTTAGGAAACGTTGCTGTATTTTGGAATGGAATCCCTTAAATAAGATGGCGCAGACAGAGAGGGCTGCTTCGAGTCTGGTTCTTAGGAAACGTTGCTGTATTTTGGAATGGAATCCCTTAAATAAGATGGCGCAGACAGAGAGGGCTGCTTCGCTTCTGGTTCTTAGGAAACGTTGCTGTATTTTGGAATGGAATCCCTTAAATAAGATGGCGCAGAAAGAGAGGGCTGCTTCGAGTCTGGTTCTTAGGAAACGTTGAGTGTGTTTTTTTTTTTTTTACATTGTTAGCCCAGAAAATGTTAAGTGTTATTACATACAATCGAGAAGAGCTATTAGGTATCAGAGCAGTGGTAACTCACCAGCATTGCAAGCATTACAACCTGGAATACGACTTGCCTGAAGTGGATCCTTTGTTCGTACCACCCAGGGTGAACTGACTCCAGAGGCCGACCCAAAACAACGCCCGCGGAGAAGAGGAAGTCGGAGCGGTCTTCTAGTCAAACTTATGAGGTGCGCACACCACCCACCACTTCAGAGTATATGACTCACTAATGTTCTGTCCCTGGATAACAAGGTTAACGAGATCAGGGCAGGGGTTTCTTGCCCGAGAGACATCAGGGATTGTAACATATACTGTCGGAGTCAGTCCAGCCATCTGGATTCTCGATCTATCGACAGGAATTAACATCTCTCCGGGAAGAAGAAGAGCGGTGGTGTATGTTTCATGATTAACAACTCATGGTGTAATTGTAATAACATACAGGAACTCAAATCCTTTTGTTCACCCAACCTAGAATACCTCACAATCAAATGCTAACCGTACTATCTCCCAAGAGAATTCTCTTCGGGTATTGTCACAGCCGTGTATATCCTCCCTCAAGCTGATACTACGGTGGCCCTCAAGGAACTTCACTGGACTTTATGCAAACTGGAAACAACATATCCTGAGGATGCATTTATTATATACAACAGGCACTGATATAAAGTGTTTTTTCTCTAAATTGCCGGGATGTCACGTCTACTAATCAGCACACTCATAACAACCTAAGCATTACGAAACTTCAGTTTGATAAATAAGTCACATATAGCAAATAAGTAATTACATGTTTTGTTAACCAAATTGGACACTCATATAAAAACTCCTCACTTGGGTGAGCGAAAAAAAATTGCAACCTGCTGAAAAAGACCCAGTTATCCCTCTCGCTGTGGCACTACTGACACAAGGCACATTTGAGTGGTAAGAAAAAAGCAACCGACTGCAGATCAAAGTTGAGGCTTGAAGTCGGGGGAGGTGCATCTGCGACAGCCAAAAGTCAGACACTGATGTGGTTTTCCAACATTTTATTTATTTATTTTATTTAACCTTTATTTAACTAGGCAAGTCAGTTAAGAACAAATTCTTATTTCTAATGACGGCCTACCAAAAGGCAAAAGGCCTCCTGCGGGGACGGGGGCTGGGATTAAAAATTTAAAATATAAAAAAATATATAAATATAGGACAAAACACACATCAGGACAAGAGAGACAACACAACACTTCATAAGGAGAGACCTAAGACAACAGCAAGGCTTTGCCATTGTTTATAAAAAGCATTCTTTAGAACGTCGAAATAAGTCTCCAACTCCTATATCACACACTGAAAAATATATGTGAACAATGAATTGGTGAGAGAGAGACTCAAATATCACATTAATTAGCACATATCCACTGTATTCATGAATGGCAGCAAAGTTGGTTCCTATTTGTCATGTCTTTGGTCACTGTTCACATGGGCCAAACGAAAACACCCACAATGCCCCCTGGGCACACACTGGTTGAATCAAAGTTGTTTCCATGTCATTTTTGTAAAAATTACGTTGAACCAACTTCATAACCTATGAAGTTGTTAATTTTCTCTAAATCTAAAGGCACAACCAAGAATCCAACCAAAGTCTTAAGTAGTTAAGATTTAACAGTAAATGGACTGGTTGCTGAATGGTGAAAAGTTGCTGTCACATTCTTTAAAGAATAAAACTCTTACTTTTATTTGCACTTTGTCAAGTAGTTACAGTTGCCAGCTGGCTTTCACTACGTGGTATCTAATACTGTTTATAAGAGACTTTCTGTATTTTTTTTGTGTGTGTGTGTGTGTTGTATCTGACTTGGAGTTAACTACTTTAACATTATATAGGCATACAGAATGGATATACTGTACCTACTGTATTATGAAGAAATATGTCACAGAGTTCTCCCCCTGTCTCTTTCAGGTTTCAGACATCACCTACCAAAGACCAAAGCATAACAAGCACATACACTTCATCGTTATCGAGGAGCCTATTGGGGGCCCTAAGCAAGATTTGCTTAGGGGGCCCCCTACCTCGTGGCAAAACATTTCAGTGGCCCCCTTCTTGAATATAGAAAATACAATTTTTAAAATTTGGTTTGATTAGATTTTTTTTTTTTTTTACATATACCCTAAGGGCATTTAAAAGTTCCAGAGTGGGGTCTTAGAGAAATTGGCATTGTAGGCAATGTAACCAATCACAACACTGCATTTATTATCTAAAAGTGCTTTCACGTGTCAATGTGGAAAGGCAATTGGCGAAACAGTGTAGCAATGTAGAGACCAATGTTTACATTTTTGCTAGAAGTGTGTTATTAAATTGCAAACTGAGTGTAATGCAGTGAGTTGTGCATTCAGATTGGCACACTTGCATTGGCTTCATCAAGTGTTAATGGTTTCAGAGATAGTGCTTCAAGAATCACTGTTAGTTTTTACTGAATGCTTAAGCACTAACTCCTGCTACATGAACTCCGCCCTCTTCAGGTCAGTGATATGGTGGTGGTGATGACGGTGGTGATGATGATGCCTATAAAGAGGAAATTAAGAGAAACACATACTGACAAAGCTTGCATAAAATACTACGGCACTGTGACTTTCTTGTGATCAATCCCACCCTCTCTCTCTCTCTCTCTCTCGCTCTCAATTTCAATTGAAGGGCTTTACTGGCATGGGAAACACATGTTCCATGGCCAAAGCAAGTGATATACACTACCGGTCAAAAGTTTTAGAACACCTACTCATTCAAGGGTTTTCTTTATTTGTACTATTTTCTACACTGTAGAATAATACTGAAGACATTAAAATTATGAAATAACACATATAGAATCATGTAGTAACCAAAAAAGTGTTACACAAATCAAAGTATATTTTAAATTTGAGATTCTTCAAACAGCCACCTTTTGCCTTGATGACAGCTTTGCACACTCTTGGGATTCTCTCAACCAGCTTCAGGAGGTATTCACCTGGAATTTCAATAACAGGTGTGCCTTCTTAAAAGTTCATTTGTGGAATTTCTTTCATTAATGTGTTTGAGCCAATCAGTTGTGTTGTGAAAAGGTAGGGGTGGTATACAGAAGATATCCCTATTTGATAAAAGACCAAGTCCATATTATGGCAAGAACAGCTCAAATAAGCAAAGAGAAACAACAGTACATCATTACTTTAAGACATCAATCTGGAAACATGTAAGAACTTTGACAATTTCTTCAAGTGCAGTCGCAAAAACCATCAAGTGCTATGATGAAACTGGCTCTCATGAAGACCGCCACAGGAATGGAAGACCCAGAGTTACCTCTTCTGCAGAGGATAAGTTCATAAGAGTTACCAGCCTCAGATATTGCAGCACAAATAAATGCTTCACAGAGTTGAAGTAACAGACACATCTCAACATTAACTGTTCAGAGGAGACTGTGTGAATCAGGCCTTCATGGTCAAATTGCTGCAAAGAAACCACTAATAAAGGACACCAATAGGAAGAAGAGCCTTGTTTGGGCCAAGAAACATGGACATTAGACTGGTGGAAATATGTCAAAGGTCAAAATGTGACATTTTTGGTTCCAACCACCGTGTCTTTGAGAGGCGCGGTGTGGGTGAACGGATGATCTCCACATATGTGGTTCCCACAATAAAGCATGGAGAAGGAGGTGTTATGGTGTGTAGTTCCCACCGTGAAGCATGGAGAAGGAGGTGTTATGGTGTGGGGATGCTTTGCTGGTGACACTGTCTGTTATTTATTTAGAATTCAAGGTACACTTAACCAGCATCGCTACCACAGCATTCTGCAACGATACCCCATCCCATCTGGTTTGAGCTTAGTGGGACTATCATTTGTTTTTCAATAGGACAATGACCCAATACACCTCCAGGTTATGAATGGGCTATTTTACCAGGAAGGAGAGTGATGGTGCTGCATCAGATGACCTGGCCTCCATAATCCCCTGACCTCAACCAAGTTGAGATGGTTTGGGATGAGTCGGACCACAGAGTGAAGGAAAAGCAGCCAACAAGTGCTCTGCATATGTGGGAACTCTTTCAAGACTGTTGGAAAAGCATTCCAGGTGAAGCTGGTTGAGAGAATGCCA
This sequence comes from Oncorhynchus nerka, assembly GCF_034236695.1. Taxonomy (NCBI): domain Eukaryota; kingdom Metazoa; phylum Chordata; class Actinopteri; order Salmoniformes; family Salmonidae; genus Oncorhynchus; species Oncorhynchus nerka. Next base: position 49,833,204 of record NC_088412.1, on the reverse strand, counting down.
AAGTGTGCAAAGCTGTCATCAAGGCAAAGGGTGGCTATTTGAAGAATCTCAAATATAAAATATATTTTGATTTGTTTAACTTCTTATGGGCAGGTGGGACGGTAGCGTCCCACCTGGCCAACATCTGGTGAAGTTGCAGAGTGCGAATTCAAACTACAGAATTATAAATATTTAACTTTCATAAAAGCACAAGTGTAATACATCAAAATAAAGCTTAACTTCTTGTTAATCCAGCCGCTATGTCAGATTTCAAAAAGGCTTTACGGCGAAAGCACACCATGCGATTGTGAAAAACATATTTCGACCAGGCAGGGGTGCCACGAAAGTCAGAAATAGCAATATAAAAAATGCCTTACCTTTGATGATCTTCTTCTGTTGGCACTCCAAAAGGTCCCAGATACCTCAGTAATTGTCCTTTTGTTCGATAATGTCCTTCTTTACATCCATAAAAACTCAGTTTAGCTGGCGCGCTTCAGTCAATAATCCACCCAGTTTCCCTCCATCAAAATGCATACAAAATTAATCTCAAACATTACTAATAAACTTTTCCACACAAGTCAAACAACGTTTATAATCAAACCTTAGGTACCCTAATACGTAAATAAACAATACAATTTAAGACAGAGAATCGTTATTGTCTTTACCTGAGAAAAATACCAAAGAACGCACTCTCTTCCACGCGCTTGGAAACACTACAGCCAAAATGGGAGCCACCTAGAAAAACTACAATTTCTGGCTCATTTTTCCAGAAACCAGCATGAAACTCTTTCTAAAGACTGTTGATATCTAGTGGAAGCCCTAGGAACTGCAATCTTGGAGGATTTCGCCTTATAATAAAAGTGATAGCCATTGAAATCAGTGGTAGGCTGAATTTTGTTTGGGGGGGGGTAGTTTGTCCTCTGGGTTTCTCCTGCCATATCAGTTCTGTTATACTCACATACATTATTTTAACAGTTTTAGACATTTTTGAGTGTTTTCTATCCAATTATATGCATATCCTAGCTTCTGGGCCTGAGTAACAGGCAGTTTACTTTGGGCACGCTTTTCATCCGGACGTGAAAATACTGTTTGATCAGTAGTGTAGATAATTAACATAGTAAGGGGGGGGGGGTTAGAAGGACTTTGTGGAAGGCAGCTGCAGGAGCTTGGCTACTGCAACACATTCACTACATTGGAGAAAGGTAAATGTCTGCTTTGTAATTACTCTTGTAATTAGCCTTTACTAACCTTTCACAGCTGTAACTCTACTGAAGTAATGTAATATCTTTGACAGGACTGAGTGTGAATATGTGTACGAATGTATTCTCTTTCAGATCCAGGAGTTTCTCACCCTCATCATATCCTATATTCTCTGTCTGGAGCTTCTCCTCAAACTGTACGTTTACTTTATTCTTATGTTATCAATGTAATACATATCATATTACTAGACTTTATAATATAGGTTTATTATAATCTCTTCTCCAGGTCAGCTGGGGATAAGGACCAGGTGAGTTACTATTATCAGATCTTCCTGGATCACAATCACACCCTGGTCCTTATCCCCAGCTGACCTGGAGAAGAGATTATAATAAACATGTATTATAATGTAAAGTCTAGTAATATGATATGTATTACACACCCTGGTCCCAATCAGGAATGCTGGTCTGACTGCTTGTTTAAGTATGACATCATTCACCTTTGTTTCCTATTCTATGGACATAATACAAATGAATACAAATGTATCATCAGCTTAGCATCTTGTTTCTTCTCCTCTCCCAGTTCACGAGCTCTGTGCCTTCCTCTACATGTGGCCAGTCTTTAGGCATTGTTTCAGGCATTTACTCTGAAAAATGAGGGAGATATAGCACTTTCAATCAGTGGCCAGTGGAAATTTTCATTCATCAGCCATGCGCACTGATCGTGAGTGCGCCTTTCTTGTTTCTCCTTTCCTATTGACGGAGCTTTTGTCCGGTTAAAATATTATTTATTATTTATAACAAAAACAACCGGAGGATTGATTTTAAACATCGTTTGTCATGTTTCTACTAACTTTTACTGTACTTTTTAAAAACTGTTCGTCCTGGAATTAGTGCATGTGCCTTCTGCATTCGGATTACTGAACAAAATGCACTAACAAAAGGAGGTTTTTACTCATAAAGAGTGACATTATCAAACAAAACAAACTTTTATTGTCTAACATGGAGACCTGGGAGTGCCACCAGATGAAGATCATCAAAGGTAAGTGATTAATTTTAATGCTATTTCTGACTTTTGTGACACTCTCCTTGGCTGGAAAATGTCTGTATGCGTTTCTGTGGCTAGGTGCAGACCTAACATAATCGCAAAGTGTGCTTTCACCATAAAGCATTTTTAAATCTGACACAGCAGTTGCATTAAGGAGAAGTTTACCTATATATTTTTCCATGAATAACACTTGTATATTTTATCAATGTTTATGATGAATATTTCTGTCATTTGATGTGGCTCTCTGCACTTTCACCAGATGTTTGTTTGAGACAATGCATTTCTGACCAAAATGCGCCAAGGTAAACTGAGATTTTTGGATATAAATATTAACTTTATTGAACAAAACATACATGTATTGTGTAACATGAAGTCCTATGAGTGTCATCTGATGAAGATCATCAAAGGTTAGTGATTAATTTCGATTTTCGATTTCGATTTTATTTCTGCTTTTTGTGACTCTTCTCTTTGGCTGGAAAAATGGCTGTGTTTTTTTGTGACTAGGTTGAGACCTAACATAATCGTTTGGTGTGCTTTCATCGTAAAGCCTTTTTGAAATCGGACACTGTGGTGGGATTAACAACAAGTTTATCTTTAAAATTGTGTAAAATACCTCTATGTTTGAGGAATTGTAATTATGGGATTTCTGTTGTTTTGAATTTGGCGCCCTGCAATTTCACTGACTGTTGTCGAGGTAGGACGCTAGCGTCCCACTGGTACCAGAGAGGTTAAATAGAACCAATGATTTTCTGTATTCACCTACTCAATCATTTAAAGTGTTCGGTAGAGACTTATTATGGACAGAGCATGACATCTATTGGGGACTGAGACCGTGCCAACCCAGTTAATACATATTGATTCCTCCAAAGCATTACATTTGAATGTTAAATTAAGACGTTGAATAAATATTGAAGCAAAAAATATATCCAACAGAGATTGGTATTAAAATATAGAGTAACTTTTTGAAGGGATACTAAAATGATAACAATTCCTTCCAAAAAAAGAAAGTTAACATGTTTGTTTTGTTTTAAACCTCGAAAAAAAAACACAAAAAAAAGCAGAACATTGTTTGAGAGCAATCCGTGGGTATTAGGAGTAGAGATTGAGAATGTTTTTTTTTCTACTGGAAAGAGGAGAAGGGTTTAAATTGAAAGAAACAGATTATGGAGACTATTGATCCATTTTTTCATTTTAGTTTTGTTTTTTTGGAGTTGTATGAGCACTTATTAAACAACTCCGTTTATACCAAGTTCGTTTTCCTGCGCCTGACTTCCTAGCCACCGACACACATCCATTACATAGGTCCCTCAGTTGAGCAGTGCATTTCAAACACAGATTCAACCGCAAAGAACAGGAAGGTTTTCCAATGCCTTGCAAAGAAGGGCACCTGTTGGCAGATGGGTAAAAATAAAACAAGCAGACCTTGAATATCCCTTTGAGCATGGGGAAGTTATTAATTACACTTTGGATGGTGTATCAATACACCCAGTCACTACAAAGTTACAGGATGTCCTTCCTAACTCAGTTGCTGGAGAGGAAGGAAACCGGTCACGACTTTCACCATGAGGCCAATGGTGACTTTAAAACAGACTTTTAAACAGAGTCTAATGACTGTGATAGAAGAAAACTGAGGATGGATCAACAACATTGTAGCTACTCCACAATAGTGACCTATTTGACAGAGTGAAAAGAAGGAAGCTTGTACAGAATTTAAAAATATTCCAAAACATCCTGTTTCCTTGTTGTGCTAAAGTAAAAATGCTATTTTTTAAAACTTTTGTTTTGAATACAAAGTGTTATGTCAGGGGCAAATCCAACACAACACATTACCGAGTACCACTCTCCATATGTTCAAGCATAGTAGTGGCATCATGTTATGGGTATCAAATCAAATCAAATCAAATTTATTTATATAGCCCTTCGTACATCAGCTGATATCTCAAAGTGCTGTACAGAAACCCAGCCTAAAACCCCAAACAGCAAACAATGCAGGTGTAAAAGCACGGTGGCTAGGAAAAACTCCCTAGAAAGGCCAAAACCTAGGAAGAAACCTAGAGAGGAACCAGGCTATGTGGGGTGGCCAGTCCTCTTCTGGCTGTGCCGGGTAGAGATTATAACAGAACATGACCAAGATGTTCAAATGTTCATAAATGACCAGCATGGTCGATAATAATAAGGCAGAACAGTTGAAACTGAGCAGCAGCACAGTCAGGTGGACTGGGGACAGCAAGGAGTCATCATGTCAGGTAGTCCTGGGGCACGGTCCTAGGGCTCAGGTCCTCCGAGAGAGAGAGAAAGAAAGAGAGAATTAGAGAGAGCATATGTGGGGTGGCAGTCCTCTTCTGGCTGTGCCGGGTGGAGATTATAACAGAACGTGGCCAAGATGTTCAAATGTTCATAAATGACCAGCATGGTTGAATAATAGTAAGGCAGAACAGTTGAAACTGGAGCAGCAGCATGGCCAGGTGGACTGGGGACAGCAAGGAGTCATCATGTCAGGTAGTCCTGGGACATGGTCCTAGGGCCCAGGCCAGTTGAAACTGGAGCAGCAGCATGGCCAGGTGGACTGGGGACAGCAAGGAGTCATCATGTCAGGTAGTCCTGGGGCATGGTCCTAGGGCTCAGGTCCTCCGAGAGAGAGAAAGAAAGAGAGAAGGAGAGAATTAGAGAACGCACACTTAGATTCACACAGGACACCGAATAGGACAGGAGAAGTACTCCAGATATAACAAACTGACCCTAGCCCCCCGACACATAAACTAATGCAGCATAAATACTGGAGGCTGAGACAGGAGGGGTCAGGAGACACTGTATGCTCCTGGTATGCTTGTAGTCATTAAGGACTGGGGAGTTTTTCAGGATAAAAATAAGTACAGGCAAAATCCTAAAATAAAACCTGGTTCAGTTTGCTTTCAACCAGACACCTGTCATCAGGACAATAAGCTAAAACACATGTCCAAATGTACAATGGAGTTGCTTACCAAGGAGAGAGTGAATGTTCCTGAGTTACAGTTTTGACATAAATCTATTTGAAAATCTATGGCGAGACCTGGAAATGGTTTTCTAGCAATGACCAGCAACAAATTTGACATAGCTTAAAGAATTTTGAAAAGAATAATGGGCAAATGTTTTTTTTTTTAACCTATTTTGTACATAAATTTGCCGCTACTGTCTCTTATGACCGAAAAAAACTTCTGGATATCCGGACTGCGATTAATCACCACGGATTGGCAGAATCCTTTTTTTCCTTTAACGAGTCTGGCGAGGCCGACGAGAACGATATACTTCTTTCTGATTTGGTGAAGAGGAGGTGGAGAAAAAGGGTCCGGAGGGCGGGCTGCCTTCTGAGAATTCGTAGGCGATCAAATAAACCCCCACTGCCTTGCATTCTGCTAGCAAACGTGCAATCTTTGGACAATTAAATAGATGACCTAAGTGGAAGATTAAACTACCAATGGGACATTCAAATAGGTAATGTGTTATTTTTCACTGACTCGTGGCTGAACGACGACACTATCAACATACAGCTGGCTGGTTATACGCTGTACAGGCAGGATAGAACAGCGGCGTCTGGTAAGACAAGGAGCGGGGGACTATGCAGATTTGTAAATAACAGCTGGGGAACGATATATAAGGAAGTCTCGAGCTATTGCTCACCTGAGGTAGAGTATTTCATGATAAGCTGTAGACCACACTATCTACCTAGAGTGTTTTCATCTGTATTCTTCATAGCTGTTTACATACCACCACAGTCAGAGGCACTAAGACAGTATTGAATGAGCTGTATTCCGCCATAAGCAAAGAAGAAAACGTTCACCCAGAAGCGGCGCTCCTAGTGGCCGGGGACTTTAATGCAGGGAAAATTAAATCTGTTTGACCAAATTTCTATCAGCATGTTAAATGTTCAACCAGAGGAAAAATAACTCTGGACCACCTTTACTCTACACACAGAGATGCATACAAAGCTTTCCCTCACCCTCCATTTGGCAAATCTGACCACAATTATATCCTCCTGATTCCTACTTACAAGCAAAAATGAAAGCTGGAAGCACAAGTGACAAGATCAAAAAAAAGTGGTCAGATGAACCAGATGCTAAGCTACAGGACTGTTTTGTTAGCACAGACTGGAATATGTTCCGGGATTCCTCCGATGGCATTGAGGAGTACACCACATGAGTCATTGGCTTCATCAATAAGTGCATCAATGACATTGTCCACACAGTGACCACATACCCCAAACAGAAGCCATGGATTACAGGAAACATCCATACTGAGCTAAAGGCTAGAGCTGCCGCTTTCATGAGCGGACTCTAACCCGGAAAATGATAAGAAATCCCGCTATCCCTTCCGACGAACCATCAAACAGGCAAAGCATCAATATAGGACTAAGTTGGAATCATACTACCCCGGATCTGACGCTTGTCGGATGTGGCAGAGCTTGCAAAGCATTACAGACTACAAAGGGAAGCACAACCGAGAGCTTCCCAGTGACACGAGGCTACCAGATAAGCCAAACTACTTCTATGCTCGCTTCGAGGCAAATAACACTGAAATATGCATGAGAGCACCAGCTGTTCCGGAAGACTGTGATCACTCTCTCCGCAGCCGGTGTGAGTAAGACCTTTAAACAGGTCAACATTCACAAGGCCACAGTGTTAAGCGGAGCGACACAGGGGAACCCACGAGCAGACTCAGATGAGGAAAAAGGGATGAATGCACTAAAATATTTATTGATACACAGGGAGATATGGAGCGCAGATCCGGGGAAGCTCGGATGAGTTGCAGAAAAAACAGATGTGGAAACTGAGGTTGGAGTTAGCTGAGTAGAACAGGGTAAACAGGCCCTGTGGGAATCCAAGGTAGTGGTGGTGAGTAAAAATCCAGAGCAAGGTAGTTGGGTGGTGAGATGTGGAACAGGAGACAGGAGCCAAAGACAGAGTGATAACTGCAATGAGAGGATAAACGATGTCAGGCAGGGAAACAGGCACAGCAGAGTAACAGGATCTTGATTATGGAACGAGTTGCAGCTGGTAGGGATCTGCTCTGACTCCAGCACACCTGTCTCCAACCACATAATCACACAGAGAGCGAGTGAGAGAGAGAGAGAGAGAGGGAGAGGGAGAGGGAGAGAGAGAGAGTGTACAGGGGGAGTAACTACAGGTCAAGAAGACACTGGATGAACACCAGAGGGCGTAGCAGGAGCAGATGTGACACGCAGAGCCAGATGGATAACCAGGACGTGTACTGCAAGCATGAGCTGATCAACTGGCAAGTGTCTTCACTGACATTTTCAACCTCTCCCTGACCAAGTCTGTAATACCAACATGTTTTAAGCAGACCACCATATTGCCTGTGCCCAAGAGCACTAAGGTAACCTGCCTAAATGACTACTGACCCATAGCACTCATTTACATTTACATTTAAGTCATTTAGCAGACGCTCTTATCCAGAGCGACTTACAAATTGGTGCATTCACCTTATGACATCCAGTGGAGCAGCCACTTTACAATAGTGCATCTAAATCTTTTAAGGGGGGGGGGGGTGAGAAGGATTACTTTATCCTATTCTAGGTATTCCTTAAAGTGGTGGGGTTTCAGGTGTCTCCGGAAGGTGGTGATTGACTCCGCTGTCCTGGCGTCGTGAGGGAGTTTGTTCCACCATTGGGGGGCCAGAGCAGCGAACAGTTTTGACTGGGCTGAGCGGGAACTGTACTTCCTCAGTGGTAGGGAGGCGAGCAGGCCAGAGGTGGATGAACGCAGTGCCCTTGTTTGGGTGTAGGGCCTGATCAGAGCCTGGAGGTAGTGAGGTGCCGTTCCCCTCACAGCTCCGTAGGCAAGCACCATGGTCTTGTAGCGGATGCGAGCTTCAACTGGAAGCCAGTGGAGAGAGCGGAGGAGCGGGGTGACGTGAGAGAACTTGGGAAGGTTGAACACCAGACGGGCTGCGACGTTCTGGATGAGTTGTAGGGGTTTAATGGCACAGGCAGGGAGCACAGCCAACAGCGAGTTGCAGTAATCCAGACGGGAGATGACAAGTGCCTGGATTAGGACCTGCGCCGCTTCCTGTGTGAGGCAGGCTCGTACTCTGCGGATGTTGTAGAGCATGAACCTACAGGAACGGGCCACCGCCTTGATGTTAGTTGAGAACGACAGGGTGTTGTCCAGGATCACGCCAAGGTTCTTAGCGCTCTGGGAGGAGGACACAGTGGAGTTGTCAACCGTGATGGCGAGATCATGGAACGGGCAGTCCTTCCCCGGGAGGAAGAGCAGCTCCGTCTTGCCGAGGTTCAGCTTGAGGTGGTGATCCGTCATCCACACTGATATGTCTGCCAGACATGCAGAGATGCGATTCGCCACCTGGTCATCAGAAGGGGGAAAGGAGAAGATTAATTGTGTGTCGTCTGCATAGCAATGATAGGAGAGACCATGTGAGGTTATGACAGAGCCAAGTGACTTGGTGTATAGCGAGAATAGGAGAGGGCCTAGAACAGAGCAGTCTTTGATACAAAGACGGCTATGTAGCTAGCTAAGAAGAAATTGCTAAGATTAGACAAATCAAACCGTTGTACTATAATGAAATGTAATGAAATGTAATGAAAAGTTATACTACCTGCAGACCGAAGTGCAGACCGAAGTGCGGATGCGACTGCTCGCTCCAACCCGGAAGTAGCAGGTATGTCTGGAGCTATGAAGTGCTTTGAAAGGCTGGTCATGGCTCACATCAACACCATTATCCCAGAAACCCTAGACCCACTTCAATTTGAATACTGCCCCAACAGATCCACAGATGATGCAATCTTTATTGCACTCCACACTGCCCTTTCCCACCTGGACAAAAGGAACACCTATGTGAGAATGCTATTCATTGACTACAGCTCAGCATTCAACACCATAGTGCCCTCAAAGCTCATCAATAAGCTAAGAACCCTGGGACTAAACACCTCCCTCTGCAACTGGATCCTGGACTTCCTGACGGGCCGCCCCCAGGTGGTAAGGGTAGGTAAGAATGCATCCAACACTGAGGCCCCTCAGCGGTGCGTGCTCAGTCCCCTCCTGTACTCCCTGCTCACCCACGACTGCATGGCCTGGTACGACTCCAAAACCATTATTAAGTTTGCAGAGGACAAACCAGTGGTAGGCCTGATCACCGACAATGACAAGACAGTGTATAGGGAGGAGGTCAGAGACCTGGCCGTGTGGTGCCAGGACAACAATCTCTCCCTCAACATGATCAAGACAAAGGAGCTGATTGTGGACGACAGGAAAAAGAGGACCGAGCACACCCACATTCTCATCGATGGGGCTGCAGTGGAGCAGGTTGAGAGCTTCAAGTTCCTTGGTGTCCACATCACCAACAAACTAACATGGGCCAAGCATACCAAGACAGTCGGGAAGAGGACACAACAAAACCTATTCCCCCTTAGAAGACTGGAAATTGCTCAGCCTCCGACCGCAAGGCACTACAGAGGGTAGAGCGAATGGCCCAGGGCAACACTGGGGCAAAACTTCCTGCCATCCAGGGCCTCTATAACAGGCGGTGTCAGAGGAAGGCCCTAAAAATGGTCAACGACTCCAGCCACCCTAGTCAGAGACTGGTAAGCGGTACCGGAGCACTAAGTCTAGGTCCAAGAGGCTTCTAAAGAGCTTCTACCCCCAAACCATAAGAATCCTAATCAAATCGGTACCCAGACAATTTGCATTGTCTGAAATACATTTTACATGACGTTAAATATATTGAAATGTATTTTTATTCCGTATGGGAGGACAGCAGATTGCTAAAGCCCCATATATTAGTAGAGAGCTTCGGTCAGATAGCCGAGCTCATTCGACTCTCTACTGTACACGTGGCGAAAAGGGTCCATTTTAGGAGATGTCTTCACATGACACATTTTTGATATTCTAGAGAATAAAGGCCACTTCCAATACATATTTGCTCGTCACACAAAACAATCTAATTCCAAAATAATGGGCATTAATATTGAGTTGGTCCCCCCTTTGCTGCTATAACAGCCTCCACTGTTCTGGGAAGGCTTTCCACTAGATGTTAGAACATTGCTGTGGGGACTCCCCTTCAGCCACAAGAGCATTAGTGAGGTTGGGCACTGATGTTGGGCGATTAGGCCTGGCTCGGAGTCGGCATTCCAATTCATTCCAAATGTGTTCGATGAGGTTGAGGTCAGGGCTCTGTGCAGGCTGCTCAAGTTCTTCCACACCGATCTCGACAAACCATTCCTGTATGGACCTCGCTTTGTGCACAGGGGCATTGTCATTCTGAAACAGAAAAGGGTCTTCCCCTAACTGTTGCCATAAAGTTGGAAGCACAGAATCGCCTACAATGGCATTGTATGCTGTAGCATTAAGATTTCCCTTCACTGGAACTAAGGGGCCTATTCCAAACCATGAAAAACAGCTCCAGACCCTTATTCCTCCTCCACCAAACTTTACAGTTGGTACAATGCATTGGGGCAGGTAGCGTTCTCTTGGCATCCACCAAACCCAGATGCATCCTTTGGACTGCCAGATGGAGAAGCGTGATTAATCATTCCAGAGAATGCATTTCCACTGCTCAACAATTGCGGCGAGCTTTACACCACTCTAACCAATGCTTGGCATTGCGTATGGTGATCTTAGGCTTGTGTGTGGCATCTCTGCCATGGAAACCCATTTCATGAAGCTCCTGACGAACAGTTCTTGTGCTGATGGCAGTCCTGTTTTGTAAGCTTTTGTGGCCTACCACTTCGTAGCTGAGCTGTTCTTGTGTGGCCTACCACTTCGTGGCTGAGCCGTTGTTGCTCCTAGACATTTCCGCTTCACTGCACTTTCAGTTGACAGGCAGCTCTAGCAGGGCAAAAAATTTGATAAACTGACTTGTTGGAAGTTGGCATCTTAGGACGGCGGTACGTTGAAAGTCATTGAGCTCTTCAGTTAGGTCGTTCTACTGCCAATGTTTGTCTATGGAGATTGCATGGCTGTGTGCTTCATTTGATACACCTGTCAGCAACAGGTGTGGCTGAAATAGCCAAATCCACTCATTTGAAAGGAGTGTCCACATACTTTTGTTGTGTATGCAGTGTAGGGATCCCCAAAAAACGATACCGATAACCGATATAATAAATACTTGCGGCCTTTTAATAGTACAGTTCTAGTACAGTTAAGTAGTTGAAACACACACACACACGCACACTGACCAAAAAGTTATTTTGTTGGCATTTACGTATGTCCCCATGAACCAGGATTGCATCTTACATTCAGCAGTGAAGTTTCATCTCTGTCTGTCCGTGGCCCCTCTTCCTCTGCACTGTCACTGTGTCCATTTCCATCTTGTCCAGCCATGTCTGTCCGTGACCTCTCTTCCTCTGCACTGTCACTGTGTCCGTTTCCATCTTGTCCAGCCATGTCTGTCCGTGGCCTCTCTTCCTCGGTGCGCACTGTCACTGTGTCCGTTTCCATCTTGTCCAGCCATGTCTGTCCGTGGCCCCTCTTCCTCTGCACTGTCACTCTGTCCGTTTCCATCTTGTCCAGCCATGTCTGTCCGTGGCCTCTCTTCCTCGGTGCGCACTGTCACTGTGTCTGTTTCCATCTTGTCCAGCCATGTCTGTCCGTGGCCCCTCTTCCTCTGCACTGTCACTCTGTCCATTTCCATCTTGTCCAGCCATGTCTGTCCGTGGCCTCTCTTCCTCGGTGAGCACTGTCACTGTGTCCGTTTCCATCTTGTCCAGCCATGTCTGTCCGTGGCCCCTCTTCCTCTGCACTGTCACTGTGTCCGTTTCCATCTTGTCCAGCCATGTCTGTCCGTGGCCTCTCTTCCTCTTCACTGTCACTGTGTCCGTTTCCATCTTGTCCAGCCATGTCTGTCCGTGGCCCCTCTTCCTCTGCACTGTCACTGTGTCCGTTTCCATCTTGTCCAGCCATGTCTGTCCGTGGCCTCTCTTCCTCTGTGCTTCACTGTCACTGAGTCCGTTTCCATCTTGTCCAGCTGTGTCTGTAACATTTCACGTAAACCCTGTTTCTTGTCTGCATCGAAGTAACAGTCCTTGTACCTAGCATCGAGCAAATCAAATCAAATCAAATGTTATTTGTCACATACACATGGTTAGCAGATGTTAATGCGAGTGTAGCGAAATGCTTGTGCTTCTAGTTCCGACAATGCAGTAATAACCAACAAGTAATCTAACTAACAATTCCAAAACTACTGTCTTATACACAATGCAAGGGGATAAAGAATATGTACATAAGGATATATGAATGAGTGATGGTACAGAGCAGCATAGGCAAGATACAGTAGATGGTATCGAGTACAGTATATACATATGAGATGAGTATGTAAACAAAGTGGCATAGTTAAAGTGGCTAGTGATACATGTATTACATAAGGATGCAGTCGATGATATAGAGTACAGTATATACGTATGCATATGAGATGAATAATGTAGGGTAAGTAACATTATATAAGGTAGCATTGTTTAAAGTGGCTAGTGATATATTTACATCATTTCCCATCAATTCCCATTATTAAAGTGGCTGGAGTTGAGTCAGTGTCAGTGTGTTGGCAGCAGCCACTCAATGTTAGTGGTGGCTGTTTAACAGTCTGATGGCCTTGAGATAGAAGCTGTTTTTCAGTCTCTCGGTCCCAGCTTTGATGCACCTGTACTGACCTCGCCTTCTGGATGAAAGCGGGGTGAACAGGCAGTGGCTCGGGTGGTTGATGTCCTTGATGATCTTTATGGCCTTCCTGTAACATCGGGTGGTGTAGGTGTCCTGGAGGGCAGGTAGTTTGCCCCCGGTGATGCGTTGTGCAGACCTCACTACCCTCTGGAGAGCCTTACGGTTGAGGGCGGAGCAGTTGCCGTACCAGGCGGTGATGCAGCCCGCCAGGATGCTCTCGATTGTGCATCTGTAGAAGTTTATGAGTGCTTTTGGTGACAAGCCGAATTTCTTCAGCCTCCTGAGGTTGAAGAGGCGCTGCTGCGCCTTCTTCACGATGCCGTCTGTGTGAGTGGACCAATTCAGTTTGTCTGTGATGTGTATGCCGAGGAACTTAAAACTTGCTACCCTCTCCACTACTGTTCCATTGATGTGGATAGGGGGGTGTTCCCTCTGCTGTTTCCTGAAGTCCACAATCATCTCCTTAGTTTTGTTGACATTGAGTGTGAGGTTATTTTCTGACACCACACTCCGAGGACCCTCACCTCCTCCCTGTAGGCCGTCTCGTCGTTGTTGGTAATCAAGCCTACCACTGTTGTGTCGTCCGCAAACTTGATGATTGAGTTGAAGGCGTGCGTGGCCACGCAGTCGTGGGTGAACAGGGAGTACAGGAGAGGGCTCAGAACGCACCCTTGTGGGGCCCCAGTGTTGAGGATCAGCAGGGAGGAGATGTTGTTGCCTACCCTCACCACCTGGGGGCGGCCCGTCAGGAAGTCCAGTACCCAGTTGCAGAGGGCGGGGTCGAGACCCAGGGTCTCGAGCTTGATGACGAGCTTGGAGGGTACTATGGTGTTGAATGCTGAGCATGGTGGCGACACAGTAGAGGCTCCGAGAGAATGCCTCCGAATCACTTGTTCACAGAGTCTAGAAGAGTACTTTTCCACCCGACGGTCTGTGTTGGCATTTTTGTTGAGCAGGTGTTTCAATGCCTTGACAGGGTATCACGTCTCTGCTGCAGACGCAGTTGAGCTTAATTCTCAAGTCAGTTGTTCGAATGGATCTAGGAGTGTTCATGTTTCCATGTTTCAAACACGTTCTCAAATGCCTTTGAAATGGCAGCAGCAGTATGAGAACCATCACATTCTTGAGCATTCAATACAGCTTTCCTCAGTATGAAATCCTCGTTGACCCAGTGTGCTGTCATGGGGCTGACATCGCTGGTCCAAATGTCAGTCGTGAAGCCAATAGCAGTGACGTCCATAGCAAGTAGCTCATGGATGTGAGTTTCAACAATACTGTGTAACTCCGGTAGGGCAACTGAAAAAATCTGAAAAATAGCACACGTACTCTCTCAAATGCCTGCTCAACTTGTCTGCTCGATCCACACAGCAGACATTGTGGGCTAGGTTAGGAATACTGTGTTGCACGTGTAGTGCTATATTTTTCAATGAGTCATTACGTCATCTACCTACGTTACATAGGCATGTCAGCTTTGACATCTGATTTGCACATCGCTGTAAAACTAGACATCAGGCCGATGCCCATGTTGGCATTTTTAGCTAATATCGTCCGATTCCGATATCAGGCATACCTAATTCTGAAAGTATTCAGACCCCTTGACTTTTGCCACACTGTTACGTTACAGCCTCATTCTCAAATGGATTAAATAAATACAAAAATCCTCAATCTTTTGATTGAGTACGGAAACACCGTACACCTGGCGACCGTGTCACTGTGCACTGCACCCGGCCGACCACAGGAGTCGCTAGTGCGCGATGGGCAAGGATATACCTGCCCTGCCGGCCAAACCCTCCCCTAACCCGGACAGCACTGGGACAGTTGTGCGCCGCCCCATGGGTCTCCCGGTCACGGCCAGCTGTGACAGAGCCTGGACTCGACACAGCATCTCTAGTGGCACAGCTAGCACTGCAGTGCCTTAGACCATTGCGCCCCTCGGGAGGCCCCTCTCCTCATCAATCTACCCACAATACCCCAAAATCACAAAGCAAAAACAGGTTTTTAGACATTTGCAAATGTATTAAAAATAAACAGAAATACTTTATTTACGTAAGTATTCAGACCCTTTTCTATCGAAGGCCAGCATCCCAGAGTTGCCTCTCCACTGTTGATGTTGAGACTGGTGTTTTGTGGTTACTATTTAATGAACCTGCCAGTTGAGGACTTGTGAGGCGTTTGTTTCTCAAACTAGACACTCTAATGTACTTGTCCTCTTACTCAGTTGTGCACCGGGGCCTCCCACACCTCTTTCTATTCTGGTTAGAGCCTGTTTGTGCTGTTCTGTGAAGGGAATAGTACACAGCGTTGTATGAGATCTTCAGTTTCTTGGCAATTTCTCGCATGGAATAGCCTTCATTTCTCAGAACAAGAATAGACTGATGAGTTTCAGAAGAAATGTCTTTGTTTCTGGCCATTTTGAGCCTGTAATCGAACCCACAAATGCTGATTCTCCAGATATTCAACTAGTCTAAAGAAGGCCAGTTTTATTGCTTATTTAATCAGAACAACAGTTTTTAGTTGTGCTAACATAATTGCAAAAGGCTTTTCTAATGATCAATTAGCCTTTTAAAATGATGAACCTGGATTAGCTAACACAACGTGCCAATGGAACACAGGAGTGATGGTTGCTGATAATGGGCCTCTGTACACCTATGTAGATATCAGCCGTTTCCAGCTACAATACTCATTTACAACATTAACAATGTCTACACTGTATTTCCGATAAATTTTATGTTATTTTAATGGACAAAAACTTTTATTTTCTTTCAAAAACAAGGACATTTCTATGTGACACCAAACTTTTGGACGGAAGAGTAGGTATAGATACAGGTCCAGAATTTCCAGATTGGTGCATGCCAACTAAAACCAGATAAACTCAGCAAAAAAAGAAACGTCCTCTCACTGTCAACTGTGTTTATTTTCAGCAAACTTAACATGTGTAAATATTTGTATTAACATAACAAGATTCAACAACTGAGACATAAACTGAACAAGTTCCACAGACATGTGACTAACATAAATGGAATAATCTGTCCCTGAACAAAGGAGGGGGTCAAAATCAAAAGTAACAGTCAGTAACTGGTGTGGCCACCAGCTGCATTAAGTACTGCAGTGCATCTCCTCCTCATGGACTGCACCAGATCTGCCAGTTCTTGCTGTGAGATGTTACCCCACTCTTCCACCAAGGCACTTGCAAGTTCCCGCACATTTCTGGGGGGTATGGCTCTAGCCCTCACTCGCCGATCCAACAGGTCCCAGATGTGCTCAATGGGATTGAGACCCGGGCTCTTCGCTGGCCATGGCTGAACACTGACATTCCTGTCTTGCAGGAAATCACGTAACAGAATGAGCAGTATGGCTGGTGGCATTGTCATGCTGGAGGGTCATGTCAGGATGAGCCTGCAGGAAGGGTACCACATGAGGGAGGGGGATGTCTTCCCTGTAATGCACGGGATTGAGGTTGCGTGCAATGACAACAAGCTCAGTCCGATGATACTGTGACACACCGCCCCAGACCATGACGGACCCTCCACCTCCAAATCGATCCCGCTCCAGAGTACAGGCCTCAGTGTAACGCTCACTCCTTCGACGAAAAATGCGAATCCGACTATGATCCCTGGTGAGACAAAACTGCAACTCGTCAGTGAAGAGCACTTTTTGCCAGTATCTGTCTGGTCCAGCGACGGTGGGTCTGTGCCCATAGGTGACATTGTTGCTGGTGATATCTGTTGGAAAGCAGACTGAACCAGGTTCTCCTCTAGGATTTTGCCTGTGCTTTGCTCTATTCCATGTCTTTTTATCCCCAACAATTCCCCAATCCTTAACGATGACAAGCATACACGTTCCAAAAAAGTGATTTGCGGAGGGATAGGGTTCTACTTCTACCAATAACTGTTTTGATCAGTAGAACCCTTTTTGGAAGACAAGGGTTATTTTTAAGGGAAAGGGTTCTACATAGAACATTTAACATCCTAAGAACCGCTTTTTAAAGAAAGGGTTCTTTGGAAGGCAAGAAGGGTTTTACATTGAACTATATTTCCCAGCATGCTCTATTGCAGGGATATTTTAAGAATGGTTTGTTTTACTGTAATATCTGTACATTGCTTGGTTGATATATTCTATGCTACTCAAAGATAAATAACATACTATCGTCTAAACTAACCAATCTGTTAGTAACTGGATTTATTGCAACCATTACTGAGATGGTTGTTCCAGTTTAGATTATTGAGGTAGTCTCAGTAATCAATATTCCCTTTCCTGGCAGTAGGAAAGAGGCAGGTGATTAACAATGTCAGTTGTTGGAAATCCTAACTCTGGCTGCATACCAATAGGAAATATAAATCTCTTTGCATCTGGCCTATAAACTAGGAGCTTCCTAACATCACTGTGTTAGGCTATAATTAGGCCCTCAAAAAAAGGCCTGGTGATATATACAATGTACAGTCATAAATAATTACATTTTTAATGCTGGTAGAACCCTTCATAGATCGTTCTAGGTAGAACCATATACAGGGAGTTATTTGAAGTACCTTACATTGAACCCAGCACCAAAAAGGGCTCCCCCTGTATGGTTCTACTTAGAAGAAAAGGTGCTAATACCCATAACATGATGCAGCCACCACCATGCTTGAAAATACTAAGAGTGGTACTCAGTATTGTGTTGAAGTTGCCCCCACCATAACACTTTGTATTCAGGACATAATGTGGCCAAAAAAATAAACTTTTTTAGCAATTTTACTTTAGTGCCTTATTGTAAACAGAATCCATGTTTTGGAATATTTGTATTATTATACATATTTGTGACCGGGAAACAGACATGACCCAGAATATGACATTTGTAATCATTAGTCCAAAAAGCATTTTTGACCTCCATTGGACACAACAGTCTTGCAGAGAGAGGAGGGGGAGGGAGAGAGATGAGAGGAGGTGGAGAAGGAAGTAGAGAGAGGAGGGGGAGGGAGAGAGAGAGATGAGAGGAGGTGGAGAAGGAAGTAGAGAGAGAGAGATGAGAGGAGGTGGAGAAGGAAGGAGAGAGAATGGAGGGAGGAGGGAGTGCGAGTAGGGGGAGAGTGAGGGAGAGGGATAAAGGGAAGAGGGTGAAGGTGGGAGAGGGGAGAGAGAAGAAGGAAGCAAGAGCAAGTCAACAGACAGACAGAGGAGGGAGAGAGAAGGGAGATAGAGTTGAGAGGTGGGAGGGAGGGAAAGAAGGGAGAGAGAATGGAGGGGGAGAGAAGGGACAGTGTGGAGGGAGAGAGACAGACAGAATGAGAAAGAGAGCGTGAGAGAGAAGGAGGGAGGGAGAGGGTGGTGGGGTGAAAGAAGGGGGAGTGAGAGGGAAGAGAATTGGGGGCATAAAGAGGAGGTAGAGACAAGAGACAGATGGAGTTAAAGAGAGGGAGAGAGGAGGGTGGGAGAGAGAGAGAGGAGAGAGAGATTAGAGGAGAGAGAGAGAGAGAGAGAGAGAGAGAGAGAGAGAGAGAGAGAGAGAGACATGTCTGTCTGTGAGTTTATATGTCTGTCTGTCATAACGAGTGTGAAAGCGACCGCTACAACACAGCTGTATCAAAGTGCCAAATCCTTGTGCTACTGGGGAGAGACATTATCAGCGTACACAAGGTGAGAGAACAAATCAACGAACCACAATGCCCCTTTTTTCTCAGAAATACGACTTGATGCATGATGAATAGAGGTAAGCCTAGGACACTTATCTACTATGTAAACTCTGACGCTGGCTGGTGTAATTGTTGCAATGCTTGTTGTGTTGAGGTTGTTAACCAGTGGCTGACGTAGCAATAAGGAACTCAGGAAATTGCCCGGGGCCTCACATCATCAGGGGCCTCGTGAAGTTGGCATACTTTCCTTTAATAATACATCATTTCTCTGTTATCTTGGCTTCCTCTTCCTCTCTAGGCCCTTCTCTGATATGCGCGTGTTTAGCGGTTGTGACCAGCTCAGGTAAATGGAGCGGACAGACAGGAAACGCCACGTGTTCGTTTAATATTCAAATACGTTATGCTCTGCTCCTTCGGGGAGCCAAAGAATGATGTTAAGATAATGACAATTACAGGCAGAGGAAGGTATGCTACACCAACCCCCCTGCAGGAAGGAAACACATATGCATGGGAGTAATGACATTACAGCAATAGCATGTCACCAAAAACACCAACACATACTGTAGCTTGCACCCAGCAGCCATCAGAGAAGTGTTTCCAGAACCTGGTGGACTAAGTCGATGATCTAATTGGTGCAACATCAGCTTATGCTATCAGGTGATGCAACACTCAGGTTTCCTGTCTGAACCAACTTGCAGCTTGATTTTCTGATTGCTTCCTCCACCTTTTTATTTACCTTTTAAACGGTTGGGTATATGTGCGACACATTTCCTGAAAGCTAAAACACATCCGTTTCATCTATGTCCCTCTACAACCCCAGCTCTGCAAGTTACGCTTGAAGGGACTGTGGCAATAATCGCAAATGAAAACAATGCAGATCTTTTTTTCTACACACACAATTATCTGATGATTTTCCGCCATGTTTACAGCAACCTTTAGATTGGTCCACCTTTCTGATATTTAAGTCATTTGACATATTTTCTTATTAGCCTTATGAACATAGAAACTTGGTTGCAGTTTGTTTCTGTGCTAAAATTGTGTATATCTCTATTGGTAGATATTGCAAATAAATAATCTGTTTCACCGGTCTTTGTACTTGTCTCCACCCCCCACCAGGTGTCTCCCATCTTCCCGCATTATCCCCTGTGTATTTATACCTTTGTTTTGTTTGTCAAATCTACCAGTGGTTTCCCCTTGCTCCCAGTGTCCAGGTTTTGACCATTGTTGCAACCCCTATTACCAGTCTGTTCAAAATCTCTTTGGTATCGTCTGAGATCCCTAAAGATTGGAAAGCTGCCGAGGTCATCCCCCTCTTCAAAGGAGGTGACACTCTAGACCCAAACTGTTATAGACCTATATCCATCCTGCCCTGCCTTTCTAAAGTCTTTGAAAGCCAAGTTAATAAACAGATCACTGACCATTTCGAATCTCACCGTACCTTCACCACTGTGCAATCCGGTTTCCGAGTTGGTCACAGGTGCACCTCAGCCACGCTCAAGGTACTAAACGATATCATAACCGCCATCGATAAAAGACAGTACTGTGCAGCTGTCTTCATCGACCTGGCCAAGGCTTTCGACTCTGTCAATCACCACATTCTTATTGGCAGACTCAACAGCCTTGGTTTCTCAAATGACTGCCTCGCCTGGGTCACCAACTGCTTCCCAGATAGAGTTCAATGTGTCAAATAGCAAGGCCTGTTGTCCGGACCTCTGGCAGTCTCTATGGGGGAACCACAGTGTTCAATTCTCGGGCCGACTCTTTTCTCTGTATATATCAGCGATGTAGCTCTTGCTGCGTGAATGCACCAATTTGTAAGTCGCTCTGGATAAGAGCGTCTGCTAAATGACTTAAATGTAAATGTAATTCCCTGATCCACTTCTACGCAGACGACACCATTCTGTATACATCTGGCTCTTCTTTGGACACTGTGTTAACTAACCTCCAAAGAGCTTCAATGCCATACACCAACTCCTTCTGTGACCTCCAACGGCTCTTAAACACTAGTAAAACCCAAATGCATGCTTTTCAACCGTTCGCTGCCCGCACCCGCCTGCCCGACTAGTATCACTACTCTGGACGGTTCTGACTTAGAATATGTGGACAACTACAAATACCTAGGTGTCTGGTTAGACTGTAAACTCTCCTTCCAGACGCATTTTAAACATATCCAATCCAAAGTCAAATCTAGATTCGGCTTCCTATTTTGCAACAAAGCCTCCTTCACTCGTGCTGCCAAACATACCCTCATAAAACGGACTATCCTATCGATCCTCGACTTCGGCGATGTCATTTACAAAATAGCTTCCAATACTCTACTCAGCAAACTGGATGCAGTCTATCACAGTGCCATCCATTTTGTCACCAAAGCCCCATATACCACCCACCACCGTGACCTGTATGCTCTAGTCGGCTGGCCCTCGCTACATATTCCTCGCCAGACCCACTGGCTCCAGGCTCCGCCTTATCTCAGCTCACTGGTCACGATAACAACACCCACCCATAGCATGCGCTCCAGCAGGTATATCTCACTGGTCATCCCCAAAGCCAACACCTCCTTTGGCCGCCTTTGCTTCCAGTTCTCTGCTGCCAATGACTGGAACGAATTGCAAAAATCGCTGAAGCTGGAGACTTATATTTCCCTCACTAACTTTAAACATCAGATATCTGAGCAGCTAACCAATCGCTGCACCTGTACATAGCCCATCTGTAAATATCCCACCCTTACTACTTCATCTCCATATTGTTTTTATTTACTTCTCTGCTCTTTTGCACACCAGTATTTCTACTTCCACATCGTCATCTGCTCATCTATCACTCCAGTGTTAATTTGCTAAACTGTAATTACTTCGCTACTATGGCCTATTTATTGCTTACCTCCTCACGCCATGTGCACACACTGTATATAGACTTTCTTTTTTTTCTATTGAGTTATTGACTGTACGCTTGTTTATTCCATGTGTAACCTCTGTGTTGTTGTTTGTGTCGCACTGCTTTGCTTATTCTTGGCCAGGTCGCAGTTGTGAATTAGAAATTGTTCTCAACGAGCTTACCTGGTTAAATAAAGGTGAAATATATATATATATATTTTTAACAACTAAAACCAGGTATAAAGTATGTAGAAAACAGCCCATTATCAGCCTCATAATGTCATCCTGTGACAATTTTGGATAAAAAAAAGTTAAGGGTCACAACATGATGCTCATGTCAATACATTGCAGTCAATGGAAAATACGAGCGTCAACCTAGTATAAAAAAATCCATGCATGGTTAATGGCCGTCAATCATTACGTAGGATATACCTGTACCTGGATTATCGAGCACGCAGATTGACAAAGCAATGAGCAGACAAGTCAGAACCATGGAGAAATAATTATGCCATGGCTAAACCTTATTCTTTAGACAGTAAACAAAATAATAATCATGCAAGATGTCTATAACATACACTGTAAACAGAAAACACATCCACTTCATTTCGATATTGCTTTCTGTAGTCGGGCACAACAAGCAACTGAATCCCATGTGCCTGTTTGGTTATAGTTCAAACTATAATCTTATACAGAATAGACTACTTTTGCTTTCAGATGCCATTTACAAACAAGTTACAGGAAAGAACACTACAGTAAGCCTACTCACCAAACACATGTGTTTTGTCATGGGGTGAAATGTAATTCATCATTCTCAGTGGGCATGGCAATTCTATTGTCGTGGAAATTCTACACATGGGACACTCAAAGTCAATCTTAAATGAATCATTGTTTATTAACAGCAAGCTGGAGAAGTCACAGTCAACTTTAGGAGAATATAAGAATGTATTTTCTGCTGAATTACCAAGCAAGGGCAAGGCTAGGACATTGCAATTGCATATAGCCATAATCACCAGCATCCAACCAGGAGTGCAGTACCAGGGTATGGCGACAGACACAGACATTGCTTAATAAAATAGGCAACACCAGCTCAGACCAATTCCAGGATTTAATCTAATCATATGGATATCAATTATATTTACATGGTACATTTGCCATGTTTTATAATGTTATGGGAATGTTTTTGGTACATTGTCAAAATAAATCATTATATTCAAAAACTCCAGGAACAGGGGGACCTAAGGTGGTCGCACCCACAGGCTTTGCGCTACCTCCACTTCTGTCCAACCATTACCCTAGCATCATGTCCACACCCGGCTCAACCCTAACCCTTTCAACATCAACGTTTTTTTTTCAATCTCCAGGAACTGTGGGACGCAGGTAGCCTAGCGGTTAAGAGCATTGGGCAAGTAACTGAAATGCAGCTGGTTCAACTCTCAGAGCTGGCAAGGTAGAAATATCTGCCGTTCTGCCCTTGAGCAAGGTAGTTATCACCCAGAAACTGCTTCCCGGGTGCCCAATGACGCCGATTTAAGGCAGCCGCCGGCATCTCTGATTCAGAGGGGTTAAGTTAAATGCACAAGACATGTTTTTGTTGAATGCAGTCAGTTGTGCAACTGACTAGAAAACAGTGGTGTGTATTCATGGATACCAAGGGAAGCCATGCTTCCTCAAAAAATGGACGAAGTACAAATGATTTATCCTTAGTCTCTGTGCTTAATCCTTTACCTTCAATTCGCAAGAGGCTGACTGCATCTCACTGGAGAAAGCATCCGAGCGAGCGAAGCCCCTCTGTCTCTGTATGTAACACCCATCAGATGCTGTCTGGTCAAAAATAATGATATTGTTGCCACCTATAGCATTGAATACAAGGGAAGCCAGCGAGCATTTGGCCTCCCTTGATGTGTTTTTATAATAGCCAAACAGCGTTGAGCTAAACTGAGTGAGCTTATCTGTGAATGGCCCTGGCGCACCAAAAAAACATATATATATTTTTTTAATAATAAGTGTCAAAGGACGCCTGTTTGGATTTTCCTTCACACCAAGCCGATCACACCAAAAGCCCAACGTCATTTACAGAATTTTTTTAAATTCTTGCTTCTCATTGTGTGGCTGGCTAGCTAGCTGAAGTTGTTCCTTTCCTAAATTAGCCACGGAAGGAGATAGGGTTTTGGACTTGTGGCTTTACTTAATTCTCCGTACTGGCCAATGATTAGAATGGCGATATTGATCCAACTGACACGACTCAGGATAAGACCCAAATGCAAACAGTTCGGATTTCAGATGTTTATTGCAAAAAGGCAGGTCAAGGGCAGGCAGAAGTCAGTAATCCGAGGCAGAGTCAAGCAGGGACCGAATGGAAGGCAGGCTCAGTGCAGGCAGAATGGTCAGAACCGGGAAGACTAGAAAACAGAAACTGGAGAACTGGAAAACACGCTGGTAAGGAGACAAAGGGCTGTGAGACAGAGGTTTATCCTGGACAAGTGTGACGTATACGGAGGGTGGGGGCAACAGAAGACGAACAGCAGAGGGGCTAAGATTCTTAGCAATGTGGAATGGGCCGATTAAAACGAGGGGAAGGTTTATGGGACAGCCATAACCTCTGCCCGTGACGGTAGCGGGGAGCAGGAGTCCGGTGGCGGTCTGCCTATCGCCGATACCTGGAGGTATTCTTGAGAAGAGAGGACAGGGATCTCTTTCAGGTACGGCGACAGTGGCAGACGAACATCTGGGTCGAGGGTATGCTGATCTCTTCTTGCTCAGGGAAGAGCGGGGGCTGATAACCCATGGAACACTCGAAGGGCGGGAGACCAGTGGCCGAGCAGGGAAGGGTGTTGCGGGCGTATTCCACTGACACAAGTTGCTGGCTCCAGGTGGTGGGGTTGGTGGCGACGAGGCAAACAAAGAGCCATCTCCATGTCCTGATTGGCTCTCTCCGACGAGCTGTTAGACTGGCGGTGAAAACTGGAGGACAGGCTGGCCGACAACCCAATGAGGGTGCAGAACGCATTCCAGTACCGGGAACAGAACTGAGGACCGCGATCAGAGACCATGTCCGCTGGAAATTCATGAATCCGGAAGACATGCCACCACCCAAGATGTCCCAGAAACGTCCCCCACCAAAGATACCCCAGGAACTATCCTCACTCGTGCTGGTGCCTCCACCAGCACCCCCTTCCTGGCCAACTAGGTTGGTCGCGTGCAAATATGTGATAATGAAGGGTTCTGAAGAGTGCCAAAGCAAGCTGCCACAACCAAACTCCAACAGTGTGTCTGCATGGAGAGTCTATTCAATGAATGGGGGGGGGGGGGGGGGGTGAAGGTCTATTTATCCCTAGGACACACCCGAACCCAGGTGTACCATTTTGCTGACAACTTTCTACCCACCGACGTCGTAATAAGTCAAACAAGAGCAAAAAGAAAGATTTTGGCAGACAGAGTGGGAGGGTTGTCACAGCATCCTCACATAAGCATTCCTTTGGTCCAGGCCCACTCAGCCAACTAGCTCCCTGTCCACTCAGTCTGTTTTTTTTTCAGACTTCCTGGTAGTTTGACATGAGAGAAACATTTTGAGCAGTTTTATCTGGAAATAATATCATGGGTAATCTTTTGATTAGAATCAGAAGGACTGTTCGGGACCTTTTAAGAAGTCACAATTTGGTTCCAATATCGTGGCCAATAAATTAGAACATTTTATGTAAAGATCAGTTTGGAGTCACTATTTCACGTTATTGAACCAGAGTCATTTCTTGAGTAAAAGTTAAAAATCTACTAGAATTTTAAAAAGTGGGTGTACTTACATGAAATATTAGTTTGTATTTATGTTATTTATTTGATTTTAACCTCCAACTTGAAATAGTTTTTTTTTTTAATAATCAAATAATACAGTTGGCATTGAATCATATATTTGGTTTCAACAAGCATAGTATTTTTCCACTGAGAAAACCTAACTCTTATGTGTAATCACTTGAATTATTTGTATTTTTAAGTTGATCCAAAGAGTTGTTATTTTTATAGTGTAGGTCCCTATATACTCCCCATGCTAATGTCCTGGCATGGCGACTAAGCCTAAAGGTAATCCAGTTCATTAAATGTCTATGGTTGAGGCCTGCCTGTGTTTGGACTCTATGGAAAAACAATGAATTAACGCGAATGGAAAATCAGTAACTAACAATCATATGTTGAAGATACAGATCATGTTGAGTTGCCAAATTAGAGCTATGGGGGCCTCATATCGTTTGTAGCCTATATACTTGATGAAGTATGTAGTGTATACGCACATAGTATTTTTAATATTTTTTAATGTATTTGACCTGTACGCCTGTTTGAGGTGGGGGGTTGTCTGTTAAATAGACCTCAAGGTCATTTTCTGACACCTACAGAAGTATCTCTCCGGTCTCCAGCACTGTACCAGCAGAACGCACAAGCCTCACGGGACAATAAAATGCATGTATGCTTAGGTCTACTGCAATTATGCTTACCATGGTTTCCCTAATGTTTTAGTATTTAACATTAACAGTGGATATAAAACTATTTTATAACATAAGAAGCCAGTGGACAAACTACGGTCGTTCTTTATCTCCAAGGAGGACAAGCACGTCTACTACTCTGAGTATGCGCTGCGCTGTACTGTACTGTACTGTAGCTGGCTTTTGAGTAGGAGGCGCGCACCTCATTCACTCAGTCGAGTCCTGTCTCTTGTACGAGTATGACGAAGTCTTGCTAGGAACTAAGCCCAGCATAACTGCGCTGGAGAAACCCTGCAAAACTTCGGAATAACGGCGACAAGAAGGGTTACATACAGGCAAATGCCAAATCTGTGGATAATAGACTGAAAGAGAATCAAACAATACTAGTTTTCGTTCATGAGGTAGAGAAACAACTAACCAGTGTTTCATTAAATCATTAGGATACTTATTTAGAGTGATGTCAATGCATTGTACTATTCTTTGAACCATCTGTTATACTAAGAAAAGGGGCAATTAATTATAAAGGACAATGTTATTCACTAAAACTTCGTCGTTGAAATGGATACGCACGTTATTTGCTATTTGGCTGCATCAGATTGTATGGGGAACGGTAAGTAGATGCTTTTATAACATTCAAAACATTATTTCGACCTCTTTTAATTGCGAATCAATTTAATCATCAATATAGCATATTTTATACAATGCTCTATAACACACTATCCAAACTATACATTATTTCTATAGGTTAAATGAGAAAGAATTCTAAAAAGTTTGGGACTTAATTTCCCTGATTATTAGGCTGCAACACTGAATCTTTCATCCAGTCTTACAGATCATTGTCCTTCCAATTGTCATCATAGTCCCAGGATCCGGCTGGTTATTGTTAAGTTCATTTCCTTTGAGAAAGGATCGTGCTGAGTCTGGTGTGCTCCGGTGCCAACCACGGAGACCGGGACACAGCGACTGTGTCTAACAGTACTCCGTGCGGTCCTCGTACAGTATCATTTTTCTGAAGGCGTAAATGAGCAGCAAGAGTCCGGTTCTCCGGTGCTGACTGTGAAAGAGACTTGAGTGTCTCCCGTGTCTCTATTAGGACACATGGCCTTGGCATCTCCCTGTAGTGTTCAAAGTCAAACAAAAAGAAAGTGTAAACATATTAAAGGTATCTTTCAATAGGGGAAAGACCCACAACTAGGGTAACTTGGGGGGAAACGCCCCCCTTAAGGGAAATATTTGGTCAAATTTAAATATGTGCATATTGGCGATCCCCAGAACACATTTTGAAGGGAAATAATTGAATTTTGGTTGTTGTTTTTCAATAAAAAATAAAAACTTGCCCCTTTAGGATTGTGTTCAAATCAATTGTATACCTTTTTATTTTGAATTTGAGTAATTGACTCTTAAAAGCTAAAGTCTATGTATCTTATTTTCATTAAATTAATCAAATATCGGAGCAAAATGACATTGGACGTTCTCACTAAGAGGAAGTTTTGATGTATGGACCCTTTATTTTCACCCTTCCTGTCCAAATCCTCTTAAAGTGTCTTCAAATGGATTGTGTACATCAAAGAAGTTACTTTTAGATGATTTGGAAAATGTTAATATAACTAAAAAATTGCTGTAAATTTACAGCAACACTTTAACAGTTAGCTACTGTAATTCTATATTACAGTACTGCAAAGGGCAATGCATTATAGGGGTTCAATGGCGTTCCGCTACACTGCGAAAATTACAACACAATTGTACAGTAAAGTGATGTATTACCTGTTTTGTACAGTAAAGTGATGTATTACCTGTTTTGTACAGTAAAGTGATGTATCACCTGTTTTGTACAGTAAAGTGATGTATTACCTGTTTTGTACAGTAAAGTGATGTATTACCTGTTTTGTACAGTAAAGTGATGTATCACCTGTTTTGTACAGTAAAGTGATGTATTACCTGTTTTGTACAGTAAAGTGATGTATCACCTGTTTTGTACAGTAAAGTGATGTATCACCTGTTTTGTACAGTAAAGTGATGTATTACCTGTTTTGTACAGTAAAGTGATGTATTACCTGTTTTGTACAGTAAAGTGATGTATCACCTGTTTTGTACAGTAAAGTGATGTATTACCTGTTTTGTACAGTAAAGTGATGTATCACCTGTTTTGTACAGTAAAGTGATGTATCACCTGTTTTGTACAGTAAAGTGATGTATTACCTGTTTTGTACAGTAAAGTGATGTATTACCTGTTTTGTACAGTAAAGTGATGTATCACCTGTTTTGTACAGTAAAGTGATGTATTACCTGTTTTGTACAGTAAAGTGATGTATCACCTGTTTTGTACAGTAAAGTAATGTATTACCTGTTTTGCTGTATATCTACAGCAGCATACTGTGAATTATGGTGCATTGTGGGAAAATGTTCTTGGTTGCTAAATAATCTCCGGCTCATTAACATATTTTGAAGCATGCCTTGTAAGAGGCTAGATTTGTTGCACCCATTAGTGAGAACGCTATATCCCACAGAATACAGTACCATACCATTTTTGGGGGACTCTAAAACCCTTTTTCTGTAAATCTGCTGTGCTGCTAGAAATTTGCAGTATATCAGTACTATACTGTATTTTTTGAGTTGCAAAAAGTTTTTGTGAGTGCATGGTGTTGTGGCTCATTAACCTTTTCACACGTTCCAACAAACGGGTGTGATAATCCTGCAGTGTAACGCTCAAAGTAACGCTCTAACGCTCAAACCGTGTGGTTCTACAGTGGTCCCTTCAGTGTAACGCTCAAACCGTGTGGTTCTACAGTGGTCCCTTCAGTGTAACGCTCAAACCGTGTGGTTCTACAGTGGTCCCTTCAGTGTAACGCTCAAACCGTGTGATTCTACAGTGGTCCCTGCAGTGTAACGCTCAAACCATGTGATTCTACAGTGGTCCCTGCAGTGTAACGCTCAAACCATGTGATTCTACAGTGGTCCCTTCAGCGTAACGCTCAAACCATGTGATTCTACAGTGGTCCCTTCAGCGTAACGCTCAAACCATGTGATTCTACAGTGGTCCCTGCAGTGTAACGCT
Source organism: Oncorhynchus nerka (assembly GCF_034236695.1). Classification (NCBI taxonomy): domain Eukaryota; kingdom Metazoa; phylum Chordata; class Actinopteri; order Salmoniformes; family Salmonidae; genus Oncorhynchus; species Oncorhynchus nerka. Next base: position 49,804,317 of record NC_088412.1, on the reverse strand, counting down.
CAAACCGTGTGATTCTACAGCATAACGCTCAAACCATGTGATTCTACAGTGGTCCCTGCAGCGTAACGCTCAAACCATGTGATTCTACAGTGGTCCCTGCAGTGTAACGCTCAAACCATGTGATTCTACAGCGTAACGCTCAAACCATGTGATTCTACAGTGGTCCCTGCAGTGTAACGCTCAAACCATGTGATTCTACAGTGGTCCCTGCAGTGTAACGCTCAAACCATGTGATTCTACAGCGTAACGCTCAAACCGTGTGGTTCTACAGTGGTCCCTGCAGCGTAACGCTCAAACCGTGTGATTCTATAGTGGTCCCTGCAGCGTAACGCTCAAACCGTGTGATTCTACAGTGTAACGCTCAAACCATGTGATTCTACAGTGGTCCCTGCAGCATAACGCTCAAACCGTGTGATTCTATAGTGGTCCCTGCAGCGTAACGCTCAAACCGTGTGATTCTATAGTGGTCCCTGCAGCGTAACGCTCAAACCGTGTGATTCTACAGTGTAACACTCAAACCATGTGATTCTACAGTGGTCCCTGCAGTGTAACGCTCAAACCATGTGATTCTACAGTGGTCCCTTCAGTGTAACGCTCAAACCGTGTGATTCTACAGTGGTCACTGCAGCGTAACGCTCAAACCGTGTGGTTCTACAGTGGTCCCTGCAGCGTAACGCTCAAACCGTGTGGTTCTACAGTGGTCCCTGCAGCATAACGCTCAAACCGTGTGGTTCTACAGTGGTCCCTGTAGCATAACGCTCAAACCGGTGTGATTAGAACACTTATTTAGAAGGTCCAGTTTCGATTGACACAACAATCAGCATTTGAGCTCGACACTGTTTTTTTTACAAACATTTTGCATAAACACAAGTCCTTACAAAGTTATGTCCAGAATATGACCAGTTTATTTTGGGATGCAATTTTCAGACATTCACAGAAGTAGCACAGCATGACACCATCATCCAAACCGGAAAATGTAGGCTACATTTGTCCAAGCACTAACTGAGGAAAGATTGAGGTAACACAAGCGGTCATATTTTTATAACTCTCAGCTGACAGAAACTACAAAATGAATTATCTAATAGCAATTACTATATATAATGAATCACATCATGGGTGAACTCACCATTGATCGCAATAATTGAGTAAAACAGTTTCTAGAAATCAAAAGGAATCCAATGATGGGTAGCCATCTTTTTTTTGTTTCATCAACCAAACATGATTAGAGGAGACAAGAGGAGTTTGGTCTGTTTGCAGTATGCATGTTGAAGGGGGTGTGTCATCTACGGTCATTCACTTCCCTTCATTCCCTTCCGGAAGTTTACCCGAAAGATGAGTGACCCATTTCTTTACCTCATTATAACATCTTTGGTCTGACAGATGTTTTACGTGACACCCAGAATGCATTGTATAGTCTCAACAAACATGGTGCCACACATAGCTGCCAAATAGCTTAGCATTAGCTCATTATAATCAGTACAACCTTCCAAAAATGTTTTACACATCATAGGTGTCCATTACAATCTATGCAATAATCGGAATGCATGATTTGACACCAGTACTTGAAAACATGTGAAGAAAACAGTAAATACATTATGCTCCATACATATATACTATATGCACCTACAAGTAGAAACAACAACACAATATACATAAAATAAGGAGCTTACTTTTATAGGAACGCACCCATGTCTAAAGTAATTATTTGTAAGGAAAACGACAGGGACTGCAATGCGAGCGCCAGCCAGAACATTTTCCAAGACTGCACAAATGTCTGCATACTTGATCTGCACAAACATTGGTGAAGTGTATAGGCTCTCTTGAAGAGAGAACCCATGAAGAGATACGTTTCTCCGGCTCAGTAAAGCCTCAAACATAAATTGTCCGCAACGCTGAAATGGGCTAATTCTATGTGAATTAATGAGGAGGCGGAACACACCTCAATTCAAACTGTTAGAAAATACAACTTGTTAGAAAATCATTTGAAATTGACAAGTTGAAACATAGCCTATAGATAATTAGCTGCAGCGCATGTTATATCATTGTTTTATATGTCCTGTTGCGTAATAATCACATTTTGGAAAAGTGAGTGCATTCTGACATCACATGCATAAATCAACTCTCACTGGGGGCGACCGTTAGAGATATTTGGAACTCGCGTATGAAAAGGTTAATACATTTTGAGGGTTGCCTATACTTGTTGCACCCGTTAGTGAGATTGCTGTACCAATTTAAGTGGCATGTGGTAGTAGTTCCCTAACACTGAGAAGTGTCCAGGAGGGCATGAGACGAAGGTGTGTGTGTGTGTGTGTGTGTGTGTGTGTGTGTGTGTGTGTGTGTGTGTGTGTGTGTGTGTGTGTGTGTGTGTGTGTGTGTGTGTGTGTGTGTGTGTGTGTGTGTGTGCCCCCGCAGGGCTGGAGATCGAAGGTGTCTGGCATGAGAAAGGCAGGTTGAGGTTGCCAGGGTCAGAGCAGTACAGAAAGTGTTGAATGATGAAGCTGTGAAGAGAGTGGTAGAAGATGGTAAAGGGTGAGGGATCCTGAGAAGATTCCTGTGAGTAGGCAGAGACCAATAGAGTGTTGGGAATAATATGTGCTTCAGTAAGGTGGGTTTCTTAGCATTCATAGCCATGGTAGCATTCATAGCCATGGTAGCATTCATAGCCATGGTAGCATTCATAGCCATGGTAGCATTCATAGCCAATCACAGAAAATAAAGGTTGTGGTGGCATTTGCAAAGAAGTACGTGGGATTGAGAGGTTTTACTGCAGAAGAGTTGCAGGGGGTGTTGAGTAGGATTAGATGGGGTTAAATAGTGGAATGGGGTGGTGCTTTTTGTTTTGTTGTGAGGGCTAATAGTTGGCAGGGTAATTTTCCTTTTTCTAAAAAAAAAAAGTGCCAAAAAAGGCCAAAGTGGTGGAATAGTGGTGAGGTTTTAATGAGTGCAGGGTTAGTTGCTAGGGCAACTCCCCCTTTCCCTCACACTCCAGTACAGTAGGTGGCAGTGTATGCACCTAAAAGTTGGATGAACTGTTTGCAATTGTTGTAATCATTTTACAATACAATTTAACACTATCTTGCCATATATTTACCGCAGCATTCTGTAAATGAGAGAGAACATATTTTTAGACGTGCCCCATGTAAGAGGCGAAATGTGTTGCACCCGTTAGTGAGTGCTGTACCAATTGAAGTGATATGTGGTAGTAGTGTCTTAATTAACAACGTAATATATTCAGGAGACAGGTCAGAGTGACAGTGTCTTAAATCTGTAGGGGTTGAATAGAGGTTAAGCTGTGTCCTTTTGATCTGTTCTGCCTTGTAATCAAAACCAGTTTGGAAGCCTTTGTTTAGGGTTCTAGAAGTGCAACTGATATGAAACACCAAATACTCATAAATATGCTGCAGTATACAAATACCTAGCAGCCAACTTGCTTGAACTAATCCCAAGTAATTAGTGAAATACTAACATGATTACAGTAGAATTGACTTCATTACAGTATATTAGGATAATTTCACAGTATTGTAGCATGACACTGTGCTGCATTTGAAAGTAACTTACAGAAAGAAATACATCCTATTACAATGACATTATAGTTTGAAGACCAATGTATTCTAAACTACAACAACATTCCTAGTAACGGTTACAGAAACATTGTCCTTGCTATAACTGTTAATATATATATATTATTAATTATTTGATTTTTTTATCAACCTTAGATGAATGCAGTGACTAAGTTAATCTGGACAAGAGCATCTGGTTATGACAAATGAATGTTATGTTTAAAAAAAATGGTTAAAAATAAGCTTTTGCAAAGCACACTGTTGGGTATTATTCTAATGAGCTCCGCACTCAAACGATTTGTATTTTCATCACATTTGGCGTTGGAGGTCATTAAATGATACCCGGCAGTGTACTTTTGCCTTTACGTTTTGTTCATTTATCAATGACTATTATCCAGAGTGAATTACCGTCAGTGTATTAAACTAAGCTAATCAAGAATATACCACAGTCATAGCAAGTACAATAATATACCACAGTCATAGCAAGTACAATAATATACCACAGTCATAGCAAGTACAAGAATATACCACAGTCATAGCAAGTACAAGAATATACCACAGTCATAGCAAGTACAAGAATATACCACAGTCATAGCAAGTACAAGAATATACCACAGTCAAGTACAGAATATACCAGTCATAGCAAGTACAAGAATATACCACAGTCATAGCAAGTACAAGAATATACCACAGTCATAGCAAGTACAAGAATATACCACAGTCATAGCAAGTACAAGAATATACCACAGTCATAGCAAGTACAAGAATATACCACAGTCATAGCAAGTACAAGAATATACCACAGTCATAGCAAGTACAAGAATATACCACAGTCATAGCAAGTACAAGAAGTCATAGCAAGTACAAGAATATACCACAGTCATAGCAAGTACAAGACAGTCATACAAGTACAAGAATATACCACAGTCATAGCAAGTAAGAATATACCACACAAGAATATAGTCCACAGTCAGTACAAGAATAGCACAGTCATAGCAAGAATATACCACAGTCATAGCAAGTACAAGAATATACCACAGTCAAGAATATAGCAAGTACAATAATATACCACAGTCATAGCAAGTACAACAATATACCACAGTCATAGCAAGTACAACAATATACCACAGTCATAAGAATATACCACAGTCATAGCAAGTACAAGAATATACCACAGTCATAGCAAGTACAAGAATATACCACAGTCATAGCAAGTACAAGAATATACCACAGTCATAGTACAAGTACAAGAATATACCACAGTCATAGCAAGTACAAGAATATACCACAGTCATAGCAAGTACAAGAATATACCACAGTCATAGCAAGTACAAGAATATACCACAGTCATAGCAAGTACAAGAATATACCACAGTCATAGCAAGTACAATATAATATACCACAGTCATAGCAAGTACAAGAATATACCACAGTCATAGCAAGTACAAGAATATACCACAGTCATAGCAAGTACAAGAATATACCACAGTCATAGCAAGTACAAGAATATACCACAGTCATAGCAAGTACAAGAATATACCACAGTCATAGCAAGTACAATAATATACCACAGTCATAAGTACAACAATATACCACAGTCATAGCAAGTACAAGAATATACCACAGTCATAGCAAGTACAAGTACCACACAAGTACAATAATATACCACAGTCATAGCAAGTACAAGAATATACCACAGTCATAGCAAGTACAACAATATACCACAGTCATAGCAAGTACAAGAATATACCACAGTCATAGCAAGTACAAGAATATACCACAGTCATAGCAAGTACAAGAATATACCACAGTCATAGCAAGTACAAGAATATACAGTCATAGCAAGTACAATAATATACCACAGTCATAGCAAGTACAAGAATATACCACAGTCATAGCAAGTACAAGAATATACCACAGTCATAGCAAGTACAAGAATATACCACAGTCATAGCAAGTACAACAATATACCACAGTCATGGCAAGTACAACAATATACCACAGTCATAGCAAGTACAAGAATATACCACAGTCATAGCAAGTACAACAATATACCACAGTCATAGCAAGTACAAGAATATACCACAGTCATAGCAAGTACAATAATATACCACAGTCATAGCAAGTACAACAATATACCACAGTCATAGCAAGTACAAGGTTGTTACTGTTACCGATAATGTTGTAGTTAAGAGGGCTACTTTCAAGTCTATATTTGTATTAGAAAATACATGTATTCTAATTCAACTGTTATAACTGGTCATATGCAGTCAAAATGATGTTTTTCATGAAATTGGATGAAACCAGATGAAAGTATGATGACAAATGACTTTTGCTTCCACATCGATAAAGTATTATCATGAAGTTACTACTGAGCTGGTGAGACCATGATCTATTCCACAACTGAAGGTTGTAGCTTTAGGACATAAGAGTGCAGCTACTGTGGGGCAGGGGGAGTACTTTTTTTTTATTTGACCTTTATTTGACTAGGCAAGTCAGTTAAGAACAAATTCTTATTTTCAATGACGGCCTAGGAACAGTGGGTTAGCTGCCTGTTCAGGGGCAAAACGACAGATTTGTACCTTGTCAGCTCGGGGATTCGATCTTGCAACCTTTCGGTTACTAGTTCAACGCTCTAACCACTAGGCTACCCTGAAGTTACTTCCCAATGTCAAACACTTAGATTTATTATTAAGGGATAAGGTGACATCGCCTTAATTCTCCTTTGAATACACCAATACTAAAATAGTATTCTCTGACCTAGTTTAAATAAGTAACGTCTTGTAACCAACATCGGAGAAGGCATGTTGCAGAGGGGCGTGGTTTATATAGCTAGATAGCTACTCTATTGATGCCAAAATTTGACTGTCGGGTTATCAACTGTACTGCAGAAATGGAATGAAAATCACAGAAAATATATATTGTGGTCGCAGCTGCAGAGAAGTACTTGGGTGTACAAGATTTTGTTGCATAAGAGTTACAAAGTGTGTTGAAGGATAGTGTCCCATCCTCCCAGATGGATGGCCTAGTGTGGGGTCAGATAGGGCCAAAGTGGTGGAATAGTGGTGAGGTTTTAATGAGTGCAGGGTTAGTTGCTAGGGCAACTCCCCCTTTCCCCCCCATATAATGTAGGGTCAGATAGGGCCAAAGTGGTGGAATAGTGGTGAGGTTTTAATGAGTGCAGGGTTAGTTGCTGGGGCAACTCCCCTTTTCCCCCCATCCTTCCCCTTTATGCGTCACAAAGCTGAATGAATTTACTGAATTTACCCAGAACAGTAGGCCGACACAGCCCACACAGAAGGTGGCAGCATACACCTCTACCGTATGCTTGCGGCGAACCATAATGCCATAGAAGAAGAGGGAAAAAACAGTTTTGTTTACGGTAACTTACTGGCAGTTACTGTAAAATAATTATAATGATTATTATGCGTTAACGCAGATACATTTAAACATTTTTTTTAATATGTTTTTTGCATGTACATTGACTGAATGATTGATCTTATACCACACAAAAATAAATAACATACATTTTCTAAACGAATCCAATCATTTAGTTCGATTTTTGCACCTGTTACTGAAAGGCTTGTTCCAGTCTAAGTGGCTTAGGTAGTATCCTCAGACTGTTTCCAACTCTGACAGTCATTATGAATGCAGTTTGCAGATGAAGAAAAATGTCAACAGTTGGATATTCTAACTCTCGCTGGATAACTTGCAGGTGGGGTTGCAAAATCCTGGTAAATTTCCCGGGTTTTACAGAATTTGTGGTTGGTTCAGGAAATCCTTCAACTGGTCCAGTGTGGCTCAGTTGGTAGAGCATGGCACTATGGGGGAACAATATGAGAAAATATACACTACTGTTCAAAAGTTTGGGGTCACTTAGAAATGTCCTTGTTTTTAGAAGAAAATCATTTTTTTGTCCATTAAAATAACGTAAAATTGATCCGAAATACAGTGTAGACATTGTTAATTTTGTAAATGATTATTGTTGCTGGAAATGGCTGCTTTTTAATGGAATATCTACATAGGCGTACAGAGTGTCACGACTTCCGCCGGAGTCGGTCCCTCTCCTTGTTCGAGTGGCGTTCGGCGTCACCGGCCTTCTAGCCGTCGCCGATCCACTTTTCATTTTCCATTTGTTTTGTCTTTGTTTTCTACACACCTGGTTTCAATTCCCCATTACATACATGTTCATTATTTAACCCTCTGGTTTCCTCCATGTTTGTTTTCTACACACCTGGTTTCAATTCCCCCATTACATGTTCATTATTTAACCCTCTGGTTTCCTCCATGTTTGTTTTCTACACACCTGGTTTCAATTCCCCCATTACATACATGTTCATTATTTAACCCTCTGGTTTCCTCCATGTTTGTTTTCTACACACCTGGTTTCAATTCCCCATTACATACATGTTCATTATTTAACCCTCTGGTTTCCTCCATGTTTGTTTTCTACACACCTGGTTTCAATTCCCCCATTACATGTTCATTATTTAACCCTCTGGTTTCCTCCATGTTTGTTTTCTACACACCTGGTTTCAATTCCCCCATTACATGTTCATTATTTAACCCTCTGGTTTCCTCCATGTTTGTTTTCTACACACCTGGTTTCACTTCCCCCATTACATACATGTTCATTATTTAACCCTCTGGTTTCCTCCATGTTTGTTTTCTACACACCTGGTTTCAATTCCCCCATTACATACATGTTCATTATTTAACCCTCTGGTTTCCTCCATGTTTGTTTTCTACACACCTGGTTTCAATTCCCCCATTACATACATGTTCATTATTTAACCCTCTGGTTTCCTCCATGTTTGTTTTCTACACACCTGGTTTCAATTCCCCCATTACATGTTCATTATTTAACCCTCTGGTTTCCTCCATGTTGGTGTGCGTGTTTGTTTTATTGTTTTCAGGCTGTTTCTGACGGCTGGTATTTTGTTGCCGGGTTTTGTTATTACGCCCATTTATGTCGTGGTACCGGTATTTTCCCGCACCGTAGTATTGTGTTTACATTGGTGTATCTTGTATTACATACCTTGTCCACGCATCTCAGCTCTCCTGCACCTGACTCCTTTCATCTGCCCACAGCCTTGACACAGAGGCCCATTATCAGCAATCATCATTCCTGTGTTCCAGTGGCACATTGTGTTTGCTAATCCAAGTTTATCATTTAAAAGGCTAATTGATCATTAGAAAACCATTTTGCAATTAGAAGGCCAGCATCCCAGCATCTTCACTGTTGATATTGAGACTGGTGTTTTGCTGGTACTATTTAATGAAGCTGCCAGTTGAGGACTTGTGAGGTGTCTGTTTCTCAAACTAGACACTTTAATGTACTTGTCCTCTTGCTTAGTTGTGCACTGGGGCCTCCCACTCCTCTTTTTATTCTGGTTAGAGCCAGTTTGCGCTGTCTTGTGAAGGGAGTAGTATAAAGCGTTGTATGAGATCTTCAGTTTCTTGGCAATTTCTCTCATTGAATAGCCTTAATTCCTCAGAACAAGAATAGACTGACGAGTTTCAGAAGAAAGTCCTTTGTTTCTGGCCATTTTGAGCCAGAAACAAAGAACCCGGAAGTCAGTGATGGTACTCTCATGTGGTCTACTCGTTCCGAGCGCAGGTCTAAATCTTTGGTCCTTCCGTCACACCTCTTCTGATGTGGTGATGAATGGTTTCTGGTCTAGTTCTGTGAGAGTGATAGGTGTAGTGGGGGGAGGGGGAAGAGCGATGGAGAGGGAGAAGGGGGGTGGGAGTAGTGGAGGGTATGTCTATCGGGCTGGTGCTGGAGGATAGAGTGAACAAACAGGACTCAGACCCGCCTGGCTTTGGTGCACTCACCAACAGTATGTGTGTTCATTGTGAGTGACTCCATGGGGGCAGATCTCTGTACGTACCTTGTGCTGGGTATGTGGAGGCAACCATGAGCAGCCATATATCTGCTGCTACCAGGGCTGGAAAACCAGGGGTTGGTGCTGCGTCTGGTGCTGGGACTGTGGGCCTGGAAGCAACAGGAACCGGGAATCAGGAGGAAAGACAACTTGAAGAGCAAGCAGACACACAAGGGAGCCCTAGACCCAGGGGTCAGGGATGGCCCTCCCCTGGGGTCCGCTTGCTCCGGGTCAAGGTGTGGGTTCCGGGTTGGTTCCGTGAGTGTGGTAGTGGGAGGTAGGTGTAGGTAGAAATCGAGAGAGACAGAAACGGTGGGTGGTAGTAGAAAATGTGTCCATTGGCCTTTGCTGGTGCTGGAGCCTTGGTCGTCGCGTTAAAAGCAAAGCGACACGGCAGCCAGGCTGAAGGATAAAAACCAGGTCTGAGCTTTGTCTTGGTCTGGGCAGCTTGGGGGGGCAGTGAAGATTTTGAACTTCCATCTTGCCACCCTCCTCCTCAGTCGTTCATTCCACCGTTTGTTGCTGGTAGATCCTGATGTTTCCTGTCTCCCACATGTATAACATTTACGTAGAAATTCAGGACTAAAAATGAACGAATTCAGCAACATTGTCTCTGTCACTAACAAATACAGTCATGGGTGATAACTCTGCGATTCACTTGAAAAGGCATTCTGGGAAATTATATTGGAGGCGTGGCTTGGTGGGGGCAATGTTCAAGATGATATACCACTTACATTTGTACCCCTACAGGGTCGCAGTGACTCTATCGGTTTGAGTAATGACAACAAAATCACTTTACGTAACTGTACTCATATGTTACGTGCAACCGGTTTCCTTAAAAGTTTTGAGTAATGACAGCACATTGGGTTTTACAGTGCAGCCTCCACCTCTAGCCTGTTCACGTGTTCTTATAAAGTCATTGCGCAATCACGTGTGAAAACAGAGTTTTGACTGGCCACTATTGAAAAAAGGATCCCAGCTTTCTTGGACTGCGACATCTGTTGCTCAACTCTTAAAATGAAGCACATGAATCTAGACAACCAGTGTAGCCTATCTGGCCAAATAAAAACATATCCACAGGAAGAGCTTCCTCCATTCACTATTCACTGTCTTTTTTTGCTGGAGTTGACGAATATGAGGTTGAAAAGTGGTGGAATTTCCCTTTAAAGACGTTGGCTTTACTGTAATATATCTCAAAGATATAGACCTCTCTCACTATGTACACTTCTTCCACTGTCATTAATAATACTTTCATCCAGTTGAGCAAGCACACAAAGTTTCTACCGAAACTTCCGTTTCTACTGTAGTTATAGATACTGTCTTTGGAGAACTGTCACCCTCTCCCGTGGGTGTGTGTATATAAACAGAGCCCTAACCCAAACAGCATCAGTAGCAGATGGTCTCTATAATGAAGTAAACAAGTCGTTTTGGTGGGACTGTTTTTCACTGCCCTGCAGATGGGACAGAGGGTTGGAAGACAGGGTGATAATGAGTGTGTAACTCTCTACAGTATGTGTTGAATGAGTTAATGATACAGTGTGCGTAAAGGGACAATGTTGTATGGTGTCACTTGTCGTCTCGGTAAAGATGCAGGAATATGTTTTCACATTACACAAGTTCTGTACTTTTTCATAGATAAAAAAAATCTCCCCTTCCTTCCCTCCCTCTCTCTCATACTCCCTCCCTCCCTCCCCCCTCCAGGTGGAGGCCATCCATCCAGACTGTGCCTTGGTGTCCCAACACATGAAGACCCAGCAGAGCTGTATCCACACACGCAGACAGGAGGGTCGCAACCGTTCTGCCAGGACAGGTACTGTAAACCCAAACAGTGCTATTCATTTATTGGATTAAGTTCTGTAAACATAATCGATGTGAAAACTTTGTAGTCACAAATGTTTTAGGTTCCCTTATCATGCATATTCAGTCTTGATTTTGTGAGACTATTTTTGATTTAGATTAAATTTACCAGAGGTTTTAGGTGAACAGGCCTTGTGGTGATAGATTTACAAATACGTCTTTCAAGTTTGACCTTGATTACATCTGACCTCCTAAACGATGACTGCACGTTTATGTTCAGACAAAAAATATTTCCAAAAATGGTGGCACAAATTGGAATTATCTACGTAGCAAGCTTTTACCTATTGTTGGCGTCAGTGTAAACTTTGTTAATGGTAAAATGTTTAAATCTGTTAGTGAGCATTTCTTCTTTGACAAGATAATCCATTCACCTGACAGGTGTGTCATATCAAGAAGCTGATTAAACAGCATACATATTACACAGGTGCACCTTGTGCTGGGAACAATAAAAGGCCACTAAAGTGTTCAGTTTTGTCACATAATGCCACAGATGTCTCAAGTTGAGGGAGTGTTCAGTTGGCATGCTGACTGCAGGAATGTCCACCAGAGCTGTTGCCAGATAATTTACCGTTTTTCTCAATTGCTAAAACACAATTTATGAAACCTTGCTCCATTTCCTGAAAACATTCAACACAAAACCTCATCTTCAAGCACTATTTACATAACCTCTGACTCCTCTTGCAAAATGAAACATTCGCCTCAAAACAGTTTTACCTGTGTTCAAAATCAAACACGGCTCTCAAATCACAAACAAAGTGATCAAAATGATATACACTCTCAAGCAGTCAGTAAACAAAAATAGAAAACACACGAAAAATAGAAAACACATTGTTCAAAACATACAATTCTCAGGGAGAAGTACATTTTTTATCTAAAAAAATATTCATATTTTTCCGTCATTATCTTTTGATGAACGAAAACATGTTCTATCATAGTAGCTCAAAATTGATCAAAAATTACTACTCTGCTTTGCTCTTTGCAATTTAGTTTGTTGTTCTTCCTTCTCCTTGTACCCCTATTTTTACAGTACTGTACCCTGCATCTCACAAACTTGTCCTTTGTCTCTGTGATACTGTAAATCTTGTTCTTTGTTGATATGAACCTGCAACCAGTCAAAATCTATTGAGCAGTCAGTACTGTTAATAAATGGAAAGCACAATGTTCAGGGCCATACAATTCATCCATTGTACAGTATACAGCCTACAATGCACTGTACTACAGTATCCATTCTCAGACTTTCTCCTTCCCACCTTCAACAACCTGTTTGCTCTCTGAACTGGCTTATAGTGGTTGTGTCGCATCATTTGAAACAGGTTAAATCAATTTTGAGTGGTTGTGTTCAATCAATGACACATGTTCTCTATTTGTATTTGATTGTTGCCACTTGTGTTTACCAGTATGGATGACATGTGCATTAGAGTGCAGAATGTGTTTTGAGAATGAGAATGTGTTTAGAGTTTTGCTGAAATGTCTAAGTGAGATCTGCAAATTGTGTTTTACCATGTGAAATTGTTGAAGGTATTGACAACAGACTGCATAATTAGCTAAATGAGTCCAGGCAACTGAGAACTTTGTTCAGCCAATGGGTTTTAGTGTTTTAGCAATTGAGAAAAACTGTAATGTTCATTTCTCTACCATAAGCCATCTCCAACGTCGTTATAGAGAATTTAGCAGTACGTCCAACCGGCCTCACAACCACAGACCACATGTATGGGTGAGCGGTTAGCTGATGTCAATGTTGTGAACAGAGTGCCCACATTGTGGCGGTGGGGTTATGGTGTGGGCAGGCATAAGCTACGAACACAATTGCATTTTTATCCATGGCAATTTGAATGCACAGAGATTCCTGAGGCTTATTGTGAGGTCCATTTTATTAAAGGTATCTGTGACCAACAGGTGCATATCTGTATTCCCAGTCATGAGAAATGTTGTATTTATTTTATTTAACATTTATTTTGACATGCACCCTGAATAATTAAGTGATAGTGCCCTCGAAGCCAATGTTTGGAGGATATATTGGCACGATACAACGGGTTACCAACATATTCAATTAAAAACATTATTTTGATGAATTTATTCATACTATTTCATCCTTCCAACAAATATAGTCCCTACACTAATCTTTGTATATATCTATAAAAATGATGCCAGCTGATTCATGATTTCGACTGAGAAATGCTGTCTGTCTTGGCTGGACTCTGGACATGTTCATTATTATGGGACAGCTTGAGATCGAATTTTAATATTGAAACAATGTTGCAAATGTCAGAGAGACAGACAGCAGGGTTTATACAAATATCTCCTGTTGAAAACTAAATGTTAGTCTAAAAGAAATGTGACATAATGTGTAGATGCTTTTTTATAGTGGAGATCCAGTTTTTAAATTGCCCGGCTGGGCTGATGAGACAGTGAATTTCGCAGAGATGGAATAGGCATTTTAGCATCATAAATTTAGCCGGGGGTAACTTGTGGAATAGACTCTGGCTGGAATGCGGTTTTAACCAATCAACATTCAGGATCTGGCTGGAATGCGGTTTTAACCAATCAACATTCAGGATCTGGCTGGAATGCGGTTTTAACCAATCAGCATTAGAACCTCCCGTTGTATAATACTATATATATATATATATATATATATATTACTACCTTACAAAAGTTTGGGATAACTTAGAAATGTCCTTGTTTTCCATGAAAACATACATGAAATGAGTTGCAAAATGAATAGGAAATATAGTGAGGACGTTGACATGGTTATAAATAATTATGTATGATTGAAATAATAATTGTGTCCTTCAAACTTTGCTTCCGTCAAATAATCATCCATTTGCAGCAATTACAGCCTTGCAGACCTTTGGCTTCTAGTTGTCAATTTGTTGAGGACATCTGAAGATATATCACCCCATGCTTCCTGAAGCACCACCCACAAGTTGGATTGGCTTGATGGGCACTTCTTACGTACTATACGGTCAAGCTGCTCCCACAACAGCTCAACAGGGTTGATCTGGTGACTGTGCTGGCCACTCCATTATAGACAGAATACCAGGTTACTGCTTCTTCCCTGAATAGTTAATGCATAGTTTGGAGTTGTGCTTTGGGTCATTGTCCTGTTGTAGGAGGAAATTGGCACCATCCACATGGCATGGCATTGCAAAATTGAGTGATAGCTTTCCTTCTTCAAGATACATTTTACCCTGTACAAATCTCCCACTTTACCACCACCAAAGCACCCCCAGACCATCACGTTGCCTCCACCATGCTTGACAGATGGCGTCAAGCACTCCTCCAGCATCTATTTGTTTTTTCTGCGCCTCACAAATGTTCTTCTTTGTAACATGAACACCTCAAATTTAGATCCATAACACTTTTCCAATCTTCCTGTGTTCTTTTGCCCATCTCAATCTTTTTTTGGGGGGGGGGGTCAAGTCTGAGATATGACTTTTTCTTTGCAACTCTGCCTAGAAGGCCAGCATCCCGGAGTCACCTCTTCACTGTTGATGTTGAGACTGGTGTTTTGCGGATACTATTTAATGAAGCTGCCATTTGAGGACTTGTGAGGCATCGGTTTCTCAAACTAGACACTCTAATGTACTTGTCCTCTTGCTCAGATGTGCACCGGGGCCTCCCACTCCTCTTTCTATTCTGGTTAGGGCCAGTTTGCGCTGTTCAGTGAAGGGAGTAGTACACAGCGTTGTACGAGATCTTCAGTTTCTTGGCAATTTCTCGCATGGAATAGCCTTCATTTCTCAGAACAAGAACAGACTGACGAGTTTCGGAGGAAAGTTCTTTGTTTCTGGCCATTTTGAGTCTGTAGTTGAACCCATAAATGCTGATGCTCCAGATACTCAACTTGTCTAAAGAAGGCCAGTTTTATTGCTTCTATAATCAGCACAACAGTTTTCAGCTGAACTAACATAATTGCAAAAGGGTTGCCAATGATCAATTAGCCTTTTTAAAATGATACACCTGGATTAGCTAGCACAACATGCCATTGGAACGCCGGAGTGATGGTTGCTGATAATGAGCCTCTGTACGCCTGTAGATACTCCATAGAAAATCTGCCGTTTCCAGCTACAATAGTCATTTATTATTATATCAATTTGATGTTATATTAATGGAATTTGTTTTCCCCCAAAAATCTGTTGTTTCCAGCTTTGATGTTATTTTAATGAACAAAAAAATATGCTTTCTTTCAAAAACAAGGACATTTCTATGTGACCACAAACTTTTGGATAGTACTGTATGTATGTTGGTTATCTTATCTATCCATCTCCTACTCATTCAAGGGTTTTTATTTATTTAGAATATTTTCTACATTGTAGAATAATAGTGAAGACATCAAAACTAAGAAATAACACATATGGAATCATGTAGTAACCAAAAAAGTGTTAAACAAATCAAAATAGATTTTATATTTGAGATTCTTAAAAGTAGCCACCCTTTGCGTTGAAGACAGCTTTGCACACTCTTGACATTCTCTCAACCAGATTCATGAGGTAGTCACGTGGAATGCATTTCAATTAACAGGTGTGTCTTTGTTAAGTTAATTTGTGGAATTTCTTTCCTTAATGCGTTTGAGCCAATCAGTGTTGACATGACAAGGTAGGGTTGGTATACAGAAGATCACCCTATTGGGTAAAAGACCAAGTCCATATTATGGCAAGAACAGCTGAAATTAGCAAAGAGAAACAACAGTCAACAAATTTCAAGAACTGAAAGTTTCTTCAAGTGCAGTCGCAAAAACCATCAAGCGCCATGATGAAACTAGCTCTCATGAGGACCTCCACAGGAAAGGTAGACCCAGAGTTACCTCTTCTGCAGAGGATAAGTTCATTAGAGTTAACTGCACCCCAAATAAATGCTTCAGAGACTGTGTGAATTGCTGCAAAGAAACCAGTACTAAAGGACACCAATAAGAAGAGACTTGCTTGGGCCAAGAAATACGAGCAATTGACATTAGACTGGTGGAAATCTTCCCATTGGTTTAAGATTTTTGATTCCAACTGCCGTGTCTTTGTGAGACGCAGAGTATTCGAATGGATGATCTCCACGTGTGTAGTTCCAACTGTGAAGCATGGAGGAGGAGGTGTGATGGTGTGGGGGTGCTTCGCTAGTGACACGGTCTGTGATTTATTTAGAATTCAAGGCACACTTAACCAGCATGGCTACCACAGCATTTTGCAGCGATACCCCATACCATCTGGTTTGCACATAGTCCCACTATAATTTGTTTTTCAACAGGACAATGACCCAAAACACACCTCCAGGCTGTGTAAGGGCTATTTGACCAAGGATAGTGATGGTGCTGCATCAGATGACCTGGCCTCCACAATCACCCGACCTCAACCCAATTGAGATGGTTTGGGAGGAGTTGGACCGCAGAGTGAAGGAAAAGCAGTGTGCAAAGCCGTCATCAAGGCAAAGGTTGGCTACTTTGAAGAAACTAAAATATATTTTGATTTGTTTAACAATGTTTTTGGTTACAACATGATTCCAATGTCATTGTGTTACCACAATTTTGATATTGCAAGTGCAACTTCCACAGAGCAATGGCAGCCTCAGACCCTGAAGCCATGTTACTTTGCATTGTTAATGCTGAGCATACAAGGAAGATAAACCTCATCTCCCGTCCAGCAGCCGCTGTTGACGTAAACATTTTGAAGGAACATTTTGAGTTGAACCACAACTTTCAGCTTGCAGCATGAAGACCCTGACATTGATGGACAACTTACCTGCTTGATGATAATTGAAGAGTTGCCACAAAAAGCAACACTGCACATTTCAGTGGAAGAAGGAGATTCAAGTTCTACTCCAACCACTGACAGAATTACGGGGACCATGTCTGTTCCCTCAGCAACGTGTTGTATCAGTTCCCACAGCCCTATATTTCCTCAGCTCTATGGTCCTTCAGTTCTGTCTTCTAAACCAGGGATCGGCAACCCAAATGGGAGATACTTTTTTCAAATTCTCTCAATAGCTAGTATTTTTGGAGCTGCACTGAATGTGTCCATGTTTAAGAGGGGGAAAACAGAAAATATGGACATTATAGACAACCGGATGTTATGTGATAACAAATATTTCACGTATATTTTTTACACCGTTGATGTACACTCTAAAAGAATGTGTATGTATTATTTATTATTATTTTCTTAAACACAATACCAGACGTATTTCATAAGGCCTTATTTTGAGGGCCTAGATTTACCCTAATACAGGATCTTGAAACTCATACACATCACTTTCAACCAAACCACTCCCATCATTATCATATTTCCCAGCATACTCTGCAACAGCAAGTTGCAAGTGAATAAAAATGTTAAATTGGAAATACGGTTTATGTGTCTTTCTGTTGGGGAAGGGGCGACGTTTGGGCTGGCAATTCCTGGATTGAGGTGGCAGTTGTTTGATTGGTGTTGTGTCCAAATCAAATCATATTGTATTAGTCACATGCGCCGAATTAACAGTTAAATGCTTACTAACCAACAATGCAGTTACAAAAATAAATATGAATATGAATAATAGATAAAATTAACAAGTAATTAAAGAGAAACTGTAAAATAACAATAGCGAGACTATATACAGGGGGGTAATGATACAGAGTCAATGTGCGGAGGCACCGGTAAGTTGAGGTAGTATGTACATGTAGGTACTGTTATTAAAGTGACTGCATATATGACAAGAGTAGCAGTGGTGTAAAGAGGGGGTGAGGAGGTGGTGGGGGGCACTGCAAATAGTCTGGGTAGCCATTTGACTAGATGTTCAGGAGTCTTATGGCTTGGGGGTAGAAGCTGTTTAGAAGCCTCTTGGACTTAGACCTGGTGCTCCAGTACCACTTGCCGTGCAATAGCAGAGAGAACAGTCTATGACTAGGGTGGCTGGAGTCTTTGACAATTTTTAGGGCCTTCCTCTGACACCGCCTGGTATAGAGGTCCTGGATAGCAGAAAGCTTGGCCCCAGTGATGTACTGGGTCGTAGGCACAACCCTCTGTCATGCCTTGCGTTCGGAGGCCGAGCAGTTTCCATACCAGGCAGTGATACAACCCAAGCTCTCGATGGTGCAGCTGTAGAATCTTTTGAGGATCTGAGGACCCATGCAAAATATTTTCAGTCTCCTGAGGGGGAATAGGTTTTGTCATGCCCTCTTCATGACTGTCTTGGTGTGCTTGGACCATGTTAGTTTGTTGGTGATGTGGACACCAAGGAACTTGAAGCTGTCAACCTGCTCCACTGCAGCCCGTTGATGAGAATGGGGGCGTACTCTGTCCTCTTTTTCCTGTCGTCCACAATCATCTCCTTTGTCTTGATTACTTCGAGGTAGAGGTTGTTGTCCTGGCACCACATGGCCAGGTCTCTGACCTCCTCCCTATAGGCTGTCTCGTCATTGTCGGTGATCAGGCCTACCACTTGTGTCCTCTGCAAATGTATTGATGGTGTTGGAGTCGTCCTGGCCGTGCAGTCATGAGTGAACAGGGAGTACAGGAGGGGACCGAGCAGGCACTCCTGAGGGGCCCCTGTGTTGAGGATCAGCATGGCGGATGTGTTATTACCTACCCTTACCACCTATGGGGCAGCCCATCAGGAAGTCCAGGATCCAGTTGCAGAGGGAGGTGTTTATTCCCAGGGTCCTTAGCTTATTGATGAGCTTTGAGGGCACTATGGTGTTAAACGCTGAGCTGTAGTCAATGAATAGCATTCTCACAAAGGTGTGGATCTGTTGGGGCGGTATGCAAATTGGAGTGGGTCTAGGGTTTCTGGGATGATGGTGTTGATGTGAGCCATGACCAGCCTTTCAAAGCACTTCATAGCTACAGACATGAGTGCTACGGGTCGGTAGTCATTTAGGCAGGTTACCTTTGTGTTCTTGGGCACAGGGACTATGGTGGCCTGCTTAAAACATGTTGGTATTACAGACTCGGACAGGGAGAGGTTGAAAATGTCAGTGAAGACACTTGCCAGTTGGTCAGTGCATGCTCGCAGTACACGTCCTGGTAATCCATCTTGCCCTGCAGCCTTGTGAATGTTGACCTGTTTAAAGGTCTTACTCACATCGGCTGCGGAGAGCGTGATTAGTCTTCCGGAACAGCTGGTGCTCTCTTGTATGTTTCAGTGTTATTTGCCTCAAAGCAAAAGTATCTATTCTTTCCATTAAATCTTTGACCAATCTCTGTCATGCTCACAGACCTGGTGGAGTAGCATGAATTTCAAGTAATTAGCAACCAAGCAGTTGTGATTTCAAATCCCAAGTGAAATATAGTCACAATTAAACCAGCATTCAGCAGCATACTGTCCTTTTACAGCAATAACACCTTAATTCAGTAACTTGTTGTTTACCTTACTTCCACTGCAACCAGTAGCCTGTAGTGTCAAATTACAGTGCTGTCATGTCTTTGGCATCATTAAACTGAAGACTTATTTTTATCAAATAAATTCTCTGTAATTATTATTATGTGGTTAAACTAACTTAATCATGTAAATGTAATTAACAAGGAAGTCGGGGCACAAAGGAATATATTCAGATTACATAGTTATAATTTTCCCAAAAAACTTTCAGATATTTTAACATTGTAAATTGTTGGTTATCTGCATGAACCCAGTGTTCACTATAAGTCATCCATACATCAATTGTCTTAAATTATTTAGGTAGTTAGTAAATAAATGATCACAGAAATGCATAAACAAACGAACAGTAGATATAGTTACAAGGAAATGATAGCGGAGTTTCCTTAGTGGGATAAACCGGTATCGCGGCTTGGTGGACAAAAAAGACACTACAATGTTGATAATTATAACAATTGAAATGCTAATCCTTTGCACATGAACGCCCACTCATTCGGGAACAATTGCAATCAATATATATATTTACGCTCAGTGTGTCGTCGTGGTCTCTGTTGGAGAGTTTGTCCGCCCTCTCACTCTCTGCCGTGGTTAGAATGGGTAGTTCAGAGTAACATTCAGCAATGTTGTTATAGAATAGATGTTTCAGCGGTTGAGGGTCTTCGCGTTCAATGATACTGAATTCCTAGCTGCAGACTAGTAATTAGTATCAAAGATCTGTTCTTATTCTGTCTGTTCGATAGTCTCAGAGTTTAACCACGTGGTATGGTTAAGAATTCAGCAATCGTCAGAAACTTTAGCCCTCTCGTGGTTATCGAGGTAAGCTGGTCTCTACTCAAACCTTAGCCCTCTCGTAATTGAGAGAAGCATGGTCTGAAGATAAATTCCTAAGGTGGGGGTTATATTCGTAAGAACAGAAAGGGGCTGTCCCACGACGCCAGATCAATGTATGTGCTCATGGGGCAGACCTCTGATTTAGTTAAACTCCAAAGGGAATTGGAGTTTCCTTCATTAAACTCGCTGTACCCAAAGAGTGCAACGTCATGACAGTGTATTTCATGGCATAAAAGGAAACATGTCAGAGAGGTAAAGAACAGGATGGTTTTTCACAACCATCACAGCTGTCCCGCCCTGACCGTAGAGAGCATTTTATGTCTCTATTTTGGTTTGGTCAGGGTGTGATTTGGGTGGGCAGTCTATGTTCTATGATTTTCTATTTCTATGTGTTTGGCCGGGTGTGGTTCTCAATCAGAGGCAGCTGTCTATCGTTGTCTCTGATTGAGAACCATACTTAGGTACCCTTTTCCCCCACCTGTTTTGTGGGAAGTTACCTTAGACTTTGTTCAGGGCACATAGCCTAAAGCTTCACGGTTTGTCTTTGTTCTTTGTTTTGTCGGCATCGTTTTTAATAAAGAGAAAATGTACGCTTACCATGATGAACCTTGGCCCAGTCCTTCAGCAAGCCATGACAGAACTTCACACCACCAACGGACCAATCAGCATGGTAAGGTGGACTCCTGGACATGGGAGGATGTTCTGGACGGCAAGAGAGTCTACACATGGGAGGAGATCCTGGCGGGAAGGGAACGCCTTCCATGGGAACAGGTGGAGGCAGCTAGGAGAGCAGAGGCAGTCGGAGAAAGGAACCAGCGGTATGTGGGAACACGGCTGGCAAGGAAGCCCGAGAGGCAGCCCCAAAGAATTTGGGGGGTGGCACACGGGGAGTGTGGCAGAGTCAGGAAGCAGACCTGAGCCAACTCCCCGTGCTTACCGTGGAGAGCATGGGACTGATCAGGCCCCGTGCTATGGGGTGATGCTCACGGTGTCGAGGCGGAGCATTCACAGGCCAGAGGGCTCGGTGAAAGGCGTCCCGCATTTGTCGGGTGGAAGCTGGCATCCAGCCAGAACGGGTGGGGCCAGCTCTGTGCTCGAGACCACCAGTGCGCCTCCACGGCCCAGTGTATCCGGTGCTTCGGACAAGGAAGAGGCCTCCCGGATGTCTCCCCAGCCCCTGCTCCCAGAGCCAGGTCACCTGTGCGTCTCCCCAGCCCGGTGAGTCCTGTGCCTCCCTCCTGTCCGGAGCTGCCAGAGTCTCCCTCCTGTCCGGAGCTGCCAGAGCCTCCCTCCTGTC
This sequence comes from Oncorhynchus nerka, assembly GCF_034236695.1. NCBI lineage: Eukaryota > Metazoa > Chordata > Actinopteri > Salmoniformes > Salmonidae > Oncorhynchus > Oncorhynchus nerka. The sequence goes on along the minus strand of NC_088412.1, from coordinate 49,782,550 downwards.
CGGAGCTGCCAGAGCCTCCCTCCTGTCCGGAGCTGCCAGAGTCTCCCTCCTGTCCGGAGCTGCCAGAGTCTCACTCCTGTCCGGAGCTGCCAGAGTCTCACTCCTGTCCGGAGCTGCCAGAGTCTCACTCCTGTCCGGAGCTGCCAGAGTCTCACTCCTGTCCGGAGCTGCCAGAGTCTCACTCCTGTCCGGAGCTGCCAGAGTCTCACTCCTCTTCCTCTAACGCTCTCTCCAAAATTGGCTTCCATTGTTGCCTATTTATAGTACTCAAGCTCTGATTTCTAAGTGAAGAAATTAGCTATAAGTGTTGTCACACGTCAGCACTGGGTGTAGGTAATCTGTAAATGAGTGAGGCATTTGGAATGGCAGTGTTTTCCAAACGAAACACAAGACCTGTTAGTTTTGAATGATGTGTCTAATGTAGAGATCTGTGTTTAGTGTTTTGCAAAAGTGTGTCTACAATTTTACAATTGCAAACTGAGTGTAAAGCAGATAATGTGCTTGCAGTTTTGCAGACTTGGTTTGAAGATCAGGTACATGAGTTAATGGTTTCACTGATTGTGCCTCAAGTACCACTTTTAGTGTGTAAGCGATTGTGAAAAACTAATAATCTAATCTGAGAGTGGTTACATTTCTCCAGGCCCATCCCTCAGCCTTTTACCAAAACAGAGGCGGGGTGACTGTTTTGTTAATGTCTCATCTGTGTATTTTCCCTAAACAGCTGCATGGTGTTATTATATGTAGTAGAAAGCGATGGGTTAGAAGAAGCCGACATAACCAACCCTTGAAGTAAAATGTAGCATCCATATGTCAATTTTGATAGTGATTTATCCTGCAATAGATGTCGCTCAATTGGTAACATACATGTTTGCGTTCTTCTATACTGTCTCTTAAGGGGAAAGTAATCTAAAAGTAACTGAATGTAATCAGATTACATTACTGAGTTTGGGTAATCCAAAAGTTGTTACTAATAAAAAAAAAATTGACAGGTAACTAGTAACTATAACGGATTACATTTAGAAAGTAACCTACCCAACCCTGGTCTGTTACCTGTGTGAAGCAGGATATGAAATCTGACACCACTTGAAGCTGGGATGTCAATCTTATCATTTAATTCGCTCTTCCGACTGTCCATCAACACAGCCACTAAAAGCAAATGGCTGGAATCCATACATCATAATGCAGCAGGAGAGAGTGGTTTTGTTACTGTAGCACATATAGAGATTGATTTATAGCCAGTAATTTAAAATATTTCACAGATTTTAAACAAAACAACACTTTCTCTTTGTTAAAGACGGACAAGATTAATGAGATTTCAGGAAGCCAAGCTAGAGCTCTGTGAGATGTTCACAGCGATCGGGGCAGAAGCTTTGATCAAGAGAGACGTTTAGAAAATATGCACATTTTCTCTAACAATAAATAAACAAATATGTATTTTACAATTATAAGGAAGGTGAAATCTTATACTTAGTAATTTTATGAATACTATATTTAGACAAAAATGTCACTTCAAGCCTTATTCATACAGTTTTATTAAAAAGGAAATACGTCATATAAAATATTTAATATTTTTACCATATTTGTACTGTGTACTTGAGCTTGTGTCCTCAAATGTGACTACACCTCTGCAATTTACAATTAATTTTACCAGAAAGGTGAGATGTTAACCTTTCTTGAAATATTACTAGTTATTATTACTAATAACTAGCATTACTAGTTAATAATTACTTTTGGAAATTAGGTAGATTACATTTTCAATTACATTATATTACATTTAATAGTTAAATTGGATTTTTTGTAAGTCTGTTTCTCTATAGTGACCCGTTTGTGTTTCAAAATAATCATTTTTTATATAGAGCTTTGTGAGACATATGATAACGTCTAAGGGTCATCAAATTCCTCCAGTTTCCTTTGACAGCCGCCTTGGAAAAGGTGAACATGAAAGGTAGCTTATCTGTGAGGTAGGAGTCTGTTTGTCTGTCAGGGCTCTTCAACCCTGTTCTTGGAGTCCTACCATCCTGTAGATTTTCAGTCCAACCCTAATCTAGCGCACCTGATTCTAATAATTAGTTAGTTTATAAGCTGAAATCGGGTTAGTTATAACTGGGGTAGGTGAGAAAATCTGAAGTGCCGACGACAGTTTACTGTGTGTGTGTCTTTATCCTGGCTGACACCATTACAGACGCCCAAGGGGAGTTGAAGCCTGAGCTCCTACTGGTCCTGGGCCTCCTAAGTGCCCCCATATCCCCTCACCCAGGTGTGTATGTGTCTGTGGGCATCCTAAGTTTGCCCATATCCCCTCATCCAGGTGTGTGTGTGTGTGTCTATGGGCATCCTAAGTGCGCCCATATCTCCTCTAGAGTAGGGATGAAAGATGGTAACATTGAGTTCAACCAACACAGAAAACATGTTAGATTGGTGCGTTGAAAACCAAAATGATTCAGTCAAAAAGAAGGCAGTTCACAGTTCACACACAAAACAGACGAACTCCAAAATGTTCATTTTGTGACTTTTACTGTGTTTCTTTCTTGTTTGGAGGAGCACGGTGAAATATATTTATTTCAGTCTAAGCCAAACTCGGCCTACGGAACCCCAAGGACTGAGTCGTTTTTTTGCCCTGACACAAAAACAAACCAAAAAGATCAGCTTTGTAGGTCAAAAACCAAAATGTGCACCCCTTGGGGTTCAGAGGACTGAATTTGGACAACCTTGGTCTAAGCCTTCTACAGTGTGTGTAAAGGACCATTATTTAGATACAAATATACTCATCAATAATATAAACACAACATGCAACAATTGAAACAATTTGACTGAGTTACAGTTCATACAAGGAAATCAGTCAATTAAAATACATTTGGGATTTCACATGACTGGGCAGGGGCGCAGCCATGGGTGGGCCTGGGAGGGCATAGGCCCGCCCACTGGGGAGCCAGGCCCAGCCAATCAGAATGAGTTTCATCACCTTTCCGGGTGGCTGGTCTCCGACCATCCCACAATTGAGGAAGCTGGATGTGGAGGTCCTGGGCTGGTGTGGTTACATGTGGACTGCGGTTGTGAGGCTGGTTGAACGTACTGCCAAGTTCTCTAAAATGACGTTAGAGGCAGCTTATGGTAGAGAAAATCACATTAAATGATCTGGCAACAGCTCTGGTGGACATTCCTGCAGTCAGAATGCCAATTGCACGCTCCCTCAACATCTGTTGCATTGTGTTGTGTGACAAAATATGAACATTTTAGAGTGGCCTTTTATTGTACCCAGCACAAGGTGCTACTGTGTAATGATCATCCTGTTTAATCAGCTTCTTGATATGCCACACCTGGCAGATGGATGGATTGTCTTGGCAAAGGAGAAATGCAAGAGAGAGAGAGAAAAACAGAGAGAGAGCTGTATGTTGTCATTTTTTCCACTTTGCTAGCGAATGCAAGTAGCTAGTCTAGTTTACACAAACAGCTGGCGCAAACCGGATGCTATGTTAGCTAGCTGGTTATGACTATCCAACACTGGAACTCTTCCAAGTCAAGGTATGTTTTGGGTTTTACTAATTAACTGCTAAACTGCTTACTGACTGTACCTCATGATTGCAGCGGGTTTACTAACGCATTAGTTCTATTTGCTATGTTGACTATGACGTTACTTTAGCTAATATGGTGACAATGATGTAGGCTGTGTGTTGAGGTTTAGTGGTTATGATACGAAGGTTTTGCTTGGAAAGTTTTTTTTATCTGGTCACAACTGTGTTGTGCATTGAAGTCTACAAGTGAAGGGAAAAGGTGAGTGGAGGAGAGCTTGTAGATGCGGGAAGGAATACAATGAGCTGTTTGTATGTGGCTATGAAAGTGAACTGTTTGTGTGTGATCAGGGAGCATTAATTCTGCTGATTATGTTGAAAAACGTTTCTTAAACGGAAAAAACGTAACGAAACGGGGATAAACAAACCTGAATTTGTACAATAGAAACTCTCGTTTGCAACTGTTGAAATAATGATTGCACACTAGATCAGCTAGATGCAGGCAAGAGTGTGTCACTTATCTTTCACCTCAAATCTTTCTCTCGACCTATTTGCACCTACGTTGTAAACGTTCATTCATAGGCTAGTTCGTAGCAACCTCATGATAGCTATAGGGAAAATTCAAATATCATAGTAGCCTAAACCTATCGATGTTACATTGAACAGCCGCATATATCCCCCCCCCCCCCCCCCCCCATTTGACTCTATGTAAACTGGAAACCACATATCCTGAGGCTGCATTTCTTGTAGCTGGGGATTTTAACAAGGCTAATCTGGAGAAAAAAAATTCTATCAGCATATCGATTGTGCAGCCAGGGCTGGTAAAACCCTAGATCATTGTAATTCTAACTTCCGCGATGCATATAAGGCCCTCCCCCGCCCTCCATTCGGAAAAGCTGACCACGACTCCATTTTGTTGCTCCCTACATATAGACAGAGACTAAAACAGGAAGCTCCCACACTCAGGTCTGTTCAACGCTGGTCCGACCAATCTGATTCCACGATTCAAGATTGCTTCGATCACGTAGACTGGGATATGTTCCGCATTGCGTCAAACAACAACATTGACGAATACGCTGATTCGGTGAGCGGGTTTATTAGCAAGTGCATCGGCGATATCGTACCCACAGCAACAATTAAAACATTCCCAAACCAGAAACCGTGGATTGATGGCAGCAGTCGCACAAAACTCAAAGCGCGAACCACTGCTTTTAATTAGGGCAAGGTGACCGGAAACATGACCAAATACAAACAGTGTAGCTATTCCCTCCTGAAGGCAATCAAACAAGCTAAGCGTCAGTATAGAGACAAAGTAGAGTCGCAATTCAACGGCTCAGACACGAGAGGTATGTGGCAGGGTCTACAGTCAATCACGGACTATAGAAGGAAAACCAGCTCCATTGCGGACCAGGATGTCTTGCTCTCAGACAGACTAAACAACTTCTTTGCTCGCTTTGAAGACACTACAGTGCCACTGATATGGCCCGCTACCAAAACCTGCGGGGTCTCCTTCACTGCAGCCGAGGTGCAACTGAGTCCTGGACTTCCTGACGGGTAACTACATCTCCACCCCACTGATCCTCAACACTGGGGCTCCACAAGGGTGCGTTCTCAGCCCTCTCCTGTACTCCCTGTTCACCCACGACTGTGTGGCCATGCACACCTCCAACTCAATCATCAAGTTTGCAGATGACACTACAGTGGTAGGCTTGATTACCAACAATGACGAGACGGCCTACAGGGAGGAGGTTAGGGCCCTCTGAGTGTGGTGGCATGAAAATAACCTCACACTAAATGTCAACAAACAACAACAAGAGAGATTATAGTGGACTTCAGGAATCAGCAGAGGGAGCACCCCCCTATCCACATCGACGGGACAGTAGTGGAGAGGGTAGAAAGTTTTAAGTTCCTCGGCGTACACATCACGGACAGACTGAAATGGTCCACCCACACAGACAGCGTGGTGAAGAAGGCGCAGCAGCGTCTCTTCAACCTCAGGAGGCTGAAGAAATTCAGCTTGTCACCAAAAACACTCAAACTTTTACAGATGCACAATCGAGAGCATCCTGTCGGACTGTATCACCGCCTGGTACGGCAACTGCTCCGCCCATAACCGTAAGGCTCTCCAGAGTGTAGTGAGGTCTGCACAAGGCATCGCCGGTGGCAAACTACCTGCCCTCCAGGACACCTACACCACCCGATGTTACAGGAAGGCCATAAAGATCATCAAGGACAACAACCACCCGAGCCTCTGCCTGTTCACCCCACTATCATCCAGAAGGCGAGGTCAGTACAGGTGCATCAAAGCAGGGACCGAGAGACTGAAAAACAGCTTCTGTCTCAAGGTTATCAGACTGTTATACAGCCATCACTAACATTGAGTGTGTAACGGCATTCAGAGGTGGAAGAAGGATCGGACCAAAGCGCACTTCATATAATGTTTACATACCCTACATTACTCATCTCAAATGTACAGTGGGGCAAAAAAAGTATTTAGTCAGCCACAAATTGTGCAAATTCTCCCACGTAAAAAGATGAGAGGCCTGTAATTTTCATCATAGGTACACTTCAACTATGACAGACAAGCGCACCTGTGATAAATTCAATTGATTGGACATGATTTGTAAAGGCACACATCTGTCTATATAAGGTCCCACAGTTGACAAGTGTCATGACGTTTGCCCTGTTGGTGAGGTTTATGACCCCCATAAATACCTGTCCCCCTTTCCTCTCTCTCTACTCTACAGAGTGACTCTTGGAATGCCCTTTGTTAACATAGAGAGAGTCTGGTAACATCAAAAGGTTGGGGGCCAGAACCATATTTTGGTAATCCAACCAGTTGAAAATATGCTTTGGTACTTAAAGAATATGATGTCAGATCACTTGTCATCTGAGACATTATTACTGATGATAGGATGACATAAACTGTATCTTGGAAAGTCTACACATTCTAGTTATCAGATTCACATGGAATTGGTGTGCAATTTAAATGTTTAAAAATGAAACTATTTGTGAAAAGATTACATTTATTTTAGCTTCTAAATGAGAGAATGGTTTTCCTAGAGTAAAAACTCTGCTCACTCAGTGGCCCCGCTCAGTGGCCCCGCTCAGTGGCCCGCTCAAGTGAACAGATGTTGGTTGTAAACTATGAAACACGCCCTTCTCTCCACCACTATATCACCCTTTACAAATATGTAACGTAGGACGTGAGGACGGCTGTCCAGACGTTAAAAGGGCTAATATCAACTAAAGAACTAATCCAACCTCAGCGTGAGCTCAAAGTATGGCAACTTGGTATGAACTTTGAACTCTTTTTCACTAAATAAGTGATACCATTGAGTTAGCAGCAGCAGCTGAAAACGTGGGCTAGGAAAGGACGGACAAAGTATCTCTTCTACCACGCGGCGATGGTACTACAACGTATCCACTCTTCCACCAGACATTCTTCAAAATACAAGGAAGATCTCTGTTGGGCAACATGGCCTTCCATCTACGACCTATTGAAGCACAGCTCAGAGTAAATATTTCTTGCATTTTCCTTTTCCAATTGGGCGGTTATTTAGAATGCATAAGATTCTGTAAGATTCTGTATTTACGATAGCATAGCTTTACAAGGTATGTACAGAGTCCAAATCCTTTGTTCCTCAGTCATCCCGCGCTTTCATTCAAACCCCCCAACCTCCTTTCTTTGTGTAACCAGCGTCATATCTGTTCCGACGCTAGGGACGTTTTCTTTCATGACGTAATTAGTCATCAATATATGACCCATCCTGTGTATCTGTAATTCTGTGTGATTGTCTAGGTTTTTAGGAATTGTCCATAGAGCTCCGAGACAGGATTGTGTCAAGGCATAGATCTGGGGCAGGGTACCTAAAACATTCTGCAGCATTGAAGGTCCACAAGAATACAGTGGCCTCCATCATTCTTAAATGGAATAATTTTGGAATCACCAAGACTCGTCCTAGAGCTGGCCACCCGGCCAAACTGATCAATCGGGGAAGAAAAGCCTTGGTCAGGGAGGTGTCCAAGATCCCAATGGTCACTCTGACAGAGCTCCAGAGTTCCTCTGTGGAGATGGGACAACCCTTCCAGAAGGACAACCGTCTCTGCAGTGTCAATCAGGCCTGTATGTTAGAGTGGCTAGATGGAAGTCACTCTTCAGTGAAAGGCACATGACAACCCGCTTGGAGTTTGCCAAAAAGCACCTACAGGACTCTCAGACCATGAAAAACAAGATTCTCTGGTCTGATGAAACCACTTTCGCCTGAATGCAACGTGTCACATCTGGAGGAAACCTGGCACCATCCCTACGGTGAAGCATGGTGGTGGCAGCATCATGCTGTGGGGATGTTTTTCAGCGACATGGACTGGGAGACTAGTTAGGATCGAGGGAAAGATGAACGGAGCCAAGTACAGAGAGATACTTGATGAAAACCTGCTCCAGTGTGCTCAGGACCTCAGACTGGGGTGAAGGTTCACCTTCCAACAGGACAACAACCCTAAGACAACTTAGGAGTGGCTTCGGGACAAGTCTTTGAATGTCCTTGAGTGGCCCAGCCAGAGCCTGGACTTGAACCCGATTTAACATCTCTAGAGAGATCTGATAATGGCTGTGCAGCGACGCTCCTCATCCAACCTGACAGAGCTTAAGAGTATCTGCGGAGAAGAATGGGAGAAACTCCCCAAATACAGGTGTGCCAAGTTTGTAGCATCATACTCATGAAGACTCGAGGCTGTACAAAGTACTGAGTAAATGGTCAAAATATTTATGTAAATGTGATATTTAAGTAGTTTTTTTTATTTATAAATTTGCAAAAAATTTCGAAAAACCTGTTTTTGCTTTGTAATTATGGGGCATTGTGTGTAGATTGATGGAAAAATAACTATTTTAGCCATTTTAGAAGAAGGCTGTAACCTAACAAAATGTCAAGGGGTCTGAATATTTTCCGAATGCACTGTATATATACACTATATAAACACTCACTCATGCCACATTGACACTCCCACACAAAACCCACACACATTCACATACACTACATACTTTCTTTTATGAATATAACCTTATTTCTATTACAGCATACTGTCATTCATATTATATTCACCCAGCTTAATGTAACATCAAAAGGTTTAGGCTACTACATGATGCTCAAATTTTCCCTGTAGTCATCATGAGGTTGCTACAACCTAGCCTATGATTTAAAGAAAGTTTACAATGCAGGTGCACACAGGTCGAGAGAAAGATTTGAGGTGACAGACAGTGACACTTTAAATATTACACTCTTGCCTGCATCTAGCTGATCTAGAGTGTAATCACTAGTCCAGCTGCAAACAAGATTTGTTATTGAACATCTTCTAGATATATACAGTATCTTGCCCCCTCTTAATTTCTTTCTTCCCTATTGGCCAGATGTTCACAACAAATAATGTCATTTCTGGAATGCCATAAGTGTAGACATACAGTATAGTAAATCCAGTCAGAACAATATTGTAAACATCATTACAACCAAAATGAGAGGTATCTGTGTATGACAAATGGAGAAATGGAAAACAAATGTAACCACTAAACATCTGAAAGTAAAGCCCGAGGGGAAAAGTGCATGCCAGAGAGGAGTGAGAGAAGGAAGGCTTGAAACCTGCAGAAAGGGGAAAAAAAGAAGAACATACAGATGTAAGATCTTAATTGGATCACCCTGCAACGCAGGACATTTTTTACTTGTAGTGTATTTGAAGTTTAAAAAGGCTTCTGAGGTTTGTAATTTCCATTTCTAAATTTCAGACTTGATTTTCTCTTACGAAAAATGTATCCATTATTTAATAATTCACATAATTATTCACATATCCTGGTGATGGAATATTATTTTCTTGCTGTAGCAAACTGGTTCAAATGAAGATCCTATATCTGTACACTCAGCTTATTTACCAATCTAATTCCACCACTCTCTCAAACCAGATCAGGTGCACTGTAAACCCTAACGTGCTGACAACCTGTTGCACTTAATATATAGTACAGTTACTTAAAACCTGTTAGAGCTACTAGTTCCCCTTTGGGAACTCCCCCCACCCCCCCTGAGCTGTAATGTGGCGCAGGGAACGCAAGAAATAATCCTAAAAATATTTAACCTCCACAGAATCGCTTGAAAAATGGCTCAAATGAAAGATAAAGAAGTTATTTATCTACCCAGCAAGTCAGATTTCTAAAATGTTTTACGGCGAAAACATAGCACATATTTATGTCCAACCACCACTGCATACATACCTCATTAGCATAGCCAAGTAGGAAAAAATATGCAATCAACAAACGCAGGATTAAAAGAAAATCATTTCACTAACCTTTTGAAATCTTCATCAGATGACAGTAATATAACATGTTACACAGTACATTCATTTTTTTTTCAATAATCTGCAATATATATCCATAAATCTCTGTTTACAATTATGCATCGTTCAAAAAATGCTACTGCAATGTCAGGAGAAATAAAATAGCTCCGCAGATAACGTCAGCTAACAAGGAATACACATCATAAACTTTGACTAAATATGCATGTTTTACATATGTATGGCAAGATAAACTTCTTCTAAATGCAATCGCTATGTTACAATTATTTTTAACGTTACATTTGGCGTTCACTAGGCTATAATAGAGAGTCGGCGCTCCCATTTAGCATACTGACTCCTCTATCTTGGAGTCGACAGAAACCCAAAATGAAGACATAAATATTCCCTTACCATGGCTGTTCTTCCTTCAGAAGACCTGGAAGGGTTAATACTCACCAAGTTAGCGTTCAGTTTTCAAGTCTGTGTCTTTCCGTTCTCAAACTAGACACTTTTCGGTCGAAATGTATGCAAATTTCAAGTGGATGCGCACCAAAACGTCGAAAGTATACATTATATTTCGAGTAAACTTGTCAAACTATGTTTATAATTAAGCCTTAACATGTTATAAAGGTCTACAGCAATCGTGAGGGCGAACAGAGAAACACACGTTGTTCAGTCCATCCTGAGGGAAAGAGAGAAATTTCCCAGCTCCCATTGGTGAAACTTTTTTTTTGCGTCACCGGGACGTTTGGGCACGCTGAACGTCTCGTGAGCGCGCGATTCTCACAGTTACACGCCTCATCGAAAGCAGGCTTCACGCTGAAGACGTAGAAACTGTTTCCATGGTTATAACTGCTTGGGAAGTGTGTATACGATGACGTTGAAGTGGTGGCAACTTTTTTCATTACAAGAGAGACTTTGGGAGAATGCATGCCCTGAGACTTCTGCTTTACATAGAGACAAAATTTAAACGGTTTTATAAGCTTTAGAGTGTTTCCTATTCGATAATAATTTTTATATGCATATATTAGCAACTTTTGACAAAAATTTATCATGGTTTATATGGGTGCCGAATTCCTCCAGAAGGGGCAGTATTCAGGGCTAGCCCTAACAGGTTTTAAAGTACAGTTACTTAAAGTGATTTTGTACTCATTACTCAAACCTATAGAGTCACTGTGACCCTGTAGGTGGTTCAGATTTGAGTTGTGTCAGTTCCTGGGGCCTTCATCAAGTTCCGAGGCAAATGTTCCATGGGCATCGCATTCGCATCGCATATTGACGCCTCACACTTTCACACTTCATGTACGCTGTTGCTACTCTGTTTATTATATATCCTGATTGCCTAATCACTTTTACCCTGACCCACATATGCGTACTGTATTACCTTAATTACCTCAACTACTGTACTGTACCTTGTACCCCTGCACATTGACTCAGTACTGGTACTCCTTGTAAATAGCCTCCACATTGACTCAGTACTGGTACTCCTTGTAAACAGCCTCCACATTGACTCAGTACTGGTACTCCTTGTAAATAGCCTCCACATTGACTCAGTACTAGTACTCCTTGTAAACAGCCTCCACATTGACTCAGTACTGGTACTCCTTGTAAATAGCCTCCACATTGACTCAGTACTGGTACTCCTTGTAAATAGCCTCCACATTGACTCAGTACTGGTACTCCTTGTAAACAGCCTCCACATTGACTCAGTACTGGTACTCCTTGTAAACAGCCTCCACATTGACTCAGTACTGGTACTCCTTGTAAACAGCCTCCACATTGACTCAGTACTAGTACTCCTTGTAAACAGCCTCCACATTGACTCAGTACTGGTACTCCTTGTAAACAGCCTCATTATTGTTTTTCATTGTGTTACTATTTCCTATTTTATTTAGCAAATATTTGTCTTCCTTTTAACTCAATGTTTTTCAGAAAGTCTACAGATGTTGAATTCCGCGAATCCGACTAATAACATTTTAATTTGATGCTCATCTCTCTCTCTCTCTGTCTCTTTCTCTCTCTCTCTTCTGTCGCATGCATATGGGTCTTCCTATAAACTAGGGTACCAGTGAGGAATTCCTACACTGGACAACTTGTAACAGCTGTTGATAATTCACCAATTCATAAGTTCTCCAGCTCCCTTATAATTATTTGTGATTATATTTTTTTATCCGTTTTTGCAAGAGATGTGGCCACATTCATTTGTTTCCCACCACTTCAATTGAAGGGGGTTGTGCTACTCTGCTGCAGTAAAACCATGTGTGGTTATTATGAGGACGATAACATCTAATGTTGGCTTCAACTTGGCTTTCCAAACAAGTCCTTCCATTAAAAAAGGAACCTGGTTTTTGGTCACTTTCTAATAATAAAAACAACGATGGTGAGATAAATGATACAGCTATTCATGTCTTTATTATGTGTGCCTGTGTTGGCCAAATACTGTAGATTACAGAAATATCTCCATGCATGCGTCCAATCTATGTATTTAGTCAGGCAATATCCACATTATTTGCACATATTTTAGAATGTAAAAACAATTTCATCATCAAGGCTTATAAAATGCATTATTCTTAAAGTGGTGAAGTGGTACACTTCATGCATGCTTTTTGGGGAGGTGGGTTCTACAGTATATTAGGCCCTCTATGTACAATTATATAAATTATACAATTTTATTACATTGAGGTCCTTGAAAATTACAATTACAATTAAGTGCTTGAAAAAGTCCCTGAAAGTCCTTGAATTTGACTTGCCAATGTCTGTATGAACCCTGCTTAAAGGATGTATAATCCTAGGTCTATGTTGTTATACAGGTGGAGCTATGGGCTAATTTGCATATATTCACTTGTATTTCTTTAAGTACACATGAAGAACTGCATTAAAAAATATTTTATTTTTATTTTGTTTCAAACCATTTTGAAATGTTTATCCCAATGTCACACATTGGCCCCATTTACGTATAGAAAGACCCATATGCACACATGATATTAGTGTTCTGTTATTAAAAGGGACTTTGTGTCTCATGGCCAGGAGTTGGTCCTTACTTTCCCTGTTCCTCCAGTCCCACTGTGATCTACATTCTGATCTACATCTACTGGTTGCATCACCACCTGGTATGGAAACTGCTCGGCCTCAGACCGCAAGGCACTATAGAGCGTAGTGCGTATGGCCCAGTAAGTTGCTGGGGACAAGCTTCCTGCCATCCAGGACCTTTATACCAGGCGGTGTCAGAGGAAGGCCCTAAAAATGGTCCAATTCCAACCACTCTCTGCTACGGCAAGTGGTACCAGAGCACCAAGTCTAGGTCCAAAAGGCTTCTTATTAACAGCTTCTACTCCCAAGCCATAAGACTCCTGAACAGCTAATCAAAGGGCTACCCAGACCCCTCTTTTACGCTGCTGCTACTCTCTGTTTATTACCTATCGTTGGTCACTTTAACTCTACCTACATGTACATATTACCTCAATTACCTCGACTAACCGGTGCCCCGGCATATTGACTCTGTACTGGTACCCCCTGTATATAGCCTCCATATTGACTCTGTACTGGTACCCCCTGTATATAGCCTCCCTATTGACTCTGTACTGGTACCCCCTGTATATAGCCTCCCCATTGACTCTGTACTGGTGCCCCCTGTATATAGCCTCCCTATTGACTCTGTACTGGTACCCCCTGTATATAGCCTCCCAATTGACTCTGTACTGGTACCCCCTGTATATAGCCTCCCCATTGACTCTGTACTGGTGCCCCCTGTATATAGCCTCCCCATTGACTCTGTACTGGTGCCCCCTGTATATAGCCTCCCTATTGACTCTGTACTGGTACCCCCTGTATATAGCCTCCCTATTGACTCTGTACTGGTACCCTGTATATAGCCTCCCCATTGACTCTGTACTGGTACCCCCTGTATATAGCCTCCACATTGACTCTGTACTGGTACCCCTGTATATAGCCTCCCTATTGACTCTGTACTGGTACCCCCTGTATAGAGCCTCCACATTGACTCTGTACTGGTACCCCTGTATATAGCCTCCCATTGACTCTGTACTGGTACCCCCTGCATATAGCCTCCCCATTGACTCTGTACTGGTACCCCCTGTATATAGCCTCCACATTGACTCTGTACTGGTACCCCTGTATATAGCCTCCACATTGACTCTGTACTGGTACCCCCTGTATATAGCCTCCACATTGACTCTGTACTGGTACCCCTGTATATAGCCTCCCCATTGACTCTGTACTGGTACCCCCTGTATATAGCCTCCACATTGACTCTGTACTGGTACCCCCTGTATATAGCCTCCACATTGACTCTGTACTGGTACCCCCTGTATATAGCCTCCCTATTGACTCTGTACTGGTACCCCCTGTATAGAGCCTCCACATTGACTCTGTACTGGTACCCCCTGTATATAGCCTCCCCATTGACTCTGTACTGGTACCCCCTGCATATAGCCTCCCCATTGACTCTGTACTGGTACCCCCTGTATATAGCCTCCACATTGACTCTGTACTGGTACCCCCTGTATATAGCCTCCACATTGACTCTGTACTGGTACCCCCTGTATATAGCCTCCACATTGACTCTGTACTGGTACCCCTGTATATAGCCTCCCCATTGACTCTGTACTGGTACCCCCTGTATATAGCCTCCACATTGACTCTGTACTGGTACCCCCTGTATATAGCCTCCACATTGACTCTGTACTGGTACCCCCTGTATATAGCCTCCCCATTGACTCTGTACTGGTACCCCTGCATATAGCCTCCCCATTGACTCTGTACTGGTACCCCCTGTATATAGCCTCCCTATTGACTCTGTACTGGTACCCCTGTATATAGCCTCCCTATTGACTCTGTACTGGTACCCCCTGTATATAGCCTCCCCATTGACTCTGTACTGGTACCCCCTGTATATAGCCTCCCCATTGACTCTGTACTGGTACCCCCTGTATATAGCCTCCACATTGACTCTGTACTGGTACCCCCTGTATATAGCCTCCCCATTGACTCTGTACTGGTACCCCCTGCATATAGCCTCCCCATTGACTCTGTACTGGTACCCCCTGTATATAGCCTCCCTATTGACTCTGTACTGGTACCCCCTGTATATAGCCTCCACATTGACTCTGTACTGGTACCCCCTGTATATAGCCTCCCCATTGACTCTGTACTGGTACCCCCTGTATATAGCCTCCCCATTGACTCTGTACTGGTACCCCCTGTATATAGCCTCCTATTGACTCTGTACTGGTACCCCCTGTATATAGCCTCCTATTGACTCTGTACTGGTACCCCCTGTATATAGCCTCCCCATTGACTCTGTACTGGTACCCCCTGTATATAGCCTCCACATTGACTCTGTACTGGTATCCCCTGTATATAGCCTCCACATTGACTCTGTACTGGTACCCCCTGTATATAGCCTCCACATTGACTCTGTACTGGTACCCCTGTATATAGCCTCCCCATTGACTCTGTACTGGTACCCCCTGTATATAGCCTCCACATTGACTCTGTACTGGTACCCCCTGTATATAGCCTCCACATTGACTCTGTACTGGTACCCCCTGTATATAGCCTCCCCATTGACTCTGTACTGGTACCCCCTGCATATAGCCTCCCCATTGACTCTGTACTGGTACCCCCTGTATATAGCCTCCCTATTGACTCTGTACTGGTACCCCCTGTATATAGCCTCCCTATTGACTCTGTACTGGTACCCCCTGTATATAGCCTCCCCATTGACTCTGTACTGGTACCCCCTGTATATAGCCTCCCCATTGACTCTGTACTGGTACCCCCTGTATATAGTCTCCCCATTGACTCTGTACTGGTACCCCCTGTATATAGTCTCCCCATTGACTCTGTACTGTATATAGCCTCCCTATTGCTATTGTTATTTTACTGCTTTTTGTTATTTTAAATGTTTTTTTGCTTATTTTTTACTTAACACATTTTTCTTCTTAACTTCTTAAAGCATTGTTGGTCAAGGGCTTCTAAGTAAGCATTTCACTGTAAGGTCTACACCGGTTGTATTCGGCGCATGTGACAAAACGTTTGATTTGATTTGATTGTTAGAGTTTACAGTGGACCCATCAAACCCGGCACAAATCCGCTGTCCGTCTACAGCTTGCTGACAGGAAGTGACAAACTGTGTTCATATCCTTTCCTCCTTCCTCCTGTGTGTGTGTTATGCGTGCATGTGTGTATGTGTGTCTCTCAGGGTGTCGTATTGAGTGGGATGAAGTGAGGTGCTAACATCCATTCTTTCTGTGTGGGTGCGTGTGTGTGTGTGCATGCATGCCTCTGTGTGCGTTTCTCAGGGTGTCGTACGGAGTGGGATGAGGTCAGGTGCTGGTACCGGGCTGATGTGGGCCAGATTGTCAATGTGTCTTGCTCAGACATCTCCCAGCTCTTCGCCAACAAAGGTAATGATGTCCAACCTTTCACCTTTAACTTTGGCACTATCCTTTGACCTTTGAGCGATTTGTCCCTGAGCAGTTTTTCCTAGACAATATGCCTCTGCTTCTGCTTACCCTTTAGGGTCTATAGGCTGGGTAATGGCATATGCATTGTGTGACAACTGCTGATGTAAAAAAATAACTTTATCAATACTTTTCATAGATTGATTGATTGACCTTTAAACCTGGCCTTAACCCACACATCACAGTGGGGAGAAGTTTATATAAGCAGAACCAATGTAGCTTCTGAAGAGGTGTAAGGAAGGATGTCAGTGTGTGTGTGTGTGTTTCCTGATCAATCCACTGATGTATATCGAAAGATCAGAGCTTCTACTGTTGCTATTAGTTGGGTCATTAATAGCGCATGCAAACACTAAAGACATGAATCAGTTGGCGAATAAAGGCTTCAGTTCGACGGGCGCATACCCAAACTCGTATAGGTTAACCGCCTGAACATACAAAAATGCTCCATTGTCAATTTCGTGTTGATGAGAGGAATCACTTGAAGCCATTGCGGTCTGGTCAGTTCTTTCAGTTTTGCCCAAAGGATTGTGTTGTTAGTGTAAGGCCTCAAAATAGCCCACCTTGTGGGAGGGGCCAGAACACAAAGCACCCGCCCCACACGAGTTGTCGTCTTTCAGAGACTGAAAAAAAAAAGGTTCAGCTTGTATATTAAGCAATGCATCCGCCTATAGGAACATCACTGAAAGATGTCTAATTAATATATTGAACAAGTCCAACCATATCTACACGCACAAAACAAATAGTGCAATCAGTATAACATAGAGCCTTTGTGAAATGCCACAAAGCAGGGCAACATTTCTTTTCAGATCTCGCACCTCCCCTAGACCTGCCTTCCTCCTGGTCAATTATGTGTGAAACACATCTCACTGACCTAGAAATGCCTCGGACATTATGAAAACAAACCTAGATTTCCCCAGGTTGAAATTTCCCTTGAAGGGGACAAGGTGACATCACCTTAACTCTAATTTGAATACACCAATGGTAACATGATATTCTATTCCCTAATTTAAATAAGTACCGCCTTGGAGAAGGCGTGTTTGCACAGGGCGTGGTTTAAATAGCTGGATAGCTACTCTACTGGTGCCAAAATTTGACTGTAGGGTGTCAGCAAATACAATTAAAACTTGACCCTATTAATCTATGGCAAAGATACTTATATATTTCCCCTTTCATCTGTGTCTTATATTAGCTAGTTAGGGTCCTGGGGGGCTAGGTCTTTCAGGCTGTATGGACCCAAAGGAGGGGAAGGGTCATTAAAAACACCAACGCAGCTGTCAAATCAACACATCTGTCAGTGCTGCTGTGAACTGCGTCACAAAAGGCATGCCATACAAAAAAATCGTTGACACCTGTCGCTAGGTATACATCCAATTTGTGACATATTTTCATTTCAATATTCAGAAATCTGTATAAAACAAAATGCGCATTTTACCAGCAGAGTTGTTTCCATCAAGCTGACTTCTTGCGGTTGAAAGACTGTGCGTGATAACATATTGCACATAAAAAATAACTTTTGCCGTTAAATTCAATGGAAAATGATCAAATCAAATCAAATTTGATTGGTTACACACACATTAGGTTAGCAGATGTTATTGTGGGTGTTGCGAAATGCTTGTGCTTCTAGTTCCAACAGTGCAGCAATATCTAACAAGTAATCTAACAATTCCACAACAACTACCTAATACACACAAATCCCGGGCCGGGCGCAGTGCGCGCTAACCAAGTTTGCCAGGTGCACCAGAGACTCTGTGTTTCCTCCGACACATTGGTGCGGTTGGATGCGCGCTGTGTTAAGAAGCAGTGCGGCTTGGTTGGGTTGTGTATCGGAGGACGCATGACTTTCAACCTTCGTCTCTCCCGAGCCCGTACGGGAGTTGTAGCGATGAGACAAGATAGTAGCTACTAAACAATTGGCGAGAAAACGGGGTAAAATTAAAATAAATACAATTATATATATAAAAAAATACAGTATATATGTGTACATATGAGATGAGTAATGCGAGATATGTAAGCATTGTTAAAATGGCATTATTAAAGTGATTAGAGATCCATTTATTAAAGCGGCCAATGATTTCAAGTCTGTATGTAGGCAGCAGCCTCTCTGTGTTAGTGATGGCTGTTTAACAGTCTGATAACCTTGAGATAAAAAGCTGTTTTTCAGTCTCTCGGTCCCAGCTTTGATTCACCTGTACTGAACTTGCCTTCTGGATTGTAGCGGGGTAAACAGGCAGTGGCTCAGGTGGTTGTTGTCCGTGATGATCTTTTTGGGTGCTGTAGGTGTCCTGGAGGGCAGGTAGTTTATAGTTTAAATACACGTTAACCCAAAGTTGATGTCCGCACCCCGCGGAAATCTAATTATCATAATAAAAAAATCCCCATCAAAATCCGTCGGGTGAAAGCTATAGATATCTGGGGGGGTTTTGCACTGGATGTGCGCACAAGTGTCTTGGGACTCGTCCGAAGTCGGGACAGCCGATCTGACAAACTTCTTCTGTAGCGTCTGAACAGTTTGGGCTACATACTAATATGACCCCTCTGTGGAAAGGTGAGACTCTCACAAATACGTACAAGTTGTTTTTCTTGACAGGGCTTAGACTGGGCTTAGACTGGGCTTAGACTGGGCTTAGACTGGGCTTAGACTGGGCTTAGACAGGGCTTGGTCCTTGGTTTGACCTTCGTAAAACAAGTAGACTGGGCTTAGACTGGGCTTAGACTGGGCTTAGACTGGGCTTGGTCCTTGGTTTGACCTTCGTAAAACAAGTAGACTGGGCTTAGACAGGGCTTAGACTGGGCTTAGACTGGGCTTAGACTGGGCTTAGACAGGGCTTGGTCCTTGGTTTGACCTTCGTAAAACAAGTAGACTGGGCTTAGACTGGGCTTAGACAGGGCTTGGTCCTTGGTTTGACCTTCGTAAAACAAGTAGACTGGGCTTAGACTGGGCTTAGACTGGGCTTAGACTGGGCTTGGTCCTTGGTTTGACCTTCGTAAAACAAGTAGACTGGGCTTAGACTGGGCTTGGTCCTTGGTTTGACCTTCGTAAAACAAGTAGACTGGGCTTAGACAGGGCTTAGACTGGGCTTAGACTGGGCTTAGACTGGGCTTAGACAGGGCTTGGTCCTTGGTTTGACCTTCGTAAAACAAGTAGACTGGGCTTAGACTGGGCTTAGACAGGGCTTGGTCCTTGGTTTGACCTTCGTAAAACAAGTAGACTGGGCTTAGACAGGGCTTAGACTGGGCTTAGACAGGGCTTGGTCCTTGGTTTGACCTTCGTAAAACAAGTAGACTGGGCTTAGACTGGGCTTAGACTGGGCTTAGACTGGGCTTAGACAGGGCTTGGTCCTTGGTTTGACCTTCGTAAAACAAGTAGACTGGGCTTAGACTGGGCTTAGACTGGGCTTAGACTGGGCTTAGACTGGGCTTGGTCCTTGGTTTGACCTTCGTAAAACAAGTAGACTGGGCTTAGACTGGGCTTAGACTGGGCTTGGTCCTTGGTTTGACCTTCGTAAAACAAGTAGACTGGGCTTAGACTGGGCTTGGTCCTTGGTTTGACCTTCGTAAAACAAGTAGACTGGGCTTAGACTGGGCTTAGACTGGGCTTAGACTGGGCTTGGTCCTTGGTTTGACCTTCGTAAAACAAGTAGACTGGGCTTAGACTGGGCTTAGACTGGGCTTAGACTGGGCTTGGTCCTTGGTTTGACCTTCGTAAAACAAGTAGACTGGGCTTAGACTGGGCTTAGACTGGGCTTGGTCCTTGGTTTGACCTTCGTAAAACAAGTAGACTGGGCTTAGACAGGGCTTGGTCCATGGTTTGACCTTCGTAAAACAAGTAGACTGGGCTTAGACTGGGCTTAGACTGGGCTTAGACTGGGCTTGGTCCTTGGTTTGACCTTCGTAAAACAAGTAGACTGGGCTTAGACTGGGCTTAGACTGGGCTTGGTCCTTGGTTTGACCTTCGTAAAACAAGTAGACTGGGCTTAGACTGGGCTTAGACTGGGCTTGGTCCTTGGTTTGACCTTCGTAAAACAAGTAGACTGGGCTTAGACAGGGCTTGGTCCTTGGTTTGACCTTCGTAAAACAAGTAGACTGGGCTTAGACTGGGCTTAGACTGGGCTTGGTCCTTGGTTTGACCTTCGTAAAACAAGTAGAACCACCCCGGCTTAGACAGGGCTTAGACAGGGCTTGGTCCTTGGTTTGACCTTCGTAAAACAAGTAGAACCACCCCGGCTTAGACAGGGCTTAGACAGGGCTTAGACTGGGCTTAGACTGGGCTTAGACAGGGCTTAGACTGGGCTTAGACTGGGCTTAGACAGGGCTTAGACTGGGCTTAGACAGGGCTTAGACTGGGCTTAGACTGGGCTTAGACAGGGCTTAGACTGGGCTTAGACTGGGCTTAGACTGGGCTTAGACAGGGCTTAGACTGGGCTTAGACTGGGCTTAGACAGGGCTTAGACTGGGCTTAGACTGGGCTTAGACAGGGCTTAGACTGGGCTTAGACTGGGCTTAGACTGGGCTTAGACTGGGCTTAGACTGGGCTTAGACAGGGCTTAGACTGGGCTTAGACTGGGCTTAGACTGGGCTTAGACAGGGCTTAGACTGGGCTTAGACTGAGCTTAGACAGGGCTTAGACTGGGCTTAGACTGGGCTTAGACTGGGCTTAGACAGGGCTTAGACTGGGCTTAGACTGGGCTTAGACTGGGCTTAGACAGGGCTTAGACAGGGCTTAGACTGGGCTTAGACTGGGCTTAGACAGGGCTTAGACTGGGCTTAGACTGGGCTTAGACAGGGCTTAGACTGGGCTTAGACTGGGCTTAGACTGGGCTTAGACAGGGCTTAGACTGGGCTTAGACTGGGCTTAGACAGGGCTTAGACTGGGCTTAGACTGGGCTTAGACTGGGTTTAGACTGGGCTTAGACAGGGCTTAGACTGGGCTTAGACTGGGCTTAGACTGGGCTTAGACTGGGCTTAGACAGGGCTTAGACTGGGCTTAGACTGGGCTTAGACTGGGCTTAGACAGGGCTTAGACTGGGCTTAGACTGGGCTTAGACTGGGCTTAGACTGGGCTTAGACAGGGCTTAGACTGGGCTTAGACTGGGCTTAGACTGGGCTTAGACAGGGCTTAGACTGGCTTAGACTGGGCTTAGACTGGGCTTAGACTGGGCTTAGACTGGGTTTAGACTGGGCTTGGACTGGGCTTGGACTGGGCTTAGACTGGGCTTAGACTGGGCTTAGACTGGGCTTAGACTGGGCTTAGACAGGGCTTAGACTGGGCTTAGACTGGGCTTAGACAGGGCTTAGACTGGGCTTAGACTGGGCTTAGACTGGGCTTAGACTGGGCTTAGACAGGGCTTAGACAGTGCTTAGACTGGGCTTAGACAGGGCTTAGACTGGGCTTAGACTGGGCTTAGACTGGGCTTAGACAGGGCTTAGACTGGGCTTAGACAGGGCTTAGACTGGGCTTAGACTGGGCTTAGACTGGGCTTAGACAGGGCTTAGACTGGGCTTAGACTGGGCTTAGACTGGGCTTAGACAGGGCTTAGACAGGGCTTAGACTGGGCTTAGACAGGGCTTAGACTGGGCTTAGACTGGGCTTAGACTGGGCTTAGACTGGGCTTAGACTGGGCTTAGACAGGGCTTAGACTGGGCTTAGACTGGGCTTAGACTGGGCTTAGACTGGGCTTGGTCCTTGGTTTGACCTTCGTAAAACAAGTAGACTGGGCTTAGACTGGGCTTGGTCCTTGGTTTGACCTTCGTAAAACAAGTAGACTGGGCTTAGACTGGGCTTAGACTGGGCTTAGACTGGGCTTGGTCCTTGGTTTGACCTTCGTAAAACAAGTAGACTGGGCTTAGACTGGGCTTGGTCCTTGGTTTGACCTTCGTAAAACAAGTAGACTGGGCTTAGACTGGGCTTGGTCCTTGGTTTGACCTTCGTAAAACAAGTAGACTGGGCTTAGACAGGGCTTGGTCCTTGGTTTGACCTTCGTAAAACAAGTAGACTGGGCTTAGACAGGGCTTGGTCCTTGGTTTGACCTTCGTAAAACAAGTAGACTGGGCTTAGACAGGGCTTGGTCCTTGGTTTGACCTTCGTAAAACAAGTAGACTGGGCTTAGACAGGGCTTGGTCCTTGGTTTGACCTTCGTAAAACAAGTAGACTGGGCTTAGACAGGGCTTGGTCCTTGGTTTGACCTTCGTAAAACAAGTAGACTGGGCTTAGACTGGGCTTGGTCCTTGGTTTGACCTTCGTAAAACAAGTAGACTGGGCTTAGACAGGGCTTGGTCCTTGGTTTGACCTTCGTAAAACAAGTAGACTGGGCTTAGACTGGGCTTAGACTGGGCTTGGTCCTTGGTTTGACCTTCGTAAAACAAGTAGAACCACCCCGGCTTAGACAGGGCTTGGTCCTTGGTTTGACCTTCGTAAAACAAGTAGAACCAACCCGGCTTAGACAGGGCTTAGACTGGGCTTAGACTGGGCTTAGACAGGGCTTGGTCCTTGGTTTGACCTTCGTAAAACAAGTAGACTGGGCTTAGACTGGGCTTAGACTGGGCTTAGACTGGGCTTGGTCCTTGGTTTGACCTTCGTAAAACAAGTAGACTGGGCTTAGACTGGGCTTGGTCCTTGGTTTGACCTTCGTAAAACAAGTAGACTGGGCTTAGACTGGGCTTGGTCCTTGGTTTGACCTTCGTAAAACAAGTAGACTGGGCTTAGACTGGGCTTGGTCCTTGGTTTGACCTTCGTAAAACAAGTAGACTGGGCTTAGACTGGGCTTGGTCCTTGGTTTGACCTTCGTAAAACAAGTAGACTGGGCTTAGACAGGGCTTGGTCCTTGGTTTGACCTTCGTAAAACAAGTAGACTGGGCTTAGACAGGGCTTGGTCCTTGGTTTGACCTTCGTAAAACAAGTAGACTGGGCTTAGACAGGGCTTGGTCCTTGGTTTGACCTTCGTAAAACAAGTAGACTGGGCTTAGACAGGGCTTGGTCCTTGGTTTCACCGTCGTAAAACAAGTAGACTGGGCTTAGACAGGGCTTGGTCCTTGGTTTGACCTTCGTAAAACAAGTAGGCTGGGCTTAGACAGGGCTTGGTCCTTGGTTTGACCTTCGTAAAACAAGTAGACTGGGCTTAGACTGGGCTTGGTCCTTGGTTTGACCTTCGTAAAACAAGTAGAACCACCCCGGCTTAGACAGGGCTTGGTCCTTGGTTTGACCTTCGTAAAACAAGTAGAACCAACCCGGCTTAGACAGGGCTTAGACTGGGCTTAGACTGGGCTTAGACAGGGCTTGGTCCTTGGTTTGACCTTCGTAAAACAAGTAGAACCACCCCGGCTTAGACTGGGCTTAGACAGGGCTTAGACTGGGCTTAGACTGGGCTTAGACTGGGCTTAGACTGGGCTTAGACAGGGCTTAGACTGGGCTTAGACTGGGCTTAGACAGGCCTTAGACAGGGCTTAGACAGGGCTTAGACTGGGCTTAGACTGGGCTTAGACAGGGCTTAGACAGGGCTTAGACAGGGCTTAGACAGGGCTTAGACTGGGCTTAGACTGGCCTTAGACTGGCCTTAGACTGGCCTTAGACTGGGCTTAGACTGGGCTTAGACAGGGCTTAGACTGTTATGGGTTAACTGGGTTTCCATCGCATTTTCAACTATACTGATGGTTTTGTCACAAAAACTGTTGCATTGTCAAGCATATGTGCCCACTCTGGTCTTGGCACATGCACTCTAGCAAACAGCTAGCACCATACAGTGCGGGTAGGCTACCTACATTATGAGATTGTTATGGATAAGAGGGATATCATTTTGTTTTTGTCAAACGTCAGCCAAGCATCGATCATCATATCACCAGAATAAGACCCTCAATATTTTTTGGAAAGGAGCATCAAGCTCATCACCTTGCAAATTCACCACCCTGTGAAGTTCATCATAACTTATTGAATCTGTTCCCTAATAAACTGCATGCTTTCCCAAGTCATAGTGGGAGGACCACACACAGCTTGACATGGGCGTTTCAAAGGGCTGTCAGTCAAGGTGAGCTCATGAATATAAGTTCCCGCCCACTCAGCCTTTCTTTTCAAACGTTCTGGTAGTTAGCAATGAGAGAACCAAATATTTTCAGAATGACTGTTCAGGACCTTCAATATTATACTGTAGAGGTGGAAGCCTATCATATTATTGAAGGTGTGGCTTTTTGGAGGCCAGGCTTTTTTTTTGGGGGGGGGCCACCCGTCTCACCATGTCAAGTTTGTACACGGCAAAATTTTAATTTACCTTAAATATTAAAGCATTTTACAATTGCTGATTATATATAGTAATAAAGGGACTTGAGGAACTCATACACCACTGTAAGCCTCACCAAAACGACAAAACTGATAGCATTCAATCATACAGTGGGATGAAAATGCAACCGAACAGGAATGACATTTACTCCCACAGGTCAGGTAAAAAGATCTAGCTGAACACCACACCCTTACTAAGCCACGCCTCCAGTCCAGGGTTCCTCTAAGAACCTTTTGCTACATCGAAATGTTAAAGGTTTCTCAAAGAATGCCACAACTAACCAAATATGTCAATATGAATCCATTGACTGCAGGGGTTCCTTGAGGATCTCCAGGGTTCCTTGAGGATCTCCAGGGTTCCTTGAGTGACCACTAATTCCAGGAGTGTACACCAAAGAAAACAAACACTGTTATGGCCTGTCATGGCTCGTAAAATGGTTGACATTGGATAAGGTGTTTAAACATGATACATTCATCACTGTGTGTGTGTTGTATGTTCTTATAACGACTACACTAAGAACGTCTCCATGGAGTCAGAAACACACTCTGTGGAAGTATGTGTGTGTTGACCTAAATTAATGTGTGAATGCAGGGGAAAATGTAGTCTGTATTGGTTTGATATGTGTTAACCAACATTAATGGGTAAGTTTAGGGAAATATTCAGTGTTTTTGGTGTGGAGGTTTGTGTATATGGCTTGTACTTCTCAATGACAGGAAGAGCAAAAGACGGAGAGTGTGTGTGTGTGAGAGAGAGGCAGATAAATATACAAAAGAAACCTGTAAAGAACAAGAGAAAGGGAAAAAACCCTTGAAGCATTATCTCAGTGAAACTTGAGCTTGGACTTAAACTTTAAGAGTGAGTGGGAGTAAAGGGGGTTGTCAATGTGAACGATGACCTCATAACTCAATTAAGAGTGGGAGCTAGCCTACAGAGCACTCCCTGGATCCCCTCCCCCGCAGACTCAGTCAACGATAAGTACACCAGAGGCACTCGGAACCACGGAGGGAAAAATAAAGAAATAATCAAAAATCAAAGGGTTCAACTGTGAGAGTGAGGAGGAGTGTGAGGATGAGCATTATTGAAGCTTGTTAGACACAGTTGTTTAGTCTCTACTGTCCCTGGAGTTTTAGCCTTAGCCCTCAGTTATGCTATGCTACCGCTAGGCTAGATAGTACTGCTGAGCCATCCACTCACCCACCAACCCTGTCTTACCATGGCTGCAGGGCTACAGGCCTCCATGCTATGGCCACTAGCCACTAGCCACTTTATGCTAATGCTAATACAGAATCTAAAATCTCACTGGCATCTTATCAGTCAAGCCGCCCACTCTTCACTATACTGTTCAATACCCCACATTCATTCTCCTACCGCTCACCGTCTCACTGTGGAGCAAGATACTGGATGGGTGCCGTTATAATTTATTATCCATAACAGCCAATAGACAGCTTCACAGTCCCATTGTGTTAAACCCTCTTTAACCTCCTTTTCTCAGTAAGCTGCTGTGTTGATACAGGGCTACTGAGCTGTTATGAAGGTGTCATTAGTGGATAGTAATTCACTACTTCTACAGTGGGAGGCCAAAGGCAGGAGAGAGGGGGCAAGGAGATAGCATAGTGGAAGATGCTTAGTCTACAAAATAAACACAACACCTATTCTCAAAGCCATAATCAAATCTCATGCGTGGGTAAATAGCAACATCAACACAAAACTGGGAGTGTGGACCAAGGCATTCAACTCTGGTCAGATTTCTGGGGATATGAATGAATACAAAACTACCCAAATTCAATCAACGTGTAGCTCTCGTAGTTCATTGTTATACAATGGGTGGTGCTAATCCTGAATGCTGATTGGTTAAAACCACATTCCAGCCGGTGTCTATTCTACAAGTTACCACCGGCTAAATCTAAAACGTTAAAATGCCTATTTACTCTGTTCCATCTGATTGCGCAATCCACCTTTTCATCAGCCCTGCCAGACAATTTATAAACTTGATCTCTACTATAAAAAGCATCGAGACATTAACTCACATTTCTTTTAGACTAACATTGTCATGCCCTGACCATAGTTTGCTTTGTATGTTTATAGGTTTTGTTTGGTCAGGGTGTGATCTGAGTGGGCATTCTATGTTGTATGTCTAGTTTGTCTCTGTGTTTGGCCTGAAATGGTTCTCTGATTGGGAACCATATTTAGGTAGCCTGTTTGGTCATTGTGGGTTGTGGGTGATTGTCTATGTTAGTTGCTTGTATCAGCACAGTTCTTATTATAGCTTCACGGTCGTTATTCGTTTCTTGTTTTGTTCAGTTTACTTCGTGTTTTTCCTCATCCATTAAAATGATGCATTCACACCACGCTGCGCTTTGGTCCGCTTCTTACGATGACCGTGACAGCGCTTCTTACGACGATCGTGACAACGCTTCTTACGACGATCGTGACAACGCTTCTTACGACGATCGTGACAGCCCTTACGACGACCGTGACAACGCTTCTCACGACGATCGTGACAACGCTTCTTACGACGATCGTGACAACGCTTCTCACGACGATCGTGACAACGCTTCTTACGACGATCGTGACAACGCTTCTTACGACGATCGTGACAACGTTTCTTACGACGATCGTGACAACGCTTCTTACGACGACCGTGACAACGCTTCTTACGACGACCGTGACAACGCTTCTTACGACGATCGTGACAACGCTTCTTACGACGATCGTGACAACGCTTCTTACGACGATCGTGACAACGCTTCTTACGACGATCGTGACAACGCTTCTTACGACGATCGTGACAGCCCTTACGACGATCGTGACAGCCCTTACGACGATCGTGACAACGCTTCTTACGAGGATCGTGACAACGCTTCTTACGACGATCGTGACAACGCTTCTTACGACGATCGTGACAACGTTTCTTACGACGATCGTGACAACGCTTCTTACGACGACCGTGACAACGCTTCTTACGACGATCGTGACAACGCTTCTTACGACGACCGTGACAACGCTTCTTACGACGATCGTGACAACGCTTCTTACGACGATCGTGACAACGCTTCTTACGACGATCGTGACAGCCCTTACGACGATCGTGACAGCCCTTACGACGATCGTGACAACGCTTCTTACGACGATCGTGACAACGCTTCTTACGACGATCGTGACAACGCTTCTTACGACGATCGTGACAACGCTTCTTACGACGATCGTGACAGCCCTTACGACGATCGTGACAGCCCTTACGACGATCGTGACAACGCTTCTTACGGCGATCGTGACAACGCTTCTTACGACCGTGACAACGCTTCTTACGACGATCGTGACAACGCTTCTTACGACGATCGTGACAACGCTTCTTACGACGATCGTGACAACGCTTCTCACGACGATCGTGACAACGCTTCTTACGACGATCGTGACAACGCTTCTTACGACGATCGTGACAACGTTTCTTACGACGATCGTGACAACGCTTCTTATGACGACCGTGACAACGCTTCTTACGACGATCGTGACAGCCCTTACGACGATCGTGACAACGCTTCTTACGACGATCGTGACAACGCTTCTTACGACGATCGTGACAGCCCTTACGACGATCGTGACAACGCTTCTTACGACGATCGTGACAACGCTTCTTACGACGATCGTGACAGCCCTTACGACGATCGTGACAGCCCTTACGACGATCGTGACAACGCTTCTTACGAGGATCGTGACAACGCTTCTTACGAGGATCGTGACAACGCTTCTTACGACGATCGTGACAACGCTTCTTACGACGATCGTGACAACGCTTCTTACGACGATCGTGACAGCCCTTACGACGACCGTGACAACGCTTCTTACGACGATCGTGACAACGCTTCTTACGACGATCGTGACAACGCTTCTCACGACGATCGTGACAACGCTTCTTACGACGATCGTGACAACGCTTCTTACGACGATCGTGACAACGTTTCTTACGACGATCGTGACAACGCTTCTTATGACGACCGTGACAACGCTTCTTACGACGATCGTGACAACGCTTCTTACGACGATCGTGACAACGCTTCTTACGACGATCGTGACAGCCCTTACGACGATCGTGACAACGCTTCTTACGACGATCGTGACAACGCTTCTTACGACGACCGTGACAACGCTTCTTACGACGATCGTGACAACGCTTCTTACGACGATCGTGACAACGCTTCTTACGACGATCGTGACAGCCCTTACGACGATCGTGACAGCCCTTACGACGATCGTGACAACGCTTCTTACGACGATCGTGACAACGCTTACGACGATCGTGACAGCCCTTACGACGATCGTGACAACGCTTCTTACGACGATCGTGACAACGCTTCTTACGACGATCGTGACAACGCTTCTTACGACGATCATGACAACGCTTCTTACGACGATCGTGACAGCCCTTACGACGACCGTGACAACGCTTCTTGCGACGATCGTGACAACGCTTCTTACGACGATCGTGACAACGCTTCTCACGACGATCGTGACAACGCTTCTTACGACGATCGTGACAACGCTTCTTACGACGATCGTGACAACGTTTCTTACGACGATCGTGACAACGCTTCTTATGACGACCGTGACAACGCTTCTTACGACGATCGTGACAGCCCTTACGACGATCGTGACAACGCTTCTTACGACGATCGTGACAACGCTTCTTACGACGATCGTGACAGCCCTTACGACGATCGTGACAACGCTTCTTACGACGATCGTGACAACGCTTCTTACGACGATCGTGACAGCCCTTACGACGATCGTGACAGCCCTTACGACGATCGTGACAACGCTTCTTACGAGGATCGTGACAACGCTTCTTACGACGATCGTGACAACGCTTCTTACGACGATCGTGACAACGCTTCTTACGACGATCGTGACAACGCTTCTTACGACGATCGTGACAGCCCTTACGACGACCGTGACAACGCTTCTTACGACGATCGTGACAATGCTTCTTACGACGATCGTGACAACGTTTCTTACGACGATCGTGACAACGCTTCTTATGACGATCGTGACAACGCTTCTTACGAGGATCGTGACAACGCTTCTTACGAGGATCGTGACAACGCTTCTTACGACGATCGTGACAACGCTTCTTACGACGATCGTGACAACGCTTCTTACGACGATCGTGACAGCCCTTACGACGACCGTGACAGCGCTTCTTCGACGATCGTGATTAACGCTTCTCACGACGATCGTGACAACGCTTCTCACGGACGATCGTGACAACGCTTCTTACGACGATCGTGACAACGCTTCTTCGACGATCGTGACAACGTTTCTTACGGACGATCGTGACAACGCTTCTTATGACGACCGTGACAACGCTTCTTACGACGATCGTGACAACGCTTCTTCACGACGATCGTGACAACGCTTCTTACGACGATCGTGACAGCCCTTACGACGATCGTGACAACGCTTCTTACGACGATCGTGACAACGCTTCTTCGACGACCGTGACAACGCTTCTTACGACGATCGTGACAACGCTTCTTCTGACGATCGTGACAACGCTTCTTCGACGATCGTGACAGCCCTTCGGCGATCGTGACAGCCCTTCGACGATCGTGACAACGCTTCTTACGACGATCGTGACAACGCTTACGACGATCGTGACAGCCCTTCGACGATCGTGACAACGCTTCTTCGACGATCGTGACAAGCGCTTCTTACGACGATCGTGACAACGCTTCTTTACGACGATCATGACAACGCTTCTTCGACGATCGTGACAGCCCTTCGACGACCGTGACAACGCTTCTTGCGACGATCGTGACAACGCTTACGACGATCGTGACAACGCTTCTCACGACGATCGTGACAACGCTTCTTACGGACGATCGTGACAACGCTTCTTACGACGATCGTGACAACGTTTCTTCGACGATCGACAACGCTTCTTATGGCGACCGTGACAACGCTTCTTCGACGATCGTGACAGCCCTTCGACGATGACAAACGACGACGATCGTGACAACGCTTCTTACGACGATCGTGACAGCCCTTACGACGATCGTGACAACGCTTCTTACGACGATCGTGACAACGCTTCTTACGACGATCGTGACAGCCCTTACGACGATCGTGACAGCCCTTACGACGATCGTGACAACGCTTCTTACGAGGATCGTGACAACGCTTCTTACGACGATCGTGACAACGCTTCTTACGACGATCGTGACAACGCTTCTTACGACGATCGTGACAACGCTTCTTACGACGATCGTGACAGCCCTTACGACGACCGTGACAACGCTTCTTACGACGATCGTGACAACGCTTCTTACGACGATCGTGACAACGCTTCTCACGACGATCGTGACAACGCTTCTTCGACGATCGTGACAATGCTTCTTCGGACGATCGTGACAAGCGTTTCTTCACGACGATCGTGACAACGCTTCTTATGACGATCGTGACAACGCTTCTTACGACGATCGTGACAGCCCTTACGACGACCGTGACAAGCACTTCTTACGACGATCGTGACAACGCTTCTTCGACGATCGTGACAACGCTTCTCACGACGATCGTGACAACGCTTCTTCGGCGATGCGGGATAACGCTTCTTCGACGATGCGTGACAAACGTTTCTTCGGCGATCGTGACAACGCTTCTTATGACGATCGCTTCTTGACAGCGCTTCTTACGACGATCGTGACAAGCGCTTCTTCGACGACCGTGATTTATCGACGATGTGAACGCTTCTTCTGACGATCGTGACAACGCTTCCACGACGGTCGTGACAGCCCTTACGACGATCGTGACAAACGCTTCTTCTTCATCGTGACAACGCTTCCGACGATCGTGACAGCCCTTACGCGACGATGTGACAGCCCTTCGGCCCGATCGTGACAAGCGCTTCTTCGACGATCGTGGCGCTTCTTATCGACGATCGTGAAGCGCTTCTTTACGACGATCGTGACAACGCTTCTTCTGACGACCGTGACAAGCGCTTATCGACCGTGGCGGCTTCTTACGACGATCGTGACAAGCGCTTCTTACGACGATCGTGACATGGCGGCTTCTTCGACGATGGCGTGACAGCGCTCTACGGCCGATCGTGACAACGCTTCTTACGACGATCGTGACAACGCTTCTTTACGACGATCGTGAACGCTTCTTACGACGACCGTGACAACGCTTCTTACGACGACCGTGACAACGCTTCTTACGACGATCGTGACAACGCTTCTTACGACGATCGTGACAGCGCTTCTTACGACGATCGTGACAACGCTTCTTACGACGATCGTGACAACGCTTCTTACGACGATCGTGACAGCTAAGGGCTGTATCCAGCAACACCGCATTGCGTCATGTGTAAGAACAGCCCTTAGACGATCGTGACAACCATTTAGTTTTTAACAGGAGAGATTTGTATAAACCTCGCTGCCTGTCTCTCTGATATTTGTAACATTGTTTCAATATTCAAATTCGATCTCCGGCTGTCCCATAGTAATGAACGTGTCAGGAGTCGGGACGAGGCAGACAGACAGGCAGCATTTCTTAGCCAGTCGATCTCCGGCTGTCCCATAGTAATTGTAATATTTGTGTTGTGGAGAAATGACCAGGCAGGAGACGGGAGTACAGTTAGTTGTCCTTTAGTCAAAAACCCCTCGTGCTCTACAGTTCGCGGCATTCCAGTGTGCATGTGCATTTCCTATTAGGTGTAGTAACGTAACACTGCCGTAATGCATCACTGCTTAGTAACAGCACAGTAACTAATATAAACAGATGTAGATCCCAGATACTACACTCCTCCCCCATAGTGTTTAACTCCCAGAGAACAAGGTAAATATGTTAGGTAACTACTAATGCAATATCTGAACAATGCATTCTTAAACATTTTTCAACTACTGGGTTGAAGCAGACTTTTCAGAGCCCAGCACAAATCCAGGGGATTATTCTGCCCCGAAGATGGAGTTTGTGTCCTAATAACTAACCCAGGTAATGTCCTTTTTCTTCCCTTTTATCTAGGACATATTAAAGTGTTTGTTTTACTGTCCGTTACCTCCTTAACCAGCTCAACTCACAGGTCAAGCTTTTGAGGAGACCTTCGCTGTCGAATAGGATATCTCCACTCCTCCTGGACTTCCTGTGGTAGGCCAGGTTCGGGTATTTGTATTTGTATTTGTGTATTTGTCACATGCACCGAATACAAGTGTAGACCTTACCGTGAAATGCTTACTTACAAGCCCTTAAACAAACAGTGCAGTTCAAGAAGAGTTAAGAAAATATTTGCCAAAAAAACTAAAGTATAAAAAACAATAAATAGTAACACAATAACATAACAATAACGACACTATATACAGAGGGTACCAGTACCGAGTGTGTAGGAATACAGGTTAGAGGTCATTTGTACATGTATTTAGGGGTGAAGTGACTATGCATAGATAATAAACAGCGAGTAGCAGCAGTGTACAAAACAAATGTAATAGTCCTGTGGCCATTTGATGAATTGTTCAGCAGTCTAATGGCTTGGGGGTAGAAGCTGTTCAGGAATCTTTTGGTCCTAGACTTGGCGCTCCAGTATTGCTTGCTGTGCGGTAGCAGAGGAAACAGTCTTTGACTTGGGTGCCTGGAGTCTCTGACAGTTTTATGGGCTTTCCTCTAACACCGCCTATTATATAGGTCCTGGATTGCAGGAAGCTTGGCCCCAGTAATGTACTGGGCCGTTCGCACTACCCTCTGTAGCGCCTTACGGTTAGATGCCGAGCAGTTGCCATACCAGGCGGTGACGCAACCGGAGAGGATGCTCTCGATGGTGCAGCTGTAGAACTTTTTGAGGATCTGGGGACCCATGCCAAATCTTTTCAGTCTTCTGAGGGGGAAAAGGTTTTGTCGTGCCCTCTTCATGACTGTCTTGGTGTGTTTGGTAGATCGTTGGTGATGTGGACACCAAGGAACTTGAAACTCAGCTACTTTGTTGTTATTCTGGCTGCACTGTTTGACGTGACTATAAGTTAGCCATAGTTGGCTAGCTAGCAAGCAAGTGATAAGAATGTTGCCAGCCAGTATGGCAATGGAACACTTACAACAAACAACTGGGAACAGAACAAATACAGAACAAAAAGACTGAACGACTGGGTCGTGTCTCTGGCAACCGAACCGATAGAAAGAAAATGCAGCTGGCTTGGGTAGCAACCCTAGATTTGTGTCGGGACTATATATTGTGGAAGGATGAAATAGTATGAATTAATTAATTAATTAATTTAATGAAAATATGTCAATGATTATTTGAATATGTTGTTAACCCATCGTATAAAGTGATAATGCCCTCGACACCGGTGTTTACAGGATACATTGGCACGGTTTGCCGCCTCTTGACATTGTCTCTGGCCTAACAACACCCGTGCCAATATATCCACCAAACTCCAGCTTCTCTGGCATTATCACTTAAATAACCAACGGTTCTGAGACACCAAGACTACTCCATGGTTATTCTAAATAATACAATGTTCCCATCGATGTGTCTAATAACTGAACACCCAATACTATCCATGGTAGGGATTGTAATTAAACACAACAGGAAAACAATTAAATACATTAATTGATAAAGAAATAATCTGCAAATATACCTTACCATTCAAGATAAGGAATGTTGTAAAATAATTAGTATTATACTTTCTATTCATAGTATTTAGAAATAGATAAAAAAATATATATATATATTAGAAGGGATAATTATTGGAATAATACATCTTCTAATAAAAAGAACTGAAACACAAAAGTACTGGTAATCTAGTAAAAGTACCCGAAATTACAGTACCAGTCAAAACTTTGGACAACAATTACAGTAAAAATAAATAAAAACCCTTGAATGAGTAGATGTGTCCAAACGTTTGAGTGGTACTGTAGTTAGGTAGTAGTAGCAGCAAACGGCTCTAGCAACTCCTGTGGTATTCACGCTGACTTCGGTCGCCAGTTGTACTGTGTTTCCTCCAACACAACGGTGCGGCTGGCTTCCGGGTTAAGCGAGCAGTGTGTCAAGAAGTGCGGCTTGGCAGGGCCGTGTTTCAGAGGATGCATGGCTCTCTCAACCTTCGCCTCTCCCGAGTCTGTATGGAAGTTGCAGCGATGGACAAGACTGTAAATACCCATTGGAAATCATGAAATTGTGGAGAAAAAGGGGTAAAAAGTATTTAAAAAATAAATCAAATAATGTTAACCATTTGTGCTGAGCGACGTATAACTCCTATCTGTCTTATGTACAGCTGGGTCCTCGCTTGAGTCAAGATGAGCTTAATGTTGGCACAACTGCCTATCTGTCTTATGTACAAGTCAAGATGAGCTTAATGTTGGCACAACTGCCTATCTGTCTTATGTACAGCTGGGTCCTCGCTTGAGTCAAGATGAGCTTAATGTTGGCACAACTGCCTATCTGTCTTATGTACAGCTGGGTCCTCGCTTGAGTCAAGATGAGCTTAATGTTGGCACAACTGCCTATCTGCTAAGTAGCAGTGTGAACCCAGCCACCCTAAAGAAGCACCACCGGGTGCTATCACAGAACCAAATGAGAAGCCTAATCATCTGTGGTCTGCACAGATGACTATAAGCAACCTAAGTAATAAGCACCCAGCCAAGCACCTGTACTGATATGCACTGAACCTCAGTACGAAGACAACTGAAGCAAAGCTATTGACTGTGGGCTGGACGCCGACATAGTGAACTATATAAATCACGGGATAAATCACGCAGATGAACCCATCACTTCTGGCATCCAAAATCTCCTTGGTGTTTAATCTAATAGAGCATAGGAAGTAGAAGACCACGCCCTGTGATCTTCAGAGCGGATGCAGGGACAGAGAGAGAAGCCGAAAACCCAGTATCTCGTCTATGATCTTCAGAGTGGATGCAGGGACAGAGAGAGAAGCCGAAAACCCAGTATCTCGTCTATGATCTTCAGAGCGGATGCAGGGACAGAGAGAGAAGCCGAAAACCCAGTATCTCGTCTATGATCTTCAGAGTGGATGCAGGGACAGAGAGAAGCCGAAAACCCAGTATCTCGTCTATGATCTTCAGAGTGGATGCAGGGACAGAGAGAGAAGCCGAAAACCCAGTATCTCGTCTATGATCTTCAGAGTGGATGCAGGGACAGAGAGAGAAGCCGAAAACCCAGTATCTCGTCTATGATCTTCAGAGCGGATGCAGGGACAGAGAGAGAAGCCGAAAACCCAGTATCTCGTCTATGATCTTCAGAGTGGATGCAGGGACAGAGAGAGAAGCCGAAAACCCAGTATCTCGTCTATGATCTTCAGAGCGGATGCAGGGACAGAGAGAGAAGCCGAAAACCCAGTATCTCGTCTATGATCTTCAGAGTGGATGCAGGGACAGAGAGAGAAGCCGCTGAACACACAATGTAAAATTAATGGCTGCGTATATCTCAGGGGATAGCCCGCAGCGTTGGCAGAGGAGACGGAGCAGTGATGAAAACCAATATCTCGTTTGCCAGCATCAGTGATAAATATTGAACAGAGGTTCGCCAGGTGCTGCCCGTGTTCAGCATACAGGCCGCATAACATGAAAGAGAAGACAAAGCGTTGTTAGTTCTGGTGACGATGACAATGTTCCACAAGTGAGAGTCCGTAATGCAAACAGAACCTAAGCGATCATACAAAAGTAAAGGTAAGGAACATTTAGTGTATTCAGATGGAAGAACCCCTATAGTCATCATATGGACCGCCTCTGGAAAAGTGTAATATCAACCCAACACTGTTGCCTTAACGTGAACTCAAACTACTGAGAGGAGAGAAACTCTGATATGAATGTTCGCTGCTTCCCCATAGGCCATGAAGAGTAGGCAGACAGATGGATTATTGAGCAGACTGCATGCAGAAGGGTCCTGACACCCAATATGAACTGAAACCCTGCTATTGGAGCATGATAAGGCACATTTTCCGACTGAAATTGGAATAGAAAAGGCATACAGTGGGGTATTTGATACACTGCCCATTTTGCAGGTTTTCCTACTTACAAAGCATGTAGAGGTCTGTAATTTTTGTCATAGGTACACTTCAACTGTGAGAGATGGAATTTAAAACAAAAATCCAGAAAATCACATTGTATGATATTTAAGTAATTAATTTGCATTTTATTGCATGACATAAGTATTTGATCACCTACCAACCAGTAAGAATTCCAGCTCTCACAGACCTGTTAGTTTTTCTTTTTGAAGCCCTCCTCTTCTCCACTCATTACCTGTATTAACTGCACTGGTTTGAACTCGTTACCTGTATAAAAGATACCTGTCCACACACTCAATCAAACATACTCCAATCTCTCCACAATGGCCAATACCAGAGAGCTGTGTAAGGACATCAGGGTTAAATTGTAGACCTGCACAAGGCTGGGATGGGCTACAGGACAATAGGCAAGCAGCTTGGTGAGAAGGCAACAACTGTTGGCACAATTATTAGAAAATAGAGGAAGGTCAAGATGACGGTCAATCACCCTCGGTCTGGGGCTCCATGCAAGATCTCACCTTGTGGGGCATCAATGATCATGAGGAAGGTGAGGGATCAGCACAGAACTACACGGCAGGACCTGGTCAATGACCTGAAGAGAGCTGGGACCACAGTCTCAAAGAAAACCATTAGTAACACACTACGCCGTCATGGATTAAAATCCTGCAGCTCACGCAAGGTCCCTCTGCTCAAGCCAGCGCATGTCCAGGCCCGTCTGGATGATCCAGAGGAGGAATGGGAGAAGGTCATGTGGTCTGATGAGACAAAAATAGAGCTTTTTGGTCTAAACTCCACTCGCCGTGTTTGGAGGAAGAAGAAGGATGAGTACAACCCCTAGAACACCATCCCAACCGTGAAGCATGGAGGTGTAAACATCATTCTTTGGGGTTGTTTTTCTGCAAAGGGGACAGGACAACTGCACCGTATTGAGGGGAGGATGGATGGGGCCATGTATCGCGAGATCTTGGCCAACAACCTCCTTCCCTCAGTAAGAGCATTGAAGATGGTCGTGGCTGGGTCTTCCAGCATGACAACGACCCAAAACACACAGCCAGGGCAACTAAGGAGTGGCTCCGTAAGAAGCATCTCAAGGTCCATGGAGTGGCCTAGCCAGTCTCCAGATCTGAACCCAATAGAACATCTTTGGAGGGAGCTGAAAGTCCGTATTGTCCAGCGACAGCCCCAAAACCTGAAGGATCTGGAGAAGGTCTGTATGGAGGAGTGGGCCAAAATCCCTGCTGCAGTGTGTGCAGCAGGGAGTTCTGCTTTTCTGATGTATCAAACACTTATATCATGCAATAAAGTGCAAATGCATTACTTAAAAATCATACAATGTGATTTTCTGGATTTTTGTTTTAGATTCCGTCTCTCACAGTTGAAGTGTACTTGTGATAAAAAATTACAGACCTCTACATGCTTTGTAAGTAGGAAAACCTGCAAAATCGGCAGTGTATCAAATACTTGTTCTCCCCACTGTATGTGCTTATATAACAGAGGACATTTTACAGAGAGAAGACCATACAGTAGACTTCTGCAGAGCGGCACAACTCAGCCATGACATACCATCACATAGCATAAAACATACAGTATTTCTAACAATCCCCCAAAACCGCAACTAACATTAGCTACATATCAACCTCATCTAAACAGCCTATTGTCTTACTGAAATTGCTCAACAGTCGCTGATACATCTGCAGCATACACAGTGTGCACAGGGAGAGTGACCTGATAATCAAAAATCTAGACCTACAAATAGTTTACCTGATCTGATAGCTAATGTCTAATGGTATACGCTGGTAAGCCATGAGAGTAGAATAAAATGATGACCTGACAACGAAAGAAACAGACCCCATAGATTACTAGATCAGCCTGCATTTCCTGAATAACCGCCAACAGACCTTCCCGTTAGAGGCAATGAACGCTTGATCGTCAACACTGATCACCATGTGGGTGTTTAGCAAGCCCGGCACATGCTAGATGATGGTAGCATCAACAACCCATTCAACACAGCTGAAACTATAGCAAGCCTCGATTAGTCACCGTGCAGCTATACGCCTCAGTTTCCCCACTAAGGTCCAGGGTGATAACTTCAAATCTGAGGAAGAGAGGTGAGGGTTAGGCAGAAGTATCCATTTAAAATGAGGCTGTACCTCTTTGAATATACTGAAAAGACCCAGTAATGTTTAGCCAATGGCAGACTAAACACCATTCAAGTAGCACGAGAGATCCTGCTACTTGACTGCTGAACAGTTCATGTAGAACCCACACATTAGGACCAGTAGAAGTTGGTAGATATGAGTCACGCTCAGTGAGCTGCATCAGGGTATAAGATGCCTGCATACGCACTATGTACAAGCATGCATGATAACGCACATAAAATGGCTTACTACTGTCCTAAAATGATGTGCCATCGTACTGCAATGCTCCAGCAGATGCCGTGGGAGGAGTAGCTAGTGTTCACCTCTAGGCAACCACAACCTCACTGTGTGCTCTTGCAATAATCGCAACCATGCCATAACACTATGTGCAGATGATACAGAACATACAGCCAGGTACGTATGAGTAACACAACATCCACCTACTGTAGATGATGTTTACGGAGCCTAACCAGCACGCACTCCCATAATGCAATATTGGCAGCCATGCCATGTGCTTACTGTGTGTAGAAAACGAAGCAAAGAATATCAGCTAACATCTGAATGTACGAGTATTCACACCCAAAGAATATCAGCTAACATCTGAATGTATGAGTATTCACGCCCAAAGAATATCAGCTAACATCTGAATGTACGAGTATTCACACCCAAAGGATATCAGCTAACATCTGAATGTACGAGTATTCACACCCAAAGAATATCAGCTAGCATCTGAATGTACGAGTATTCACACCCAAAGAATATCAGCTAACATCTGAATGTACGAGTATTCACACCCAAAGGATATCAGCTAACATCTGAATGTACGAGTATTCACACCCAAAGAATATCAGCTAACATCTGAATGTACGAGTATTCACACCCAAAGAATATCAGCTAACATCTGAATGTACGAGTATTCACGCCCAAAGAATATCAGCTAACATCTGAATGTACGAGTATTCACACCCAAATAAGAGTTGCAGCATAAACACATAATATAACTAATACATAAAACATGAGAATAACAAAATGCACAGAAATTGAATTACAGTTTTTTCTGATTGCTTAGGCACGATCTTTGAAACTATAGGCAATTTTTTGCAAAACTCTACACACTAACCACAAAACCTTACACCAAACCAGCAAAACAGTATACATCTCTGGCAAAAGCAAACAATTATTGCAAAACTCTTAACTCTTTTAAAAATGATGTTTTTGCATCAATAAGTGACACACAAACTATTTGAATAAGCACACGAAGCACCAACTACTCACTGATAGTTTAAATGAAAAATACTTAACTGTGTGCAGGGTATAGCAGTTTGCAATAAAATATAGTCATACAAACACACACAGGTATCCAAATGTGTAAAGTATGGATGTGTTTTCCGAACATAACACAATATCAATACAAATGTCACGACTCCTACCGAAGGTGGCTCCCCTTCCTGTTCGGGTGGCACTCGGCGGTCATCGTCACCGGGTGGCGCTCTGCGGTCGTCGTCACCTGCCTACTAGCTGCCACTGATCCCCCCCCCCCCTTGTCTGTTTATTGGTTACACCTGTTGTTTATTTGGTGATTAGTTGGGCTTTATTAGCCAGCCGGCCCGCCTGCTCTTTGTGCGGGATTGTTTGTGTGACTAGTGTGCACGTTAGAGGTGTTTCACTAATAGCCGCGCACATTGTTCTGTTGCCACCACGTTGTCTCGGGACGTTGATGATGGCACGGTGTCCGATGATATTTCTGCCGCGGGCCCTTGTTTTTGCAAGATTGAAACCTGCCTTGACACTTTTATATTAGCTCATTATGGACTTCTAGCTCCATGACTCTCTGAAAGAGACAAGACAAAACAATGTAGCACATTACGAAAAGACAGGGATCAGTCAATATGATGTAGCACCATACACTTCCAGAACTAGTACCAATGATAGGATAGTATAGCTTACCTGCACATATTCATATCTCAGTTGTATCACACGGTCTGAGTATCCTTCGAAATGGACTCTGTACAGCTGCTTCATCATAATTCTGTTGCGTTTCAGTAGACGAGATTGTGCAGAGACTCACTCTGTTGACATTTGGAATATGGTGCTATCCGCCATTATGTGGTCCCGCAGTTCTCTGAGTCTGATGCAGTTATTTGCAATGACCATATTTACAATGTGGGTCTCCTGCTCTGGGGTAAACACTCTTGCACCAGATACTGGTTTTCTTGCAGTTCTGTAAAAATATTTGAATGGTTTTAGTGATCCTTCTCATTCTGAAAGTACAGTCCTTATTACTGTACCAGTAAGACTACAGCACCTACAGTTACTTACCGGTTCTCATTTTGAAATATCCGGATGATACCTGCAACAGTATAGCAGCTCAGATTTGGTTGAACCTGTTGCCCAGCCCCCCTCATGCTCATCCCATGGTTGACAACATGTCATACATGGGAATCAGAATGACAGTTTGGGACCTTTTTTTCCCCCTTTTTGCACATGTCTGTCACGAGTCCGACCGAGGGTGTTTCCCCTTCCCGGGCGGGTGGCGCTCGGCGGTCGTCGTCACCGGCCTATTAGCTGCCACTGATTGTTTTTCCTCCCCCTCCTTTTATGTTTAGTGGTAGCACCTGTTTATGTATGATTAGTTTGTCTTTATTAGACAGCCGGCCTACAACAGAGCCCGCCTGGTTGTTGTGCGGGATTATTTCAATGTAACCTTCGGCTCTGTTGTAGAGGTACGTGTTAGTGCCTGGTCGTGATTTTTTCCATTGTACATTTTTGATTCCCTGTGGTTGGGCACGTAACTTTTGTGAGCACCCTGTGGTGCGTTGGTGCTATTAAAAGACGCACAGCATTGAACTCTGTCTCCTGCATTTGACTCCACACCCACGACACCCGGAGCATTACAATGTCACAGTGGGGCTGAACAATTCCTTGTGTGTCCCTGGGGCATCCAGGAGCTCCACACTCTATAAAGAAAAGGTTCCTGGAGTACCCTTTAGGGGTTCTTCAAATTGAAACTGTGGGGGAACCCCTATAAGTTCTTCAAATAACCTCTTTTAATGGATCCTCAAAGAACATTTTGAATTACTTTTTGGGGTAATTTTTTTTAAATACCCCTGATATTATTATTATTAATGATCATAATATGCATAACAATAACACAATATTTTATTTCTCAGTTTATTGTGATTTTAGTGGCAATAAAACAAATCCTAATCTGCAGAGCCCCAAGTCCAGTGGGTATTTCCTCTGCTGTGTTGATGTTCTCCGTATCCACAGCCAGAATGATTTTGCAGTGCACGGTGATCGAACAGGTTGCTTGTTATATTGTGCGGTTCTAATTCTCAGAGTATAAAATACAACGGACGCTACGAAAGCTCAAACCAAGTTTACTCTTCCCAGAGGGTCAATACAACCGCATCAGACAACAACATTTTACACAAGCACTGATATTTAACCCTCCCTCCTTGGCTGAGTCTCCTCCTACTCATCTGAACAAACATTGGATCTTCATGTATTGTATCGTTACACACTTTTCTTTGTCCCTTAACATGACCTGACCTCGACCCCCTTCATCACTAATCCATGGCTCTCTCCCCTTATCAATGTCTGCCATATGTGATCACTTTCCCAACACTCAGTACATTCCAAGCTTAATCCCCCCCCACCATATACTTTCATCCTACAGGTAACCATTAACTTCTGATGTAGACCCTCTAAACCTAAGCACTCAATATTTAAATATGATACCTGATAATTAACCCTATCCCAAGTTTAAGAGTTAGTACCCAGAATCCATCAATATTCATCAGAGAGTTAGGAAGGGTGAAGTCTGTGAATCCCCAAAAATGTAATTATAAGATTAACAGAACACACAACAGTATTCATACCTTGGTTTTTGTGGTGAATGTGAATTAAAAAATCTGTTTGATAATGGTTTTCATACACATACCTTCTCCATAATGTAGAGGCCTATGGCATATTCATTGAATAGGTCAGGGAGGAGGTTGGTAAATGTGATCTGCGAAACATACCAATACCAATTGACATACCTTTGTATGCATCCCAGTCCGTATACCTGCAGACACAAACGTGAGCAGTTCAGTCATCTGCAGCCAATACAGTCTTCAACATATTCTTATAGCCAACGTATTCTTACCTCTTTGTTGATTGATATCCATTGAATTGTGTCCAGTCTTTAGAAACATTTGCACAAATATGAAAAGATAGGTGGTATCATCATTAAACAATATCAATTTAGAGCATATAAGGGACAAGCCTGAACTGAAAAATGTAAAGATCTACTCAATTTAAGGTAAGTGCCTTAACCTGCTGTCCTTTCAAATTCAAATCAAAATGTTTCAGTTGGGCAGTTAGGTGCCTGCAAGAACCCCCACCAGCTAAGGAGGTTCCTTGATGAATCCCATTCAGTTGTTTAACTGACTAGGTATCCCCCTTTCCCTTCTTGGTTGAACCTTTTGGGGTCCATTTTCGGTGCCAAGAACCCTTAGATTCTTCGAAGAACTTTGAGGATCTTAGAAGAACCCTTAGATTCTTCGAAGAACTTTGAGGATCTTAGAAGAACCCTTAGATTCTTCGAAGAACTTTGAGGATCTTAGAAGAACCCTTGTTGAACCCATAATTTGTATAGTGCACTTTCTATTTGAGGCTGGATAAGCTTAGCCAAAGTACCCTTTCTCCCACCTCCACTAGGCTCATGATATGACCACAGCCTTGGATGGTACTATGGGACGAACGGAGGCTCAGGTCTCCTCCCAAGCATCCGGATCTAGGGTGTCCGAGTCCAGATGCTTCCCCACCCCCTCCAGTAACTCAGCCTGATAAGCCAACAATAAAGAGGTCATGTTGAGGTCTCTACTTACTTGGGCTTGAGTCTTTGTACATTTCTGAAAAATGGAAGCAGTAAAGCCCTCTGCCTTTCCAGGGATTGAAGCGCTGGTGTTGTTAGTGACACGACACGAGGGGCTGAGGGGGTGAGCACAGTATAACTCTATAGACGTGAGGCTAGTGGGGCGTTAGCTAGCAAGCAGCTACCTCATGGTGAAGGCGTGCCGTGGCTAGCTCAGTGCTGGAGGCCCTGGGAGGCACTGGGCTTTTACCAGTATTTCCAACATTATCCACTACTGTAGCTACAGGTAGAAAATCAATGGTAAATGTTCTGTAATTGACATAAGCTGTCTCCAATCAATCAATGTTTGGTTGTGCGTGTGTGTTTGCCAGGGGGATCGCCTGTGCCAGGGGAGGTGTAGCTCTGCGAATCTTAATCACACAAAACCTATTATTTGGCAAGGAATCGTATTTGTAGATTTTTTATTTAACCTTTATTTAACTAGTCAAGTCAGTTAAGAAAAAATCTTATTTACAATGACCTCCTTCCCTGGCCGAAACCTAACGGCGCTGGGCCAATTGTGTGCCGCAATATGGGGCTCCCAATTACAGCTGGTTGTAAAACAGCCTGGAATCGAACCAGGGTCTCTAGTGACACCTCTAACACTGAAATGCAGTGCCTTAGACCACTGTGACACTCGGGAGTCCCTTGATAGATCAGTGATTC
The DNA here is from genome assembly GCF_034236695.1 of Oncorhynchus nerka. Taxonomy (NCBI): domain Eukaryota; kingdom Metazoa; phylum Chordata; class Actinopteri; order Salmoniformes; family Salmonidae; genus Oncorhynchus; species Oncorhynchus nerka. The sequence goes on along the minus strand of NC_088412.1, from coordinate 49,738,265 downwards.
TACACCTCAAGCTGATCACCTTGATAGATCAGTGATTCTACACCTCAAGCTGATCACCTTGATAGATCAGTGATTCTACACCTCAAGCTGATCACCTTGATAGATCAGTGATTCTACACCTCAAGCTGATCACCTCCAAGAAGTTGTAGTCAAAAATGGGTCAATTTGGGGCCGTTAAAGGGAAGAGTCAATTAAACCAACCATGCAAGTATATTGTTGGGAGTTCTGTGGGTAGCTCTGGCCAGGAGTTGAACCCTAGTCTCTATGTGGTTGGTGTGTGTTTCATTGTGTTCATTATTTCCTGCCACTATGGCCCTTATCTCTCTCTCTCCTCTTCTGTCATTGCCCTCGGTGGTGCATCTAATCCTCTATCTAATCAGTCTGTAGAAATAATAACACACAGCCCTCTGATCCCTTAGCCCATAACAACATGACAAAAAAACACACAAACACGTATGCATGCACACACACACACACACACACACACACACACACACACACACACACACACACACACACACACACAGGTGCACATGCGCACGCACGCACATATGCACACACACAACACATGCAATCATATACATGAGTATGATCATAAAGAAATAAACAGAACAGAGAGAAGACAGGTCCCTTGGCAATGAATTAGCCTGCTGCATTCTGAACTACAGTATTTCACTGTCTAGTATGATAAAGTATTGAACACTGTTTTACTGTAAACTTTCGTTGCTTTGTGTCTTTGTTCTTTAACTATTGCAACGCACTGTATCAGGGGCATCATGCAACCCAAACATCTGAATGGGCACCAAGTACGTGAGGAGGGCTGGGGGGTGTTCTGGAGGGTGCTTGTGCAAACGGGCACCAAGTACGTGAGGAGGGCTGGGGGGTGTTCTGGAGGGTGCTTGTGCTACCCGTCTGTAAGTTGGAGAAATCTGAACGGGCACCAAGTACGTGAGGAGGGCTGGGGGGTGTTCTGGAGGGTGCTTGTGCTACCCGTCTGTAAGTTGGAGAATTTTGCAAATTTCAAACACTTGAAACAGATTTTCCCTGCGTTCTAGAGCCATAATTATTATGCTTAAATCTTTGTAAAAAATATCTGTACTTTTTTTTCTGCATATCTAAGCATACCTCTTTGAGCTGTCTATCCTCCTGACTGGTGGTTATTTTTAAAGAAACGAAATATGCTTCTCTGCATCTCTGCTCAAATCTGGGTAACATATTGAAAGGAATGTGAGTCTTATTCAGTACATTTAGTTATTACTTGCTTTTCTAAAGTCTACCGACCTGGCCAGCAGGAATGTCAGCTAAAATAGTTAGACAAGCTAGCTACTCTAACTTGATTGATAGCCTGAAATGGCTCCTTGGTAGCTAGTTATGAGGTTAGGAGATTGCGAACCAATCTGGGCCAGCTAAGCCAACTTCATGAAATTGCTAAGTGGCTAGTGGTATTACAGAGAAAAAACAAACACATTTTTTTGTTCAAAATAAAAAAAACAGGACGATTCTGAGGGGGCAAGAGCCCCTGTGCCCCATATGGGACTGGTGCCTCTGATCTGGAGAACTGAAGGAATTCTGCAATTTTGCAATGCTGTAGTTCTGTCTGATTATTCTACTGTATGTGAGGGGAGAATGAACTGGCGACCCTCCTGTGTTCTGCTTGGGATAAGGAATTTGGGTAAAAGTATCTCCTCTCTCCTCCATGACCCAGAAACCGATAAGTGGTTGAGTGGTCGAGGACTGTCATATTGTTAGTAGGCAAACAGAATACGGTCCTCCCCTCCTCGATAGCCTCCTTTTGGCTTGGAAGCACCAGTGTATCATACTGCAGAAGAGTTTTGATATCTCCCACACCCTCTTTGAATCAGCTGTTGTATTGTCAGAGAGCAATATGCTACATATGGTTTTATCTATAAAATGTTCTTAATTAGTTTTTATCACTGTACACAGTTATTTTGGGATTCCACCCCTGTAAATGTAATTTGCCTGACAGAGTGGAGAAGGATCGTCTCATTTCAAACAAGTGCATTTCCGTCCACGTTCCCTCTCCTCGATTACCTTTGATCCTTTTCAAAAGGAGGCGAGAGATGACGGAGGAGAGAGAGGACGCAGGAGGTGAGCAAATCTAGTTGAGACAATACCTGCAGGCTACCAGCTCTGGTGGCTCCTCCTTCACACCCTCAGGACTGGCCTATGATTGGTTGATCTGTTTCTCAGGTTACATCTTCAGGAACTGTACGAAGGATGGCTGGACAGAGCTGTACCCTACATATGAGGAGGCCTGTGAGTTCGCAGAGGAGTCAGAGACAGGATCAGAGGTTAGAGATATCACATCACTCACATACTGTACATTCTCTTTTAATAAATAACTCTGTTATTCAGTCACTCATTGAAATGTTCCACTTTCAATTTTGTTCTGTGGGGGAAGGAATGTGATTGGTTGAGGACGGAAGGATTGATTCTGCCATTAGAAACAAATTGAACGAGGAAACCTCTAATGAACTATTCAGTCATGTGCTTGTTTTGAATTATCTGGGCTGTGCTGTACTCTCATTCTAACAGACCCATTTCCCAGGCGCATCATGAAAAGTTACGCTTGCAGTTCAGATTCAGAAACCGTTCTGTTTACATATAAGTAAATGCGATCAAGTCGGACTTCAGATGCAGCTCGTCAAACACGTAATCCAATGGATATCGTCTACAACAATTGCAGATGTCATTGATTACCTGGGTGGTTCCACCGATTCGGTGCCTTTAGAGAAGTGTAAAAGAAGTGAGAAATATAAATAAACAAATCTTAAACATCTTAAGAGGAGAAAAAAATATTACTATTAGTAAGTGCCAAAGAAAGTAACAGGGTTGACCATACCAGGGTTGACGATTTCTTCTTAAATGAGCCATACATCCTCTTGTGACAAGGGGGATGAAAGCTTGTGTGCAACAGGGTGTGGAAACTGAATGCTAATTCACAAAATAAATAAAATAAAAACATTTCTTGCCTGTCTATCTATGGGTAACAGGGTTGACGTGCTATGCTCGACCTGCTCAGTTTTCCACCACAAAACACCAGAACATTTCCTAAAATAGTAGAACCAGCTTACCTGCTTTTACTCTATGATTTGACTATTAAATGTACAATGTTTTTATTTTCCTTTGAAAAATGGGAATCGTTTCACCGTAACGAGAGTTCAGTTCTTGACCTTAAAATGAGGGACAGACATACATGAATCACTAACCAAAGAAATGACTGTCAACTAACAAAAATAACTTAGCCTTTACAATGATGGTGAAACTTGGATAAATGTTGGGATTAAGTGGGTTCAAATCTCCCTCGAAGTGACACAGGGAGGACGGAGGAACATGTCAAAATAATGTATTTATTTATTTATCCTTTATTCATATAAAAAAAAGGTTTTATTGAATTCTCTGTGGTCTATATTAAAGCACAATTAATTTAATATAACAGGATTTTAAATTAAATATCGGTGCACAAAAAGTGCTAGATAAAGCCAGAAGAATAATATACTTGTTGTTGAGCAATCAGTGTTGTGTGTTTTCCTCGGTCATCGTTCATTCTCTGCAACGTTTTTCCAGGTCCAGAGATCAGTGTTGTGTGTTTTCCTCGGTCATCGTTCATTCTCTGCAACGTTTTTCCAGGTCCAGAGATCAGTGTTGTGTGTTTTCCTCGGTCATCGTTCATTCTCTCAGTGTTGTGTGTTTTGCAACAGTGATCAGTGTTGTGTTTTTTTCGTTCAGGTTTTTCCCAGAGATCAGTGTTGTGTGTTTTCCTCGGTCATCGTTCATTCTCTGCAACGTTTTTCCAGGTCCAGAGATCAGTGTATAGCTACAGTGCCTTTTGAAAGTATTAACACCCCTTGACTTTTTCCACATGTTGTTGTTACAAAGTGGGATAAAATTTATTTTAAAAAATTTGTCAATGATCTATCTACACAACATACTCTGTATTTTAAAAATGGAGGAAATAAAAAAAAATATATATATATATATTAATATATAATATAAATATATATAAAAATAAATAAAACAAATATATATTGATATGACTGAATCAGTTTTTCCCTGTGATTAGCTCAATTCCTTTTCTTTTTATCCTAAAAAAAATCCCTTGCCGATGACAAGCATACCCATAATATGATGCAACCACCATCATTCTTGAAAATGTTGTGTTGGAACAATGTTGTGTACAAACCTAACGCTTTGTATTCAGGACAAAAGGTTTACTTTGCAGCATTCATTTATGTTAGTATTGTGGAGTAACTGCAATGTTGTTGATCCATCCTCAGTTATCTCCTATCACAAACATTAAACTGTGTAACTGTTGGTGAAATCGCTGAGTGGTTTCCTTCCTCTCCGGCAACTTATTTAGGAAGAGCTCCTCTATCTTTGTAGTGACTGGATGTATTAATACACCATCCAAAGTGTAAGATGAATAACTGCATTATGTTCAAAGGGATATACAATGGCTGCTTTATTTACCCATCTACCAATAGGTGCCCTTCTTTGCGATCCATAGGAAAGTTCCCTCATCTTTGTGGTTGAATCTTTGCTTGAAATTCACTGCTCGACGCAGGGACCTTACAGATAGTTAGTTGTATGTGTGGAGTACAGAGATGGGGTAGTCATTTAAAATGTTAAACACTATTATTGCACTCAGAGTGAGTCCATGCAACTTATTACAGTGCATTTGGAAAGTATACAGACGCCTTTACTTTTTCCACATTTTGTTACGTTACTGCCTTATTCTAAAATAGATTAATTAGTTTTTTTCCCCTTATCAACCTACACACAATACCCCATGATGACAAAGTGAAAACAGGTTTTTAGAAATTTTGCATTTCAAGGGGTCTGAATATTTTTACTCCTGAACTTGTTTAGGCTTGCCATAACAAAATAATTGAATACGTCTCAAGACATTTAGGCTTTTCAGTATTTTATGAATTTGAAAAAATGTACTGTTTTCTAAAACATATTTCCACTTTGACGTTATGGGGTGTTTGATCAGTGACACAAAATCTCAATTTAATCCATTTTAAATTCAGGCTGTAACACAACAAAATTAGAACGTTTTCCTTTCGATTGTGGACTTCTGTGCACAACAGCTGTCTGTGACCAGGCAAAAAAACTCTCCAAGCCAAACCTTCATACCATAACTGCTAACCGCTACACAGCTCAGATCTAGCTACTAGAACTAAAGTGTTAGTAAACACACAATCCAATCCATATGTTGGATAACTTTAGCCAGCTATCTAAAATAAATATAATTACTCTCTGTTTGATTTCTCTCTCTCTCTCTCTCTCTCTCTGGACATGGTAGTTCATGCTGTAAGAACTCTCATAATTACGAACTTCCATAATTACGGTGTAAGTATTTGGTAGCGGTGAGATCCATGATCTTCCTAGGTTTTGTATTGAAGTCAATGTACACACAGATGGAAAATAGCTGTCTTCCGGCTACTCCATTGTGTTACGATAGAGAGTGCTCCTGAGGCTACTCCCCAGACAGAAACCCAACAATACCTTTCCTGTCTGGATAAGTTAGTTTGCTAAGCTGACGTTGTTTTATCTACTTGTCAGTATATGATAATTATGTAAATATATGATTGAGTATATATAGCACCATCTATAGCACCACCTAGCATATATAGCACCACCTAGCACCATCCCTACGGTGAAGCATGGTGGTCGAAGCTGTGGGGATGTTTTTCAGTGGCATGGACTGGGAGACTAGTCAGGATCGAGGGAAAGATGAACGGAGCAATTTACAGAGAGATACTTGATGAAAACCTGCTCCAGAGCGATCAGGACCTCAGACTGGGGCTAAGGTTCACCTTCCAACAGGACAACGACCCTAAGCATACAGCCAAGACAACACAGGAGTAGCTTCGAGACAAGTCTCTGAATGTCCTTGAGTGGCCCAGCCAGAGCCCGGACTTGAACCCGATTTAACATCTCTGGAGAGACCTGAAAATGGCTGTGCAGCGACGCTCCCCATCCAACCTAACTCCCCAAATACAGGTGTGCCAAGTTTGTAGTGTCATACCCATGAAGACTCAAGACTGTAATCTCTGCAAAAGGTGCTAAAATAATGTATTGAGTAAAGATTCTGAATACTTATGTAAATATGATATTTCTTAAACCTGTTTTTTATTTGTCATTATGGCGCATTGTGTATAGATTGATGAGGGATTTTTTTTTTTTACCTCTCTTGGGTAGGGGTCAGTATTTTCGTGGCGCACCTGCCTGGATGAAATATGTTTTTCATGCTTTTGTATGTGGGGCGCTGCTCAGATAATCGCAGGGTGTGCTTTCGCCGTAAAGCCTTTTTGAAATCTGACACAGCGGCTGGATTAACAAGAAGTTAAGCTTTATTTTAGTGTATTACACTTGTGATTTTATGAAAGTTAAATATTTATAATTCTGTAGTTTGAATTTCGCGCTCTGCAATTTCACCGGATGTTGGCCAGGTGGGACGTTGCTGTCCTGCCCATAAGATGTTAATCCATTTTAGAATAAGGCTGTAACGTAACAAAATGTGGATAAAGTCAAGGGGTCTGAATACTTTCCAAATGCACCGTAAGCCCTTTTTGGTTTCCAACTTCACTTGCACACCATTTTTCTATCTGTACTGTTTTGTCTTTCACTAGTTTTCTTTGGTGCAAATAAATGAACCTCCCCCCAAATACTAAAACCAGTACTTCATGTTTCTTTTTGACCTTTCTCCTGTTGATTTCCAGACAACATACTTTTTGACCATCAGTCAGGTGTACACTGCTGGATACGCCACCTCCCTCATCTCCCTCATATCAGCCATTTTTGTCTTCGCTGTGTTCAGGTAACACTAGGACATACTCAGTCCAATATTAGTTCCTAAGAGATACATGATAAATAGATAACACTGTAAGAATGGACTGCATTCATATAGGTATTATAGTTTATAATGGTACATTATATATTGTATGGGAATATATTTGCAAACCCTCTAAACTCGCCTGACAGGAAATTAGGTCAGTTTAATAAGAAGTTAACTCACCCGTACAGGAAGTTCCACTGTACCAGGAACTACATCCACATCAACCTCTTCTCCTCGTTCGTCCTGAGAGCCAGTGCCGTCTTCATCAAGGATGGGGTTCTCTTTGCTGATGAGAACTTCGACCACTGCTTCATGTCCACTGTGAGTGCCATGATGTCATCAACAAAGGACACTTACTACACAGGATTTAATGTCCCAAAACTGTCTCTAACTCCCTGTGACTTATACCTCTTACACCACCATATACAGTATTTAGATATTCTATACCGTATCTACATTAACTTCATAGAGTATCCCATCCATCTATACTAAGTTCCTGAAACTTTATAAGTCTTCATCCTAGCACTCTCCTCCATTGAATGTCATTGCCTTCAGAGTGTATGACTCATCTTGTTGTATGGGAACAGTGTGAGATGGTGAACACAATCTCACTGGAACACATTTTATGTTATTGAAACGAGTCTGTGAGAGAGCGAGTCGAGACTTTCTCCTCAGTATATTTTATGCTGATACATGCTTCTAAACAGAGCGAGTCGTCCAGTTGAGAGAAAAGGGCTGTGTGTACAGACAAGGCGATGGGGAATTCTATACTTAGAAAGTAAATCCACAGCACAGAGAGGAGATCGAGGCAATAGAGAGTCAACTATAGAAAGGTGTGAAAGTGTGATTGTGTCTCTGGGAGTCATTGGCATGGTGGATGGGGAACCCGAGGGTGAAGGGGAGGGGTGGAGGTGGCAGTGTGCAGGTCATTTAATAAAAAAATGTCCTTGAATATTGTTGCACATTGCATATTCTAATATAAAGTTAATAACATTATTATTTACATATTGTAACAAAGTGGTACCTATCCCGAAATTGGGATATGCATGGGTTTTTGTGGAACTCATACACTTGTGTAAGCCTCATTAAAACTACAAAAGTGTCAGTGAACCGGAACAGATGAACCGGAATGACATTTACTCTCACGGCTGGCCAAAAATAACTATGTGGCAGCCACGCCCCTACTTAAGCCACACCTCCAGTCTTCTGATCTGACTCACTGGGTCATATCTCAATATCCCAGCATCAACAACCCAACATTTGCCTTTTTAAAGAAAACAATTCAACAACTAAGTGACCCAATGCCTGTAACCCAGCAACTGGGTCAGCCAAACAACACAGCATTGTGTGTGTGTCTATTGTGTTGTCCTGCAGACGGCGTGTAAATCAGCAGTAGCGTTCTTCCAGTTCAGCATCCTGGCTAACTACTTCTGGTTGCTGGTCGAGGGCATGTACCTCCAGACCCTCCTTGCCCTCACCTTTGTCTCACACAATAAGTACTTCTGGTGGTACACACTCATCGGCTGGGGTAGGTGACCTTTCTCAATCTGTCCTCTTTCTGTCTTTCGCACACACTCACTCTCTCTCTTTTCACACTCACTCTCTCTCTTTTTCTCTCTTCCCTTCTCCCTCTCTCCTCAACAACTCAAAGAGGCATGGCTTTGTTACAACATCTTGCTGATGTTTGTCCATTCTCTGTGTCTGTTAGGTCTCCCAACCACAATATTGTTGGTGTGGGTTCTAACACGAAACTTCTATGATAACAGAGGGTAAGTATGGAAACTAGCATTTGCTTTGAATTTACTCTGAATTGATATTGTCATGTAGCCTAAAAATTCATACATGAATCCTAATGTAATACCATTGGAGATTGGTTATAATACGGTACTGTCTGATATCGTCTTGTTCTGTCCCAATGTAGTTGCTGGGACGACACCGATGTGGCCTTCATTTGGTGGATTATCAAAGGGCCTATAACTGCATCACTGCTGGTGAATAGCCTAACACTCACCTAAACTTACCAAACCCTAACCTCAAATCTAACCCTGACCGTGGTCTCCACCCTAAACCCTTAGCCTCAACTCCAGCCCTAACCCACCCTGTGTTATAAAGTAACTCATCCTCTTTCTCCACTGTTTAAGGTCAACTTCATCATCTTCATTAATGTGATCCGTATTCTGGTCCAGAAGCTAAAATCTCCCGGTGTCAGGGGACACAACACAGGCCACTTCATGTGAGCCTCCCCCCCTCCTACACACACACACACACACACACACACACACAACAATGATGGTTCAGTGACCACGCTTGCGTGATGAGTAAATCTCAGACCAGAACAGTTGTAATGGCTCCCTCAACAAATGCCTCCGCATTGGCCTAGAGTGTTAATTGCTGTTTGTGTGTGCGTGTGTGTGTGTGTGTGTGCGCAGGAGGCTGGCTAAGTCCACCCTGTTCCTGATCCCTCTCTTTGGGATGCATTACATGGTGTTTGCCTTCCTACCAGAGAACACAGGAGAGGAGGCACGCATCTTCATAGAGCTGGGTCTGGGATCCTTCCAGGTAGATGTGTGTGCGTGAGTGCCCGTATCGTGTGAGTGCCCGTATCGCGTGCCTGCTCACGTGTGTGTGCCCGTATCGCGTGCCTGCTCACGTGCGTGTATGTGCGTGAGTGCCCGTATCGCGTGCCTGCTCACGTGTGTGTGTGTGTGTGTGTGTGTGCGTGAGTGCCCGTATCGCATGCCTGCTCACGTGCGTGTGTGTGCAACGTACAGAATGTGACGTGCAACGTGTGTTGGGGATGACGCTGTCTGAATAAGTGTATTTTGACGTAATACAGTTGAAGTCGGAAGTTTACATGAACTTAGGTTGGAGTCATTAAAGCTCGTTTTTTCATCAATGGGAGCAATTTCCAAATGCCCGACGGTACCACGTGCATCTGTACAAACAATAAACAAACAATAAAACCCAAGTATAAACATTTTCTACTATCCAACCTGACAGCCACCTAGACGTCATACCTCTTAGGAAGGAGACGTGTTCTGTCTCCTAGAAATGAATGTACTTTGGTGCAAAAAAGTGCAAATCAATCCCAGAACAACAGCAAAGGACATTGTTAAGATACTGGAGGAAACCGGTACAAAAGTATATATATATCCACAGTAAAACAAGTCCTTTATCGACATAACCTGAAAGGCCGCTCAGCAAGGAAGAAGCCACTGCTCCAAAACCGCCATAAAAAAGCCAGACTACAGTTTGCAATGGCACATGGGGACAAAGATCGTACTTTTTGGAGAAATGTCTCTGGTCTGATGAAACAAAAATAGAACTGTTTGGCCATAATGACCATCGTTATGTTTGGAGGAAAAAGGGGGAGGCGTGCAAGCCGAAGAACACCATCCCATCCGTGAAGCACGGGGGTGGCAGCATCATGTTATGGGGGTGCTTTGCTGCAGGAGAGATTGGTGCACTTCACAAAATAGATGGCATCATGAGGATGGAAAATTATTTGGCTATATTGAAGCAACATCTCAAGACATAATTCAGGAAGTTAAAGCTTGGTCACAAATTGGTCTTCCAAATGGACAATGACCCCAAGCATACTTCCAAAGTTGTGGCAAAATGGCTTAAGGACAACAAAGTCAAGGTATTGGAGTGGCCATCACAAAGCCCTGATCTCAATCCTATAGAACATTTGTGGGCAGAACTGAAAAAGTGTGTGCGAGCAAGGAGGCCTACAAACCTGACTCAGTTACACCAGCTCTGTCAGGAGGAATGGGACCAAATTCACAACACTTATTGTGGGAAGCTTGTGGAAGGCTACCTGAAACGTTTGACCCAAGTTAAACAATTGAAAGTCAATGCTACCCAAGTAATAATTGTGTGTATGTAAACTTCTGACCCACTGGGAATGTGATGAAAGAAATAAAAGTTGAAATAAATCAGTCTCTCTACTATTATTCTGACATTTCACATTCTTAAAATAAAGTGGTGATCCTAACTGACCTAAGACAGGGAATTTTTACTTGGATTAAATGTCAGGAATGGTCAAAAACTGAGTTTAAATGTATTTGGCTAAGGTGTATGTGAACTTCTGACTTCAACTGTATATGATCTTGTAATAACGTAGCTAGTCAAAATGGCCTGATGTACAGTACAACTCACTTTCTATTCCTTCTTCTTAGGGCTTTGTTGTGGCTCTGCTCTACTGTTTCCTGAATGGAGAAGTAAGCAGGGGGGTTACCAACATAATTAGAATGACAGAATTAGAACTTTGATTGAATAACACTCAGTGTTCTTACTGCGGAGACGAAGATGAAAATCCAAAATTCTTATAGACTGCTTTCTCAAGTCTCTAATGTCCAGATTATCTTAAGTACTGTACCTCATGTACAGACCTCTCAATGTGCTTTTAAATTAGAGCTTTTCTCTCTCCCCCCATCAATTCTCTCTCCCCCCAACTACTATATCACTCTCTCTGACTGTGTGTGTGTGTGTGTGTGTGTGTGTGTGTGTGTGTGTGTGTGTGTGTGTGTGTGTGTGTGTGTGTGTGTGTGTGTGTGTGTGTGTGTGTGTGTGTGTGTGTGTGTGTGTCTAGGTGCAGGCGGAGCTGAAGAAGCGTCTGTGGAAGTGGCAGACCCAGGGCTATATGAGCTACAGTAGGAGAAGACGCACCCTATTCACAGAGAGCTCCACCGTCACACAGATCTCCGTGCTGGAGAAGTCCTCCCCCAAGGAACTGCCCTGCATCAGTGACACACACACACTCACACACACCGACACACACACGCACTCACACACAGCTCTGTCTCAATCTGTGACGACACACACACCCTAAAACACAACTCTGATTCCACCTGCACTGACACACACACTATCTGAGTGAACAAAAATTAAATGTCTCTCTTTTCCTTCTCCTTCTCCTGCAATCCCCAAATATCAGATAGAACTGTCTATAGAGAGGTCTCTCTTTGAATGTTGTTCTATAGATTGTGGTATCTGTTGTGTAGACAGATTGGCTTGGCTGGGGGGTTCCATAGACTTACGAAGAACTCTACAGGAAAATCCTTGAGTCCCTATATCACAATTGCCACAGTTTGACCAGATTCCCAACTGAAGCAACCCTTATAGTATCTACAATATACAGTATATTTCATAGTACAATGATATACACAGCCTTGTGTGTCAGGGCATTTCGAACTGTGCTGTGGTTGGGTCGTTTGCTGGTATTTTTGCCAGACATGGGCTTTGCTGGCTGTGTGCTCTAGTCACTACAGTAGACTCTAGTGGACTGTGCTTGTATCCAGAGTAGTAAGACATGGGCTTTGCTGGCTGTGTGCTCTAGTCACTACAGTAGACTCTAGTGGACTGTGCTTGTATCCAGAGTAGTAAGACATGGGCTTTGCTGGCTGTGTGCTCTAGTCACTACAGTAGACTCTAGTGGACTGTGCTTGTATCCAGAGTAGTAAGACATGGGCTTTGCTGGCTGTGTGCTCTAGTCACTACAGTAGACTCTAGTGGACTGTGCTTGTATCCAGAGTAGTAAGACATGGGCTTTGCTGGCTGTGTGCTCTAGTCACTACAGTAGACTCTAGTGGACTGTGCTTGTATCCAGAGTAGTAAGACATGGGCTTTGCTGGCTGTGTGCTCTAGTCACTACAGTAGACTCTAGTGGACTGTGCTTGTATCCAGAGTAGTAAGACATGGGCTTTGCTGGCTGTGAGCTCTAGTCACTACAGTAGACTCTAGTGGACTGTGCTTGTATCCAGAGTAGTAAGACATGGGCTCTGCTGGCTGTGTGCTCTAGTCACTACAGTAGACTCTAGTGGACTGTGCTTGTATCCAGAGTAGTAAGACATGGGCTCTGCTGGCTGTGTGCTCTAGTCACTACAGTAGACTCTAGTGGACTGTGCTTGTATCCAGAGTAGTAAGACATGGGCACTGCTGGCTGTGAGCTCTAGTCACTACAGTAGACTCTAGTGGACTGTGCTTGTATCCAGAGTAGTAAGACATGGGCTCTGCTGGCTGTGTGCTCTAGTCACTACAGTAGACTCTAGTGGACTGTGCTTGTATCCAGAGTAGTAAGACATGGGCTTTGCTGGCTGTGTGCTCTAGTCACTACAGTAGACTCTAGTGGACTGTGCTTGTATCCAGAGTAGTAAGACCTGGGCTCTGCTGGCTGTGTGCTCTAGTCACTACAGTAGACTCTAGTGGACTGTGCTTGTATCCAGAGTAGTAAGACATGGGCTTTGCTGGCTGTGAGCTCTAGTCACTACAGTAGACTCTAGTGGACTGTGCTTGTATCCAGAGTAGTAAGACATGGGCTCTGCTGGCTGTGTGCTCTAGTCACTACAGTAGACTCTAGTGGACTGTGCTTGTATCCAGAGTAGTAAGACATGGGCTTTGCTGGCTGTGAGCTCTAGTCACTACAGTAGACTCTAGTGGACTGTGCTTGTATCCAGAGTAGTAAGACATGGGCTTTGCTGGCTGTGTGCTCTAGTCACTACAGTAGACTCTAGTGGACTGTGCTTGTATCCAGAGTAGTAAGACATGGGCTTTGCTGGCTGTGTGCTCTAGTCACTACAGTAGACTCTAGTGGACTGTGCTTGTATCCAGAGTAGTAAGACATGGGCTTTGCTGGCTGTGTGCTCTAGTCACTACAGTAGACTCTAGTGGACTGTGCTTGTATCCAGAGTAGTAAGACATGGGCTCTGCTGGCTGTGTGCTCTAGTCACTACAGTAGACTCTAGTGGACTGTGCTTGTATCCAGAGTAGTAAGACATGGGCTCTGCTGGCTGTGTGCTCTAGTCACTACAGTAGACTCTAGTGGACTGTGCTTGTATCCAGAGTAGTAAGAAATCAAACAGTGCCTGCATCTGAAATGGCAAATGATTCCCTATATCGTCCATGTTCAACTGACCTCTCTCCCCTCATCAACTGAAGTAGAGAAGAACAACCCCTTATCAGTGGTGGAAAAAGTACCCAATTTTCATACTTGAGTACAAGTAAACGATACCTTTTAATAGAAAACTACTAAAGTAAATTTGAAAGTCACCCAGTAAAATATTACTTGAGTAAAAGTCTAAAAGTATTTGGTTTTAAATATACTTAAGTATCAAAAGTAAAAGTATAAATGATTTCAAATTCCTTATATAAAGCAAACAAGACAGCATCTTTTTTTATTTACTGATAGTCAGGGGCATGCTCCAACACTCAGACATCATTTTCAAACGAAGCATGTGTTTAGTGAGTCCGCCAGATCAGAGGCAGTAAGGACGACCAGGGATGTTCTCTGTTTAGTGAGTCCGCCAGATCAGAGGTAGTAGGGATGTTCTCTGTTTAGTGAGTCCTCCAGATCAGAGACGGTAGGGATGACCAGGGATGTTCTCTGTTTAGTGAGTCCTCCAGATCAGAGGTAGTATGGATGACCAGGGATGTTCTCTGATTAGTGAGTCCTCCAGATCAGAGACAGTAGGGATGACCAGGGATGTTCTCTGTTTAGTGAGTCCTCCAGATCAGAGGCAGTAGAGATGACCAGGGATGTTATCTGTTTAGTGAGTCCTCCAGATCAGAGGCAGTAGGGATGACCAGGGATGTTCTCTGTTTAGTGAGTCCTCCAGATCAGAGACAGTAGGGATGACCAGGGATGTTCTCTGTTTAGTGAGTCCTCCAGATCAGAGACAGTAGGGATGACCAGGGATGTTCTCTGTTTAGTGAGTCCTCCAGATCAGAGGCAGTAGGGATGACCAGGGATGTTCTCTTGATAAGTAAGTGAATTGGACCAGTATTCTGTCCTGCAAAGCATAAAAAATGTAACGAGTACTTTTGGGTGTCAGGGAAAATGCATGGAGTAAAAAGTACATACTTTTCTGTAGGAATGCAGTGAAGTAAAAGTAAAAGGTGTGAAAAATATAAATAGTACAGTAAAGTACAGAAAATACTTAAGTAAGTACCCCAAAAAACGACTTAAGTAAGTACTTTCAATTATATTTTCAAGTATAAGTACATTACACCACTGCCACTTCTACCTTATGGATTGTAATTGCAACATGTTGCACAGTGCAGTAGCACATCTGGAGCACTACACTGTACAATTATTTATTTAGATCTTGTGTTTTGTGATTAACAATAGATGTGTAAATCGACATGAATGAATGAATTATATAGTCTAGTATGGGTTGTGTTTTTGAAACTGTGCACTCCTGTTTTCTTGGATTACATTTGCATTTATTTAGAGATACAGAACCAGATTTTATAAATACCTATTTCAACTTATTTATATAAAATATAATATTTAAGCAATCTATACAATACTGTGCCATGAAAAAGTATTTGCCCCCTTTCTAAATGTTTGATTTTTTTTAATACTGAAAATTGTATACTTATAAAAAAATTTAAAGTGTTACCCCTTTTTTGTGGTATCCAATTGGTAGTTACAGTCTTGTCTCATCGCTGCAACTCCTATACAGAGTCAACATGAAAATGCCTAAAAAGCAACACATTTAAAGTTTTGGAATGGCCTAGTCAAAATCCAGACCTAATCCCAATTGAGATGTTGTGGCAGGACTTGAAACGAGCAGTTCATGCTTGAAAACTCACAAATGTCGGTGAGTTACAGTAGTTCTGCATGGAACAGTGGGCCAAAATTCCTCCACAGCAACTTGAGATCAACAACTACAGGAAGTGCAGATAAGGTGACACAAACAGCTATTGAGTGTAAGGGGGCAATTACTTTTTTCACAATTACTTCGAGTGTTGGATAACTTTGTTTATGAAATAAATATGTAATTGTCGTGTTATTGTTCCACTCAGGTTCCCTTTATCTAATATTAGGTTTGGTTGAAGTTCTGATAACATTCTGTGTAAAAGTAGAGAAAGTTTGAAAGGGGCAAATACTTTTTCATGGCGCTGTATATACCTAGACAACACATCTTAATGATTTCATTATGATCAATCAAATATGTTTGTATCATATATGTAACTGTAGGTAATAGGTTTATATAATTAAATGAGTAGGTTAATCAAATCAAATATGACATACTTGAAATAGAAATATATACATTTTATATTTAAACAATTGCAAACATACTTTGTGTGTTATCATTACATTTTAGAGAATGGTTATTGTATTAACATATTTATTTGACTATACGTTAAAACTGTACAGTATGCGTATGTTTTCAGATATTTGTATTGTGTAGTTGGGAAAATGTACAGTTCTTTGGATTAACGTTTAACAATTAACGTTTATTTCTTGCTGTCAATAATTGCATTTCCTCACAAGGGAGCACTGTAGAGTCATATTTTATTTTTGTCAATTAAATATATATATACAAATGTATGTGGACACCCCTTCAAATTAATGGATTCGGCTATTTCAGCCACACCCTTAGCTGACAGGTGTATAAAATTGATCACACAGCCATGCAATCTCCATAAACAAACATTGGCAGTAGAATGGCTTTACTGAAGAGCTGAGTGACTTTCAACATGGCACCGTCATAGGATGCCACCTTTCCAACAAGTCAATTCGTCAAATTTCTGCCCTGCTAGAGCTGCCCCGATCAACAGTAAGTGCTGTTATTGTGAAGTGGAAATGTCTAGAAGCAACAACGGCTCAGCCGCGAATTGGTAGGCCCTCAAGCTTACAGAACGGGACCGGTGAGTGCTGAAACGCCTAATGCGTGGAAATCGTCTATCCTCGGTTGCAAAACTCACTCCCGAGTTCCAAACTACCTCTGGAAGTAACATCAGCACAACAACTGTTTGTCGGGAGTGTCACGATCCTCCTCGTCTGAGGATGAGTAGTTGGAAGGATCGGTGGACCAAAATGCAGCGTGGTATGTGCTCATCGTGAATTTAATGAACAGAGAAACCTTGAACAAACTATACAAAACAATAAACGACCGTGACGCTATAATAAGAACTGACACAAGCAACTAACATAGACACTCACCCACAACCCACGATGACAAAACAGGCTACCTAAATATGGTTCCCAATCAGAGACAATGACTAACACCTGCCTCTGATTGAGAACCATATCAGGCCAAACAAGAAACCCAACCTAGAAACAAAAAACATAGAATACCCACCCAACTCACCTCCTGACCAACTAAAACAAAGAAATAACACAAGAACTAGGGTCAGAACGTGACAGGGAGCTTCATGAAAAGGGTTTTCATGTCCGAGCAGCCGCACAACAAGCCTAAGATCACTAAGCACAATGCCAAGCGTTGGCTGGAGTGTTGTAAAGCTCACCGCCATTAGACTCTGGAGCAGTGGAAACACATTCTCTGGAGTCATGAATCACATTTCACCATCTGGCAGTCCAAAGGACAAATCTGGGATGCCAGGAGAACGTGTCCTGCCCAAATGCATAGTGCCAACTGTAAAGTTTGATGGCTAAGCCCCTTAACTCTACAGCATACAACCAATTCTAGACAATTCTGTGCTTCCAACATTGTGGAAAAAGTTTGGGGAAGGCCCTTTCCTGTTTCAGCATAACAATGCCCCCGTGCACAAAGCAAGGTCCATACAGAAATGGTTTGTCGAGATTGGTGTGGAAAAACTTGACTGGCCTGTACAGAGCCCTGACCTCAACCCCATCGAACACCTTTGGAATGAATTGGAACCAGGCTTAATGGCCCAACATCAGTGCCCAACCTCACTAATGCTCTTGTGGCTGAATGTCCCTGCAGCAATGTTTCAACATCTAGTGGAAAACGTTCCCAGAAGAGTGGAGGCTGTTATAGCAGCAAAAGGGGGGACCAACTCCATATTAATGCCCATGATTTTGGAATGAGATGTTCGACGAGCAGGTGTCCACATACTCTTGGTCATGTAGTGTACATTTTCTGAACAAGAACAAAGTCAGAAGTATTGGTACTGTAAAATGTGACAAGAACATAGAACTGATCTGATTGACTGAGAAATTGTTACCTCTTGAAAGGATCAATGGATATATCACTTGAACTTGAGCTCTTGAAAGGATCAATGGATATATCACTTGAACTTGAGCTCTTGAAAGGATCAATGGGATATATCACTTGAACTTGAGCTCTTGAAAGGATCAATGGATATATCACTTGAACTTGAGCTCCTGAAAGGATCAATGGATATATCACTTGAACTTGAGCTCCTGAAAGGATCAATGGATATATCACTTGAACTTGAGCTCCTGAAAGGATCAATGGATATATCACTTGAACTTGAGCTCCTGAAAGGATCAATGGATATATCACTTGAACTTGAGCTTCCTGTGTAAACAGCTTCTTTGTTATTTAGGAGTTTAAATTGTATAATATTTCTGAATGTTTCTGGTGAGATGCTGTTTCTTTGGGATGAGGAATAGAGGGCTAGCCTTGTGCCAGATCTGTTTGTGCTGTCTTACCAACTTCTATTGGCATGTTCATCTTAGGCGAGAGGGTGGCCATAAATTGGTAAGAGTGCACAAACATTTACGTATGTCCTAAACATTTCATGCGACTTAAAGTCAATAATGCAATAATATAATAATATACAACACCTCTTAAATATGTACATCAAAACAAGAAGACACGTAAACACTGCAGCAGTGAAAGCAGTGGCATGTATTCATGGATGTCAAAGGTCAAAGGAAGCTTCCCTGAAAAATGTGTTGCAGAGTTGTCCTTCAATTCACAAGAGGCTGAATGTATCTCAGAAGGAGAAAGCATCCGAGCGACTAAAACAGCACCCCTCTATCTCTCTACGTGTAGGCCATCTATCTGATGCTGTCTGGTTCAAACGAGTATGACATTTACAAGATACTGCAATAGTAGCTTAATTCTGTGTCTTACACTATTCACATCTCATGTAATACTACAGTATTGTATCTTGATATGTTAATAAATGCATGCTGTGTTCATTTTGACATGGTTACCTGCCTACTATACCCACTGTAGTGTGCGTAGGTCGCAATCCCATAGTAAGTAAATAGAGCTAACTGGCTAGCTACTACTGTTAGCTAGCCGGATAGCCACAAAGAATTGTTAGCATTTTTGCCTGTTATACTATCTGGTTAGCTACATTATTACGATCAGTGGGGAACCATCATTCAGGGCAGAGCCCCACCTGTATTGAGCCCCACTTTCTTTGCTAAAAAAAAACTAAACAAACTAAAACAGTTTTGCATGTTATTTTGGCATTAATACATGTCACATATGAGTTTGGAAACAATGTAAAAAAAAAAAATGCTATAATAATCGTTGAGTTAATAAAGCTGCAGTTGCGCCATGATTAGCTCAGTGTTCTGTCAATCATGGGGAGAGTACGTCACTGTCAAGTCTAACGGTAGACTTTGAAAATTCAAGCCCCTTGGGTGCTGCCATAGAGTTAAATTAGAAGTGCCCATCCAAGAAGGCTCAAGGTCATTGGCCACAGATAAAATGATGTCAAATCACGTTATATCTATTGTAGCTTTGATTGGACTGATCATGTCAACATCATACTTTCAAAATCTTAGCTAGCAGTCATCATCATGAATCAAGTCGACAATCTACTGGCAAATCCTTTTTAATCCATGTCATATGAAGAGAAATTATAGACCAAATGTATCGGTGCTCATTGGACATAAACATTACACAACAAGTTGGAATTCGCAAATTCAACACTGAGTGGTTTGGAAACAATCATTAGCAGTAGCTAACTGCAAGCATTGTTAAGCAATCACTAGCCTGCTATTCAGTGGAGTGGCTGTGTGCTCCCAAATCTGGGATTAAGGGGCTCTTTTCCAAGTTTAAAATGATAAACATTAAACAATGGCCATGATGTCAATGAAGCTTTGATTTGTGCCATACTCAAAACAACTGTTAACTCGGAACGGCTGACAACCTGACTTCAGTAAGTTCAAGACAACTGGGAATTCTGAGAAAAAACGAGCTCCAACTGGGAAATACGTTTCGAACGGTCATCCAACCCCGAATTCTCCGAAGTCAGGAACTCGGGCCTCTTTCTAGAGCTACAGACCTGAAGATGAATGACGTCATCATGATTCAACCTCGTTTTTTTACCAGTTCCCAGTCGTCTTGAAAGCACAGAGAATGCCAGACTTTGATGACAAAATTGGCCCACGGAGGACCGTCGTGCCACCTTCCTGTTCAAGTGAGCACAGCAAGGTGAGTCCAAACATGTCTTGTATGCTGCTGCATAAGTTAACTGTAGAAAATATAACTTAAATACTGGTTTAACTCCTGTCACCTGTCTTCCTCAAAATAATCCTGCGTTCAAAACAACTGGGATCTCGGAACTTCTGATGTCAGTACGTTCAAGACAACTGGGAATTTAGGGGAAAAACGAGCTCCGACTGGGAAAAATCCGTTTTAATCAGTCATCCAACTCAGAATTCCATGTCGGGCATCTTTCTAGAGCTTCGACCTTCCGACCTGAAGTTCACTGACGAGTGGCGCAGGTCCTAATCCAGGCACTTGTCCTCTCCCGTCTGGACTACTGCAACTTGCTGCAGACTAGGCTCCTCGCTTGTGCCATAAAACCCCTGCAATTTATCCAGTATGCTGTCGTCCTCCTGGGGCTCAAGCTTCCCAAGGTCTCTAATGTCATCTTGTTCCTCCGCACAATCCACTGAATCCACTACAAGACCATGGTACATGCCTATGGAGCAGCAAGATTAGCAGCTTCCTCCTGAAGCAATGACAGCAGAGTCCCTTTTCCATCTTTTGAAAACATCTGAAACACTACCTCTTCAAAGAGTATTTGAATATTATTTTTATATTGGATTCTCACTGACCTGTTGGCACAGCAGGAAATTCAAGTAGTTAATAACCAGCAGGTTTTGAGTTCAAATCCCAATGAATTAGCATACAGGAAAAACACCTTAATTTAGCTGAAAAAAACACAGTAATTGATTGTATATTTATCGTATTTTCATGGCAACCAGTAGCTGGTAGTGTACCATAAGACATTTTTAACAGTGAAGTTACCTGAGGTTTGTGTCTCTTTGTTAACAACAACTGGTGCGCGATCTCTAATGTTAAGGATGTCTCGAGTTTTTTCTCACTTGAGTTAGAATACCTCATGATAAGCTGCAGACCATACTATTTACCAAGAGAGTTTTCATCTACATTATTCGTAGCTGTCTATTTACCACAACAAACCAATGCTGGCACTAAGACCGCACTCAACGAGTTTTCAACCGCACTCAACGCACTCAATCAAATACCAGACCTCTCTCATCTTTTTAAGTGGCAGAACTTGCACGACATCGTCCCCACAGTGACCGTAAATACATAACCCAACCAGAAGCCATGGATTACAGGCAACATCCACACGGAGGTAAAGGCTGCCGCTTTCACGGAGCGCATAAACTAATCTGGATGCTTATAAAAAATACCTCAAATACCTCCGACAAGCCATCAAACAGGCTAAATACAGGACTAATATCGAATCGCTGGCTCTGATGCTTGACAGATGTGGCAGGATTTGAAAACTATCACGGATTACAAAGGGAAACCCAGCCGTGAGCTGCCCAGCGATGCAAACCTACCAGAGGAGCTAAATGCCATCTATGCAAGCAACACTGAATCATGCATGAGAGCACCAGCTGTGTGATCTCGCTCTCTGTAGCCGATGTGAGTAAGACCTTTAAACAGGTTAACATTCGCAGGGCCAGACGGAATACCAGGACGCGTACTCAGAGCATACGTTGACCAGTTGGCAAGTGTCTTCACTGACATTTCTAACCTATCCCTGAACCGGTCTGTAATACAAACTTGCTTCAAGCAGACCACCATAGTCCCCATGCCCAAGAACGCCAAGGTAACCTGCTTAAATGACTATCGTCCCATAGCACTCACATCTATAGCCATTAAATACTTTGAAAGGCTGGTCAGGCCTCACATCAATACCATCATTCCAGACACTCTGGACCCACTCCAATTTGCATACCGCCCCAACAGATCCACAGATGATGCAATCTCTATTGCATTCCACACTGCCCTCACCCACATGGACAAAAGGAATAACTATGCTCATTGACTACAGTGTAGCAATCAATACCATAGTCCCTTCCAAGCTCATCACCAAGATCAGGACCCTTGCTAAAGTTGATCTCAACTCAACTTTAGCAAAACAAAGGACCTGATCATGGACTACAGGAAACGGAGGGGCAAGCACGCCCCATCTACCTTGATGGACCTGTAGTGGAGCAGGTCGAGAGCTTCAAGTTCCTTGGTGTCCACACACTCCCATACAGTTTGAGCTTACATGTCTTTTTGATGAGCACAGTCACGCAATCAACTTCGTGGAGATACAGAGTTCCCTTGTAAGCCTATCTGACGGGAAACTGTGAAGACAGCTATATATCACATGGCCTGTTTCTGTTAATGAGTCTTTTATTAAATAATGTGAAACAATGTTGTGTCTGTTTGCTGCTTTTCATTAAATCATGCATAGCTGTTCGTTATATGGCCTAAAATGTATTTGTACATATTGGCAGAAAATTATCTGTAGGCTATAGCATACCGAATTTTGATCAGTTATGAAAATAAACATTTCATGTGAAAAATAAAACATCCTATAAATGGCTGAAATTTCGACGTTTCAGTTAAAACAGACTATTTGTCACATGATTAAAGCAACGAAAACAATGTGACTTTAGAGACAAAAAGAAACAATAGCCTATGATTAAAGGGTTTAGGGCTCTCGCCATCATCATCATTATTATTATTCAAATCATTCTAATTCAATCAAGTCACAATTATCAGCTTTGGTATGGACAAAAGGAACACCTATTTGAGAATGCTGTTCATTGACTACAGCTCAGCGTTCAACACCATAGTGCCCACGAAGCTCATCACTAAGCTAAGGACTCTGGGACTAAACAGCTCCCTCTGCAACTGGATCCTGGACTTCCTGACGGGCCGCCCCCAGGTGGTAAGAGTAGGCAACCACACGCCTGCCACACTCATCCTTAACACTGGGGCCCCTCAAGGGTGTGTACTTAGTCCCCTCCTGTATTTCCTGTTCACCCACGACTGCGTGGCCAAACATGACTCCAACACCATCAATAAGTTTGCTGACGACACAACAGTGATAGGCCTGATCACCGACAACGATGAGACAGCCTATAGGGAGGAGGTCAGAGACCTGGCAGGGTGGTGCCAGAACAACAACCTCTCCCTCAATGTGAGCAAGGCAAAGGAGCTGATCGTGGACTACAGGAAAAGGAGGGCCGAACAGGCCCCCATTAACATTGACGGGGATGTAGTGGAGCAGGTCGAGATTTTCATGTTCCTTGGTGTCCACATCACCAAGAAACTATCACGGTCAAAACATACCAAGACCGTCATGAAGAGGGCACAACAAAACCTTTTCCCCCTCAGAAGACTGAAAAGATTTGGCATGGGTCTCCAGATCCTCAAAAGGTTCTACAGCTGCACCATCGAGAGCATCCTGACCGGTTGCATCACCGCCTGGTATGGTAACTACTCGGCATCTGACCGCAAGGCTCTACCGAGGGTAGTGTGAATGGCCCAGTACATCACTGGGGCCAAGCTTCCTGCATTCCAGGGCCAATATAATAGGAGGTGTCAGAGGAAAGCCCATAAAATTGTCAGTGACTCCTGTCACCCAAGTTATAGACTGTTTTCTCAAGTGGTACCAGAGCGTCAAGTCTAGGATCAAAAGGCTCATCAACAGCTTCTACCCCCAAGCTGCTGAACAATTCATAAAAATTGGCATCCTAAAATGTACATTGATCCCACCTCTTGTACGCTGCTGCTACTCAATGTTTGTTTGTTGAGTGACTAAGGCATAGTCACTTCAGCCCCACCTACATGTACAGATGACCTCAACTAGCCTGTACCCCTGCACACTGACTAAGTACCAGTGCCCCCTGTATATAGCCTTGTTAATGTTATTCTTGTGTTACTTTTTATTATAACTTTTTTTTTTGCCTACTTGGTAAATATCTTCTTCTTGAACTGCACTGTTGGTTAAGGGCTTGTAAGTAAGTATTTCACGGTAAAGTCTGCACTTTATTTGCATGTGGCAAATAAAGTTTGATTTGATTTGACATTGGTGAGCAGGATTTCAAAGTGAGGAGAGACACATGAGTAGGTCTACCAACGGAAAACATCTGAAAACAAAAATTATTATGCAATTCAGACCAGAGAAATCCAATGTTAACAGTATATACAACGTCTGCCTTTTCCCCTACATTTTAACAGTCTAATAAGTAAATTTAATATAGGACAACATCACAAACATTTAATTTAGCCTCATCATGATATGGAATATGTGGGCTATTTCAAAAGAACAGATTACCATATCTTGAGTTGACTGTATAGGCTATTATACAAGCAATCTATGAAAGGTTCAACTTAAATGCAAGGGCATCTTTTGAGAATGTTGTCCATTTTGTTTTGAAATCAGTATTTGTTCATCTCTCCCATTTTTGAACCTGTTTTAAAATGATATAGGCCTTTTTCTGCCTAAGTGAACTCTCTACTGCCTAAGTGAACTCTCTACTTCCGGGTTGGAGCGAGCGGTCGCATCCGAGCGCTTCGGTCTGCAGGTAGTATAACTTTTCATTACATTTCATTATAGTACAACGGTTTGATTTGTCTAATCTTAGCAATTTCTTCTTAGCTAGCTACATAGCCGTCTTTGTATCAAAGATAATTGCGTAATTATCGTATTTCGTCGTCCTAACGTAGTCTACACTGCTATCTGCCCAGCAGCTAGCCAGCTAGCCAGCTAGCAAACGTCCACCGTCTTCCGAATACCAGCACTGTAAAAAACTATTACACTCAACTGAACGACTTGATTAGTGTAGTGTTAGCTAGCTACATAGTTGTCTTTGCTGTCTTCGTATCCAAGATAATTGTGTAGTTTAGAGTGTGTAGTCTTAGAGTGATTATCTTAATTTACCGAGGTTAGCTAGCCAGCTATTTGTCGTCCTTAACGTAGGAGACACTGCTAGCTAGCCAACAGCTAGCCAACGTCTACCGAATAGAACTTCCTCACTCAACAACCCGGTCGCATTCGCTCCACAGGTAGTATCACATTTTCATTTAATTTCATTACAGTACAACGGTTTGATTTGTTTGATCGTAGCTAGCTACATAGCTAGCTACATAGCCGTCTTTGTATCAAAGATAATTGTGTAGTCTAGAGTGATTTCCTAGGTTAGCTAGCCAGCTATTGTCGTTCTTTTAACGCAACGTAACGTAATCAACACTGCTAGCTAGCCAGCTAGCCCCCGAATAGCAGCACTGTTGAAACTATCACACTCAACGGAACGACTTGATTAGTGTAGTGCCAACAACGCAGCCACTGCCAGCTAGCCTACAAAGTCAACAACGCAGCCACTGCCAGCTAGCCTACTTCAGCAGTACTGTATCATTTTAATCATTTTAGTCAATAAGATTCTTGCTACGTAAGCTTAACTTTCTGAACATTCGAGACGTGTAGTCCACTTGTCATTCCAATCTCCTTTGCATTAGCGTAGCCTCTTCTGTAGCCTGTCAACTATGTGTCTGTCTATCCCTGTTCTCTCCTCTCTGCACAGACCATACAAACGCTCCACACCGCGTGGCCGCGGCCACCCTAATCTGGTGGTCCCAGCGCGCACGACCCACGTGGAGTTCCAGGTCTCCGGTAGCCTCTGGAACTGCCGATCTGCGGCCAACAAGGCAGAGTTCATCTCAGCCTATGCCTCTCTCCAGTCCCTCGACTTCTTGGCACTGACGGAAACATGGATCACCACAGATAACACTGCTACTCCTACTGCTCTCTCTTCGTCCGCACACGTGTTCTCGCACACCCCGAGAACTTCTGGTCAGCGGGGTGGTGGCACCGGGATCCTCATCTCTCCCAAGTGGTCATTCTCTCTTTCTCCCCTTACCCATCTGTCTATCGCCTCCTTTGAATTCCATGCTGTCACAGTTACCAGCCCTTTCAAGCTTAACATCCTTATCATTTATCGCCCTCCAGGTTCCCTCGGAGAGTTCATCAATGAGCTTGATGCCTTGATAAGCTCCTTTCCTGAGGACGGCTCACCTCTCACAGTTCTGGGCGACTTTAACCTCCCCACGTCTACCTTTGACTCATTCCTCTCTGCCTCCTTCTTTCCACTCCTCTCCTCTTTTGACCTCACCCTCTCACCTTCCCCCTACTCACAAGGCAGGCAATACGCTCGACCTCATCTTTACTAGATGCTGTTCTTCCACTAACCTCACTGCAACTCCCCTCCAAGTCTCCGACCACTACCTTGTATCCTTTTCCCTCTCGCTCTCATCCAACACTTCCCACACTGCCCCTACTCGGATGGTATCGCGCCGTCCCAACCTTCGCTCTCTCTCCCCCGCTACTCTCTCCTCTTCCATCCTATCATCTCTTCCCTCTGCTCAAACCTTCTCCAACCTATCTCCTGAATCTGCCTCCTCAACCCTCCACTCCTCCCTTTCTGCATCCTTTGACTCTCTATGTCCCCTATCCTCCAGGCCGGCTCGGTCCTCCCCTCCCGCTCCGTGGCTCGACGACTCATTGCGAGCTCACAGAACAGGGCTCCGGGCAGCCGAGCGGAAATGGAGGAAAACTCACCTCCCTGCGGACCTGGCATCCTTTCACTCCCTCCTCTCTACATTTTCCTCTTCTGTCTCTGCTGCTAAAGCCACTTTCTACCACTCTAAATTCCAAGCATCTGCCTCTAACCCTAGGAAGCTCTTTGCCACCTTCTCCTCCCTCCTGAATCCTCCTCCCCCTCCCCCTCCTCCCTCTCTGCAGATGACTTCGTCAACCATTTTGAAAAGAAGGTCGACGACATCCGATCCTCGTTTGCTAAGTCAAACGACACCGCTGGTTCTGCTCACACTGCCCTACCTGTGCTCTGACCTCTTTCTCCCCTCTCTCTCCAGATGAAATCTCGCGTCTTGTGACGGCCGGCCGCCCAACAACCTGCCCGCTTGACCCTATCCCCTCCTCTCTTCTCCAGACCATTTCCGGAGACCTTCTCCCTTACCTCACCTCGCTCATCAACTCATCCCTGACCGCTGGCTACGTCCCTTCCGTCTTCAAGAGAGCGAGAGTTGCACCCCTTCTGAAAAAACCTACACTCGATCCCTCCGATGTCAACAACTACAGACCAGTATCCCTTCTTTCTTTTCTCTCCAAAACTCTTGAACGTGCCGTCCTTGGCCAGCTCTCCCGCTATCTCTCTCAGAATGACCTTCTTGATCCAAATCAGTCAGGTTTCAAACTGAGACTGCTCTTCTCTGTATCACGGAGGCGCTCCACACTGCTAAAGCTAACTCTCTCTCCTCTGCTCTCATCCTTCTAGACCTATCGGCTGCCTTCGATACTGTGAACCATCAGATCCTCCTCTCCACCCTCTTCGAGTTGGGCATCTCCGGCGCGGCCCACGCTTGGATTGCGTCCTACCTGACAGGTCGCTCCTACCAGGTGGCGTGGCGAGAATCTGTCTCCTCACCACGCGCTCTCACCACTGGCGTCCCCCAGGGCTCTGCTCTAGGCCCTCTCCTATTCTCGCTATACACCAAGTCACTTGGCTCTGTCATAACCTCACATGGTCTCTCCTATCATTGCTATGCAGACGACACACAATTAATCTTCTCCTTTCCCCCTTCTGATGACCAGGTGGCGAATCGCATCTCTGCATGTCTGGCAGACATATCAGTGTGGATGACGGATCACCACCTCAAGCTGAACCTCAGGAAGACGGAGCTGCTCTTCCTCCCGGGGAAGGACTGCCCGTTCCATGATCTCGCCATCACGGTTGACAACTCCATTGTGTCCTCCTCCCAGAGCGCTAAGAACCTTGGCGTGATCCTGGACAACACCCTGTCGTTCTCAACTAACATCAAGGCGGTGGCCCGTTCCTGTAGGTTCATGCTCTACAACATCCGCAGAGTACGACCCTGCCTCACACAGGAAGCGGCGCAGGTCCTAATCCAGGCACTTGTCATCTCCCCTCTGGATTACTGCAACTCGCTGTTGGCTGGGCTCCCTGCCTGTGCCATTAAACCCCTACAACTCATCCAGAACGCCGCAGCCCGTCTGGTGTTCAACCTTCCCAAGTTCTCTCACGTCACCCCGCTCCTCCGCTCTCTCCACTGGCTTCCAGTTGAAGCTCGCATCCGCTACAAGACCATGGTGCTTGCCTACGGAGCTGTGAGGGGAACGGCACCTCAGTACCTCCAGGCTCTGATCAGGCCCTACAC
Organism: Oncorhynchus nerka; assembly: GCF_034236695.1. NCBI lineage: Eukaryota > Metazoa > Chordata > Actinopteri > Salmoniformes > Salmonidae > Oncorhynchus > Oncorhynchus nerka. The sequence goes on along the minus strand of NC_088412.1, from coordinate 49,710,185 downwards.
CCAAACAAGGGCACTGCGTTCATCCACCTCTGGCCTGCTCGCCTCCCTACCACTGAGGAAGTACAGTTCCCACGCAGCGCAGTCAAAACTGTTCGCTGCTCTGGCCCCCCAATGGTGGAACAAACTCCCTCACGACGCCAGGACAGCGGAGTCAATCACCACCTTCCGGAGACACCTGAAACCCCACCTCTTTCAGGAATACCTAGGATAGGATAAAGTAATCCTTCTCACCCCCCCCCTTAAAAGATTTAGATGCACTATTGTAAAGTGGCTGTTCCACTGGATGTCTTAAGGTGAACGCACCAATTTGTAAGTCGCTCTGGATAAGAGCGTCTGCTAAATGACTTAAATGTAAATGTAAATTGCAGTATTATAGACATTATGCCCTGGGATTTCCTATGATCTTCTAACGACTCCTGTGTAGCTTGTGAGCATCATAGAGCAAAACATGTTACACATGGGTGCTTGTGAGAGTCTCAGCTATTTTAAATAGTTTGTAGCTCAAACAACTGATGTTTTTGTAAAAAAAGACTCTGCCAAAGGCCCCTTCGGGATCCGCCCTTGTCTCACTAACACTTCTCTAGCTCAGCCCCCGTCAATCGCACAGACTATTTGTTGGTACAAATAAATAAACAAATCCAATGATACAACCCATAATTCTGTAGCTCAAACATACAATGTTTAAAAGGGGTTAGAAGTCCTAAATCACGGCGCCGCAATGGTGGGACTCAATGGGTTAACAAACCCATGTTTGAAGTTGCAACCTATTTCTTTCAATGCTCAATTTCCTTTTCCTCTTTAGTTAAACCTAACAAATAACTAATATATACAACTCATTTTGTCATGTTATACCAAGAAGATTTGTCACTTTGGAAAAACATATGCACATTTCTACAGTTGGCTCCAAAACATGAAATAATGATTCCAAAAACTTTCTTTACATAAGACTTACAATATGGTTACAATATTGGCACCAAATCATAAACATCTCATCAACGTAAATCTTCCCTGCTCTTTAGTATCACAGTACTTACAACAAGATAATTTTAGATTTAGTGCTGTCAGTGAACGTTGTTAAAAAAAAAAAGTAAAAAGATTAACTGCAATGACATATATACTCACGGGTGGCCAAAAATAACAAACTGAAAGTCACGCCCTCAATAGGCCACCTCTCCAACTCTTCTGATAGGCTTCCGCAGCTATGTCACACCCACCGCTATGCAAAGCAAATATGAATGAGGTGTTGAAAGCAATTTAGAAACTTTCATTCAATAAAAAAAATCACAATGATCTGTCAAACTTGTTACTTGATTCCAGACAAATTTAACAGAATAGGTTGAATGAGCCAAAGCATAATTTTTTATCAAACCGATCAGAAAAAGCATTTCAGATGAACAACAGAACCATCCTACTTTTTATAGTGCTGTATTAACTGTAAAGAGAAAAACATCCATTTGTCATAGACTATATGCAATATAACAATTTAGAGGAGAGTGAAAGCCAATTACATTTTCATGCAGTATAGGCAGCCTAGTATTGTTTCAGAAGGAAACTTGACAATAAATCTTACCATCTCAGCGGTGTCCATAAAACAACAACACAATTTGAGTGACAACTCTTTCTTGGTTTTATGTGCTGGTGGCTTGGATAGGAGCTGGAGGTCCACTCCGAAACAGAAGGGGAGAGGAGGAGAACCGCACCCCAAAGCAATTCCCTCAGTGCGCAGACAGACGGCCAGGGAACTTGTGAGTCTTAAACAGTCAACACCGTTCAAGAGGCTATTCACATTGCAAGAGATATGGACAAAGTCAGAGAAATGAAGAGAAAGATAAATGAGTGTCTCTTAATAACGCATCTGACTGGGTCCGTGATTCGAATCTCAGTTCCCAGGAATTATGACTTGTGAAGTATGCGCTGCACATTTCAACAAGCCTGCCCCCCCCCCCCCCCCCCCCCATATCTCTCTCTTTCACACTCACACTCACACTCAAACACTAAGACAATGTGCTGTGCATGCACTAACACACCCCCAGAACAGCTGTTTTGAGCTGTGATGGTAGTCAGTGAAACCTAACTAGCCACACACACACAAGGGGGTAACTATGATGTAACCTCTGTTATCTGAGTGGTTCAACGTGTCAAAAAGACGGACAGCGGTCTGGATGGCAAGAACAACTGCCCGAGTTACACCAGGAACGCACAATCCCTCCATCAGTGCTCAGACTATACGCAATAAGCTGAGAGAGGCTGGACTGAGGGCTTGTAGGCCTGTTGTAAGGCAGGTCCTCACCAGACATCACCGGCAACAATGTCACCTATAGGCACAGACCCACCGTCGCTGGACCAGACAGGACTGGCAAAAAGTGCTCTTCACTGACGAGTCGCAGTTTTGTTTCACCAGGGTGATGGTCAGATTTGCGTTAATCGTGAAAGGAATGAGCGTTACACCGAGGCCTGTACTCTGAAGCGGGATCGATTTGGAGGTGGAGGGTCCGTCATGGTCTGGGGCGGTGTGTCACAGCATCATCGGACTGAGCTTGTTGTCATTGCAGGCAATCTCAACGCTGTGCATTACAGGCAAGACATCCTCCTCCCTCATGTGGTACCCTTCCTGCAGGCTCATCCTGACATGACCCTCCAGCATGACAATGCCACCAGCCATACTGCTCATTCTGTGTGTGATTTCCTGCAAAACACTATTGTCAGTGTTCTGCCATGGCCAGTGAGGAGCCCGGATCTCAATCCCATTGAGCACGTCTCGGACCTGTTGGATCGGAGGGTGAGGGCTAGGGCCATTCCCCCCAGAAATGTCCTGGGAACTTGCAGGTGCCTTGGTGGAAGAGTGGGGTAACATCTCACAGCAAGAACTGGCAAATCTGGTGCAGTCCATGAGGAGGAGATGCACTGCAGGACTTACAGTTTTTCTCAATTGCTAAAACACAATTTATGAAACCTTGCTCCATTTCCTGAAAACATTAAACACAAAACCTCATCTTCAAGCACTATTTACATAACCTCTGATTCCTCTTGCAAAATTAAACATTCGCCTCAAAACAGTTTACCTGTGTTCAAAATAAACACGGCTCTCATATCATAAACAAAGTGATCAAAATGATATACACTCTCAAGCAGTCAGTAAACAATACACTGAAAAATAGAAAACACGTTGTTCAAAACATACAATTCTCAGGGAGAAGTACATTTTTTATCTAAAAAAATATTCATATTTTTCCGTCATTGTCTTTTGATGAACGAAAACGTGTTCTATCATAGTAGCTCAACATTGATCAGAAATTACTACTCTGCTTTGCTCTTTGCAATTTTGTTTTTTGTTCTTCCTCCTCCTTGTACCCCTATGTTTACAGTACTGTACCCTGCATCTCACAAACTTGTCCTTTGTCTCTGTGATACTGTAAATCTTGTTCTTTGTTGATATGAACCTGCAACCAGTCAAAATCTATTGAGCAGTCAGTACTGTTAATAAATGGAAAGCACAATGTTCAGGGCCATACAATTTGTCCATTGTACAGTATACAGACTACAATGCACCTGTACTACAGTAAAGTAATATTGCTATTTCAGCAACAAAGCTGAAATCTACATCTATAGGAGGAATTCTGTGTAGTCATTGTTCAACCATAGTTTTTCTGAGGAGAGAAAAAAAACTCTGTACAAAGGGGAAATACATGAACTCTGAGTTGTTATCGTAGTAGCACACACCCAGTCCCAAGTATGAACACGCACAACAGTGGTTATTATGACATTACTTTGGAAGCAGAGAGATAGGGAGCAGGTTACAGAGAAATCACTGGCACGTCATTCCTACGTTTAGTTTCTGTGTGCTTTTTTTTGAGTCAGTTGCACTTGTAGTGAGATGAGCAAATTACTTCATTCTTCTGTTTTGGAATGGTTGGACATAAAGACTTTTTTGATTTTCCTCTGTGTTTTCTTGGTACTTGCCGACCTCCTGAAAAACAAAACTCCAAAGAATTTTCCCCCTGGACCTTGGTCATGGCCTTTCATTGGCAACATGTTTCAATTTGATCCTGCTAAGATACATCTTCAGTTTGAAGAGGTGGGTTTACTAAAAGCTATAGCCTGAGTATCATGCTGTTTGTGCTATCACTCCAACTCCTTGTCGATCATTGTCATGCCAGACAAATGTTTGGCTTGACAATGAGCAATGGAGTTGGCAAGAGCACAATCGGATTTGGCACCAGGCTAACTTAATGCTGCTTAGCACTCTTTTGATGGCAAACGTTATTTGTTGTTGTTCTTGTAGTGTGGAAAAAAATATGGAAAGATCTTCAGCCTTCGAATTCCTTCAGCAAACCAAGGGCCAAAGTGGGTTATTCTGAGTGGATACGAGATGGTGAAAGAGGCCTTGGTCCACAATGCCGACAGTTTTGTCGATCGTCCCTCCATTCCCTTATTTGAAGATATATATATTGGAAGTCAAGCAATGGGAAGTAAAGGTAACGCTCACATACTTTATACTTGTTACGACCTGATCCGTTTCACCTGTCCTTGTGCTTGTCTCCACCCCCCTCCAAGTGTCGCCCATCTTCCCCACTTATCCCCTGGGTATTTATACCTGTGTTTTCTGTCTGTCTGTGCCAGTTTTTCTTGTTAGTCAACTAGTGTTTTGTCTCAGCTCCTGCCTTTCCCCAGTCACTCTATTTCTTGTCCTCCTGGTTTTGACCCTTGCCTGTCCTGACTCTGAGCCTGCCTGCTGTCCTGTGTCTTTGCCACTACTCTGGATTACCGACCTCTGCCTGACCTGACCCTGGGCTTGCAGGACATTGTCATCATCTTACAGTTATTAACTGATAATTGATTATGGATCATAATAATTTATTATTGTAGAAATATTACATATTTAGTGTATTAGTGTCAATCCTTAAAAATGGAAAGGTTGGGGGTTCGATCCCCGTTCAAGTCCTACCAAAGACTCCAAAATGGGACCTCATGCCTCTTTGCTTGGCCATCAGTATTAAGGAGATGGATAGGGGGTAAGGCCCTGACAGGCTAGAATCCTGTCTAGGGTGTGTACTTTTACATCACTCTTGAGAAACAGAAGATGCACCTGCTCTTATTGGCTGTTCTGCCTCTGAAAAGGCTACTTTTCAAGGCTTACTTGCATCTTTGAGTGTATGGTACAAGTTAAGGCTTCTTCACTGAAAACTGTTCTTATACTTAGGTGTGGTTATGTCGAACGGGTATCCATGGAAGCAACAGAGGAGGTTTGCTCTCTCTACGCTGAGGAACTTTGGACTGGGCAAGAAGAGTCTGGAGCCATCCATCCAGATTGAAGCGCAGTGTTTGAATGAAGCCATTCAGAGTGAACAAGGTACAGTGGAAACTTGATATGGTTACAGTTCAATTCAAACTTTATTGGCCACGAAAGCACTTCCCCACTTTCTTTATTGACTTACCTGAACTGTTGTCCTTGAGAACTATGATAAAACTCATTGTGTGATTTTAATAATTTACTCCAAGGCCATTGAATATATTAATCTTTTGAGCTCTATTGACTTTATCCAACATGTCACTGGGCCCACCCATTACCGGGACCATCCTCTGGATCTGGTTATTACCAAGGGCCTTCCAATTGACATATCCTCTACTGTTGATGTTGCTTTATCTGATCACCATCTTGTATTTTTTACTACCTTTAGCAGAGGGTCATCTTGAACGCATTATCAAGAAATGCTGTCTTACCTCGGAAGTTGCTACAGATTTGACTGAGTGTATGAACAATGCTCCATCACCTATTCTTCCTTCCTCTTGTCATGATTTAGTTGATAGCTTTAATAGCAAATGAATAGTTCCAGTGAAGTTGATAAAGGATCCAAACGGAGAGCCCCTTGGATTAGTGAGGAAATGTATGAATTAAAGAGATAGAAAGGCAGAGCAGAAGTTGCAGGTCCATTATGATGTTCTAAGAGAGCAACTTGGCATATATAACAAGTCAATTAGAAATGCCAGATGACCTCATTTTTCTAACTTGATCACTAATAATCAGAATAATTCGAGAGCTCTTTTTGAGCAGTGATGGCCTGATAAATCCTACACCCGCAAATGCAGGTGAACTTTCCTCCACATCTAAATGTGATGAGTTTACGGCATATTTCAAAGATAACAAACATTAGGCTGGGTATCAGTGAAGCAAGACCTGATGAGAAGTTTATGTGCCCTAGCCTACCACGCAGAGGCCCTATGGATTTATTTTCCCTGGTTGACACAGACATGCTCAGGAAAGTGATATCACAACTTAAGCCTTCTACCTGCCTTCTCGATCCTATACCAACCACCTTGCATATTCAAACACAACTAGTTTTTCAATGTGTGTTCATGTTTCGATCTCATTCACACACTTACAGCATATCAACAAGGACATGCGCGTGTCCTTAATTACATGGTGAGGAGACAAAGTAGCCAATCATTGTTGTAGTTCTGTGGCCAAATTTCAGCCCTGCTAGAGCTGCTCCGGTGAACTTTGAGTGCTGTTATTGTGAAGTCAAAACATCTAGGAGCAACAACGGCTCAGCTGCGAAGTGGTAGGCTACACAAGCAGAAGCTCACAGAATGGGACCTCCGAGTGTCTTGAAGCGTGTAGCACTATAAAGTTTGGTTTAGGAATAATGGTCTGGGACTGTTTTTCACGGTTCCACTAAAGGGAAATCTTAACGCTACAGCATACAATGACATTCTGATGTGCTCCCAACTTTGTGGCAACAGTTTGGGGAAGGCCCTTTCCTCTCAGCTTGACAATGCCCCGAGGCACAAAGTGAGGTCCATACAGAAATGGTTTGTTGAGATCGATGTGGAAGAACTTGACTGGCCTGCACAGAGCCCTGACCTCAACCCCATCGGGCTGAATTGAGATGCCGACTGCCAGTTCCTGCAGCAATGTTCCAACAGCTAGTGGAAAGCCTTCCCAGAAGAGTGCAGGCTGTTATAGCAGCAATGTTCCAACAGCTGGTGGAAAGCCTTCCCAGAAGAGTGGAGGCTGTTATAGCAGCAATGTTCCAACATCTAGTGGAAAGCCTTCCCAGAAGAGTGGAGGCTGTTATAGCAGCAATGTTCCAACATCTAGTGGAAAGCCTTCCCAGAAAAGTGGAGGCTGTTATAGCAGCAATGTTCCAACATCTAGTGGAAAGCCTTCCCAGAAGAGTGAAGCCAGTTCCTGCAGCAATGTTCCAACAGCTAGTGGAAAGCCTTCCCAGAAGAGTGGAGGCGGTTAAAGCAGTACATTTTGGAATGAGATGTTTGATGAGCACATACTTTTGGTCATGTAATGTAGTTGAAGTTCAAAAAAATTGTCTTGAGTACAGGTCATAAGTACAGTACACAAATCTGAAAAATATCTCATTTAAAACATGTACAGAGGTAATTGAACCACCAGTTAATGGTGATGTTGCAGGCATATTGGATATTGGACACCATATTGGATTTGGGTGGGGGGGGGCACATAATGTATAAAGTCCACAGAGGAACCTTTGAAATAACTGAGCGTTCAGTGTCTGGGCCCACTTGCAATAGCCACAACATCAAAAAAACGTAACTTTATGCACTTTTGTCGGGCAGGACCATACAGCACTGAATGAGAGCAAATTTGACCTGGAAGTTGTCTATTGAACAGCTATCAGAAAGTTACATTTGTGTTCATAGTTAATATTTCCTCCTAATGTATCTGTTTACAGGTCTATATTTCCCAAATCCTTTAAGATATCCTAATGCTGTTTGTTTGTATAGGTAGGGGAGACAATTGACTACTTGTTTTCAACATTTTTGCAATATCAGAGCTTGCGATATTGGGCCACATGAGCTTATGTATACAACCAGCAAATTCATATATTGGAGACCTTAGAGGGGAAAAAACATGGTTGTGCTTTGTTATACCTCTGGTAGGGGTATCTCAAACAAATGCCCTTTTTGAGGATTGGTTGTGCTTTGTTATACCTCTGGTATGGGGAATCTCAAACAAATGCCCTTTTTGAGGATTGGCCACTAGCCTATATGGTGACATGTTACTTTTGATGTAAGCCATATTGCTTTTGTGGGGAATAAGGTTTTCTTTTGGCCCATGCAGGAAAACCCTTCAGCCCCCAGATACTGATGAACAATGCTGTTTCCAATGTGATCTGCTGTCTTGTGTTTGGTGACCGCTTTGAATACAGCGATGACCAATTCCAAACCCTCCTGAAAACAATGAACGAGATTATTTACTTGGAAGGGGGCTTTTGGGCCGGGGTAAGTCTCTCTCTCTCTCTCTCATATTCTATTTGTAGACTGCTTCAACCTTATGTGGTTACTTACTTTGACTTGTTGACTACGATTGTCTACCCTAGAGGAGAAAACAATATTAAATGCACTATAGGCTTTTTTAATTGTAAATATTATGGCCATCCATCAATTCAAGAATGATTAGGAAATCTGACTGGACTGAAAGTTTTCCATTGAACCTAACTTTGTCAGAAACATACTGGCCATAGCTCTTTTTGCCCCAAAAACCCTATCTAAATCATCCTAACTTTTGGTCATGTGGTGCATGTAAAGGCTAATGGATAATAGTAAAATCATCTAAGATCATATTGATCAAGAATATCCATAGCCCAACTCAACTTCAATCTAAAGAAAAATAATAATAATCTGCTATGATTAAATATATAAATTAGACACTGTATTTGTTCTATTGGTCATAAAGATAATTTCATATATAACAAGCTTTATAGATTCAATGTATTCAAATTGAAGGCACATAATATAAACTACACCCTTTAAAAATTGTATTTACAAATTGAATAGTAGCCTAGTGGTTAGAGCGTTGGACTAGCAACCGAACGGTTGCAATATTGAATCCCTGAGCTGACAAGGTAAAAATCTGTTGTTCTGCCCCTGAACAAGGCAGTTAACCCACTGTTCCTATGCCGTCATTGAAAATAAGAATTTTTAAGTCTAGGCGTCCTGCTAGAAGGACAACTTCCGGTGAAACTGGAAGGCATTTAGGTACATACAAGTGTCTCATATCGGTTGAAAGCTTAAATTCCTGTTAATCTAACTGCACTGTCTGATTTACAGTAGCCACTACAGCGACAGCATGCCATGCGATTGTTTGAGGACGGCACCCCACATCAAAATATTTTTTCGCAGGCACAGTTTTCATAAATTCACAAATAGCAATTTAAATATTCACTTACTTTTTGAAAATCTTCTTCTCATTTGTCATCCAAAGGGTCTCAGATATAACATGTAGTGTCGTTTTGTTAGATAAAATCCTTCTTTATATCCCAAAAAGTCAGTTTATTTGGCGCCATCAATTTCCACTCGTTCAACATGCAGAGAAAGGAATCTGAATCTACCACTAAACTTTGTTTCAATAAGTCAAAATATATTTCTATCTACTCCTCAGATACCCTAAAATGTAATGAAACTATAATATTTCTTACGGAAAGAAGTATGTTCAATGGGAACCGATTTTTAGCAGGTGCGTTCTGTCTTCATCGCGCGCATACACAAATTTCCAAGACTGTTCCTGTACTAAAACTGATATTTCTTATTCGTTTTTGGAAGTTACAAGCCTGAAACCTTGAACATAGACTGCTGAAACCCTGTGGAAGAATTGCATGAGCGCTAGGATTCAGTATGCCTCTAATACATTCCATTGTAAGGTCTCTCAATTTCCAGTTGTATTTTCTTTAGATTTTCTCCTACCATATCCTTGGATCATTGCTATTCTAACTTCCGCGACGCATATAAGGCCCTGCCCCGCCCTCCTTTCGGAAATGCTGACCACGACTCCATTTTGTTGATCCCTGCCTACAGACAGAAACTAAAACAAGAAGCTCCCAGGCTGAGGTCTGTCCAACGCTGGTCCGACCAATCTGATTCCACACTCCAAGACTGCTTCCATCACGTGGACTGGGATATGTTTCGTATTGCGTCAGACAACAACATTGACGAATACACTGATTCGGTGTGCGAGTTCATTAGAAAGTGCGTTGAAGATGTCGTTCCCATAGCAACGATTAAAACATTCCCAAACCAGAAACCGTGGATTGATGGCAGCATTCGCGTGAAACTGAAAGCGGCGAACCACTGCTTTTAATCAGGGCAACGTGACCGGAAACATGACCGAATACAAACAGTGTAGCTATTCCCTCCGCAAGGCAATCAAACAAGCTAAGCGTCATTATAGAGACAAAGTAGAATCTCAATTCAACGGCTCAGACACAAGAGGTATGTGGCAGGGTCTTACAGTCAATCACGGATTACAAAAAGAAAACCAGCCCCGTCACGGACCAGGATGTCTTGCTCCCAGGCAGACTAAATAACTTTTTTGCCCGCTTTGAGGACAATACAGTGCCACTGACACGGCCTGCAACCAAAACATGCTGCCTCTCCTTCACTGCAGCTGAGGTGAGTAAAACATTTAAACGTGTTAACCCTCGCAAGGCTGCAGGCCCAGACGGCATCCCCAGCCGCGCACTCAGAGCAAGCGCAGACCAGCTGGCTGGTGTGTTTACGGACATATTCAATCAATCCCTATCCCAGTCTGCTGTTCCCACATGCTTCAAGAGGGCCACCATTGTTCCTGTTCCCAAGAAAGCTAAGGTAACTGAGCTAAACGACTACCGCCCCGTAGCACTCACTTCCGTCATCATGAAGTGCTTTGAGAGACTAGTCAAGGACCATATCACCTCCACCGTACCTGACACCCTAGACCCACTCCAATTTGCTTACCGCCCAAATAGGTCCACAGACAATGCAATCTCAACCACACTACACACTGCCCTAACCCATCTGGACAAGAGGAATACCTATGTGAGAATGCTGTAGTACCCTCCAAGCTCGTCATCAAGCTCGAGACCCTGGGTCTCGACCCCGCCCTGTGCAACTGGGTACTGGACTTCCTGACGGGCCGCCCCCAGGTGGTGAGGGTGTGTAGTTTTCATCATAGGTACACTTCAACTGTGAGAGACAGAATCTAAAACAAAAATCCAGAAAATCACATTGTAATAATTTGCTAATAAATTCATTAAAAATCCTACAATGTGATTTTCTGGATTTTTATTTCTAATTTTGTCTGTCATAGTTGAAGTGTACCTATGATGAAAATTACAGGCCTCTCTCATCTTTTCAAGTGGGAGAACTTGCACAATTGGTGGCTGACTAAATACTTTTTTTTGCCCTACTGAATATCATAATCATGCTGCCAGGAACTATGTTTTTTCCTAGAATTATCATTATTTTACTAGAAATTAGGGCCTTGTAATTCCCTGGCCGAATTCTGGTTTCAGTCCGTCCCTGCCCTAACTCTGTCCTCAGATGTATAACATGATGCCGTGGGTCATGCGTCGGGTGCCTGGTCCTCACAGAAGGATCTTCACTGGCTGGAAGGAGGTCATCTCCTTCATCAACATCAGGATTCAGGAGCACATGAAGGACAACGACCCCTCGTCACCAAGAGACTTCATCGACTGCTTCCTCAACGAGATAGAGAAGGTGACGATGATAATGACAACCATTATCGGTGATGTAGTTGTAAAAAATGTGTATTACAACACTTACCATCCAAATGAATGTGGATTTGTATTTCAACACTTACCATCCAAATGAATGTGGATTTGTATTGCAACACTTACCATCCAAATGAATGTGGATTTGTATTGCAACACATGTAAACATTTTTTAATCACATTTTCTTGACACGTTGGTAATCTAGCCACAGCATCATCAATTCATTAGATTGTCAAATATTTTTAAGTATCTAGCATGTTGAGGTTGTTTTGGTGTGTTTTGTTCCACAGTGTGAAGATGACACAAGGGCTGGGTTTAACTTGGAGAACTTGTCCTTCTGCACTCTGGATCTATTTGTGGCTGGGACAGAGACCACCTCTACCACCCTCTATTGGGGCCTTCTCTTTATGATCAACTACCCAGAGATACAAGGTAAGTGCTCCCACTGCCATCACAATGACTAAGTTTCCCCTATAGCATTTAATCAGTTCGTCAAAGCCATTGATCTTGATTGATTAATAAAAGGTCATTCTCTCACATGGAGGCACGCTTACACACACACACACACACACACACACACACACACACACACACACACACACACACACACACACACACACACACACACACGCTCACACACACACACACACACTCACACACACGCTCACACACACACACACACACACGCTCACACACACACACACACACACGCTCACACGCACACACACACACACACACACACACACACACACACACACACACACACACACACACGCACACACACACGCACGCAATCTATTTGCACGAAGACTTCCTTTGTGTTGTGTCTTTATACTTTGTATCCCTGTTGTAGCCAAGGTGCAGGCAGAGATCGATGCCGTTGTTAGGTCGTCGCGGCAACCCTCCATGGAAGACAGGGACCGCATGCCCTACACAGACGCAGTCATCCATGAGACACAGAGGATGGGGAATATCATACCGCTCAACGTATCCCGCATGGCAACTAAAGACACGGAGGTTGGAGGATACACCATCCCTAAGGTCAGTCATCTCAAGCATAGAGATCATGTACTTGTTCTATTTAATCATGTGATCTAACGGCACATCCACTGCTTTATAAAGATGTATTCCTTATAACTACATTAATGTGTAGTGTGTTGTCACCGTGTGGTGTTTGTACATTTAGAAGAAGAATTAAATGTGTTTGGTTATCGTATAGGGATCATCCCTACACTTAAAAGTGTACGCTTTTTTCCTTTCCCCTCATTTTCCTTATTATTTCAACTACACATAAAACATTGATGCCATAACATTGTGTACTTGTTGATGAGATAATGTCTGTTATTTTTTTCCCCCCTCAGAACACCATTGTGCTTGGCACCCTCCAGTCGATCCTGTTTGATGAGTCAGAGTGGGAGACCCCTCACACCTTCAACCCTGGACACTTCCTGGATCAGGAGGGCAAGTTTAGGAAGAGAGACGCATTCCTTCCATTCTCTTTAGGTAATACTGTACTATGTTTCTTCCATATCAGTTGACCCCCCCAAATTGGTGCCAAATAAAGCTGCCCTATAGGAAATAGTACAACTCATCTTCCTTACATAGTAATACTTGACTCGGTTTAATCGGTTTAACTGATTGACTTGAAGTTGAATCATTGACTTGCCTATATAGTTAGAGTACACCGTTAGACTTTATTTTATCAGTCACTTACTGCATACATTAATGGTATGATACTGTATTGTTTTGTTCTAAATTCTGGTACAATAATCCTGATGGACCCAAAGAAACTGAAAACTGCAAAAAGTGCCAATGTGTCCTCTAAACATCGAGTTCGAGGGCATTATCACCTTTATACAACGGGTTACCAACATATTCAAACAATGATTTACATACACTAATGTTCAAAAGTTTGGGGTCAAACAAATGTTCTTGTTTTTGAATGAAAAGCTAATGTTTTGACCATGAAAATAACATCAAATTGATCCGAATACAGTGGAAACATTGTTAATGTTGTAAATGACTATTGTTGCTGGAACACAAGTCTCAACGTCAACAGTGAAGAGGCGACTCTGGGATGCTGGCCTTCTAGCCAGAGTTCCTCTGTCCAGTGTCTGTGTTCTTTGGCCCATCTTTAATCTTTTATTTTTATTGGCCAGTCAGAGATATGGCTTTTTCTTTGCAACTCTGCAAGGCCAGCATCCCGGAGTCGCCTCTTCACTGTTGATGAGACTGGTGTTTTGCGGGTACTATTTAATGAAGCTGCCAGTGGAGGACTGGTGAGGCATCTGTTTCTCAAACTAAACACTCTAATGTACTTGTCCTCTTGCTCAGTTGTCCCCCGGGGCCTCCCACTCCTCTTTCTATTCTGGTTAGAGCCAGTTTGCACTGTTCTGTGAAGGGAGTAGTACACAGCGCTGTACGAGATCTTCAGTTTCTTGGCAATTTCTCGCATGGAATAGCCTTCATTTCTCAGAGCAAGAACAGACTAACGAGTTTAGGAAGAAACTGTCATATATATATCAAGAAGAGTTCCATGAAAAGCAGGTGTTTCCAGGCCTTCTGCAGGGATATGGGGAGCGAACCCCAGCATGTGTTTCCAGGCCTTCTGCAGGGATATGGGGAGGGAGCACCAGCAGGTGTCTCCAGGTCTTCTGCAGGGATATGGGGAGGGAGCACCAGCAGGTGTTTCCAGGCCTTCTGCAGGGATATGGGGAGGGAGCACCAGCAGGTGTTTCCAGGCCTTCTGCAGGGATACGGGGAGCGAGCACCAGCAGGTGTCTCCAGGCCTTCTGCATGGATATGGGGAGCGAGCACCAGCAGGTGTTTCCAGGCCTTCTGCAGGGATATGGGGAAGGAGCACCAGCAGGTGTCTACGGGGAGCGAGCACCAGCACAGGCCTTCTGCTTCTGCAGGGATATGGGGGAGCACCAGCAGGTGACACCACAGCAGGTGTTTCCAGGCCTTCTGCAGGGATATGGGGAGCGAGCACCAGCAGGTGTTTCCAGGCCTTCTGCAGGGATATGGGGAACGAACCACAGCAGGTGTTTCCAGGCCTTCTGCAGGGATATGGGGAGCGAGCACCAGCAGGTGTTTCCAGGCCTTCTGCAGGGATATGGGGAGCGAGCACCAGCAGGTGTTTCCAGGCTTTCTGCAGGGATATGGGGAGCGAGCACCAGCAGGTGTTTCCAGGCCTTCTGCAGGGATATGGGGAGCGAACCCCAGCATGTGTTTCCAGGCCTTCTGCAGGGATATGGGGAGGGAGCACCAGCAGGTGTCTCGAGGACTTCTGCAGGGATATGGGGAGGGAGCACCAGCAGGTGTTTCCAGGCCTTCTGCAGGGATATGGGGAGGGCGCACCAGCAGGTGTTTCCAGGCCTTCTGCAGGGATATGGGGAACGAGCAGCAGCAGGTGTTTCCAGGCCTTCTGCAGGGATATGGGGAGGGAGCACCAGCTGGTGTTTCCAGGCCTTCTGCAGGGATATGGGGAACGAGCACCAGCAGGTGTTTCAAGGCTTTTTGCAGGGATATGGGGAACGAACCACAGCAGGTGTTTCCAGGCCTTCTGCAGGGATATGGGGAGTGAGCACCAGCAGGTGTTTCCAGGCTTTCTGCAGGGATATGGGGAGCGAACCCCAGCATGTGTTTTCAGGCCTTCTGCAGGGATATGGGGAGCGAGCACCAGCAGGTGTCTCCAGGCCTTCTGCAGGGATATGGGGAGGGAGCACCAGCAGGTGTTTCCAGGCCTTCTGCAGGGATATGGAGAGGGAGCACCAGCAGGTGTCTGCAGGGATATGGGGAGGGAGGACCAGCAGGTGTTTCCAGGCCTTCTGCAGGGATATGGGGAGGGAGCACCAGCAGGTGTTTCCAGGCCTTCTGCAGGGATATGGGGAGGGAGCACCAGCAGATGTTTCAAGGCCTTCTGCAGGGATATGGGGAGCGAGCACCAGCAGGTGTTTCTAGGCCTTCTGCAGGGATATGGGGAGGGAGCACCAGCAGGTGTTTCCAGAACTTCTGCAGGGATATGGGGAGGGAGCACCAGCAGGTGTCTCAAGGCCTTCTGCAGGGATATGGGGAGGGAGCACCAGCAGCTGTTTCCAGGCCTTCTGCTGGGATATGGGGAGGGAGCACCAGCAGGTGTTTCCAGGCCTTCTGCAGGGATATGGGGAGGGAGCACCAGCAGTTGTTTCCAGGCCTTCTGCAGGGATATGGAGAGGGAGCACCAGCAGGTGTCTGCAGGGATATGGGGAGGGAGGACCAGCAGGTGTTTCCAGGCCTTCTGCAGGGATATGGGGAGGGAGCACCAGCAGGTGTTTCCAGGCCTTCTGCAGGGATATGGGGAGGGAGCACCAGCAGATGTTTCAAGGCCTTCTGCAGGGATATGGGGAGCGAGCACCAGCAGGTGTTTCCAGGCCTTCTGCAGGGATATGGGGAGGGAGCACCAGCAGGTGTCTCAAGGCCTTCTGCAGGGATATGGGGAGGGAGCACCAGCAGGTGTTTCCAGGCCTTCTGCTGGGATATGGGGAGGGAGCACCAGCAGGTGTTTCCAGGCCTTCTGCAGGGATATGGGGAGGGAGCACCAGCAGGTGTTTCCAGGCCTTCTGCAGGGATATGGGGAGGGAGCACCAGCAGGTGTTTCCAGGCCTTCTGCAGGGGTATGGGGAGGGAGCACCAGCAGGTGTCTCGAGGCCTTCTGCAGGGATATGGGGAGCGAGCACCAACAGGTGTTTCCAGGCCTTCTGCATGGATATGGGGAAGGAGGACCAGCAGGTTTTTCCAGGCCTTCTGCAGGGATATGGAGAGGGAGGACCAGCAGGTGTTTCCAGGCCTTCTGCAGGGATATGGGGAGCGAACCCCAGCAGGTGTTTCCAGGCCTTCTGCAGGGATATGGGGAGGGAGCACCAGCAGGTGTCTCGAGGCCTTCTGCGGGGATATGGGGAACGAACCACAGCAGGTGTTTCCAGGCCTTCTGCAGGGATATGGGGAGTGAGCACCAGCAGGTGTTTCCAGGCCTTCTGCAGGGATATGGGGAGCGAGCACCAGCAGGTGTTTCAAGGCTTTTTGCAGGGATATGGGGAGGGAGCACCAGCAGGTGTTTCCAGGCCTTCTGCAGGGATATGGGGAGCGAGCACCAGCAGGTGTTTCCAGGACTTCTGCAGGGATATGGGGAGGGAGCACCAGCAGGTGATTCCAGGCCTTCTGCAGGGATATGGGGAGGGAGCACCAGCAGGTGTTTCCAGGCCTTCTGCAGGGATATGGGGAGGGAGCACCAGCAGGTGTTTCCAGGCCTTCTGCTGGGATATGGGGAGGGAGCACCAGCAGGTGTTTCCAGGCCTTCTGCAGGGATATGGGGAGGGAGCACCAGCAGGTGTCTCGAGGCCTTCTGCAGGGATATGGGGAACGAACCACAGCAGGTGTTTCCAGGCCTTCTGCAGGGATATGGGGAGGGAGCACCAGCAGGTGTTTCCAGGCCTTCTGCAGGGATATGGGGAGGGAGCACCAGCAGGTGTCTCGAGGCCTTCTGCAGGTATATGGGGAGGGAGCACCAGCAGGTGTTTCCAGGCCTTCTGCAGGGATATGGGGAGCGAGCACCAGCAGGTGTTTCCAGGCCTTCTGCAGGGATATGGGGAGGGAGCACCAGCAGGTGTCTACAGGCCTTCTGCAGGGATATGGGGAACGAACCACAGCAGGTGTTTCCAGGCCTTCTGCAGGGATATGGGGAACGAACCACAGCAGGTGTTTCCAGGCCTTCTGCAGGGATATGGGGAGCGAGCACCAGCAGGTGTTTCCAGGCCTTCTGCAGGGATATGGGGAGGGAGCACCAGCAGGTGTCTCGAGGCCTTCTGCAGGGATATGGGGAGCGAGCACCAGCAGGTGTTTCCAGGCCTTCTGCAGGTATATGGGGAGGGAGCACCAGCAGGTGTTTCCAGGCCTTCTGCAGGGATATGGGGAGCGAGCACCAGCAGGTGTTTCCAGGCCTTCTGCAGGGATATGGGGAGCGAGCACCAGCAGGTGTTTCCAGGCTTTCTGCATGGGGGATATGCAGGGGGAGCACCAGCAGCACCAGCAGGTGTTTCCAGGCCTTCTGCAGGGATATGGGGAGGAGCACCAGCAGGTGTTTCCAGGCTTTCTGCAGGGATATGGGGAGCGAACCCCAGCATGTGTTTCCAGGCCTTCTGCAGGGATATGGGGAGGGCGCACCAGCAGGTGTTTCCAGGCCTTCTGCAGGGATATGGGGAGGGAGCACCAGCAGGTGTCTCAAGGCCTTCTGCAGGGATATGGGGAGGGAGCACCAGCAGCTGTTTCCAGGCCTTCTGCTGGGATATGGGGAGGGAGCACCAGCAGGTGTTTCCAGGCCTTCTGCAGGGATATGGGGAGGGAGCACCAGCAGTTGTTTCCAGGCCTTCTGCAGGGATATGGAGAGGGAGCACCAGCAGGTGTCTGCAGGGATATGGGGAGGGAGGACCAGCAGGTGTTTCCAGGCCTTCTGCAGGGATATGGGGAGGGAGCACCAGCAGGTGTTTCCAGGCCTTCTGCAGGGATATGGGGAGGGAGCACCAGCAGATGTTTCAAGGCCTTCTGCAGGGATATGGGGAGCGAGCACCAGCAGGTGTTTCTAGGCCTTCTGCAGGGATATGGGGAGGGAGCACCAGCAGGTGTTTCCAGGCCTTCTGCAGGGATATGGGGAGGAGCACCAGCAGGTGTCCAGGCCTTCTGCAGGGATATGGGAGGGAGCACCAGCAGCTGTTTCCAGGCCTTCTGCTGGGATATGGGGAGGGAGCACCAGCAGGTGTTTCCAGGCCTTCTGCAGGGATATGGGGAGGAGCACCAGCAGTTGTTTCCAGGCCTTCTGCAGGGATATGGGGAGGAGCACCAGCAGGTGTCTGCAGGGATATGGGGAGGGAGGACCAGCAGGTGTTTCCAGGCCTTCTGCAGGGATATGGGGAGGGAGCACCAGCAGGTGTTTCCAGGCCTTCTGCAGGGATATGGGGAGGAGCACCAGCAGATGTTTCAAGGCCTTCTGCAGGGATATGGGGAGCGAGCACCAGCAGGTGTTTCAGGCCTTCTGCAGGGATATGGGGAGGAGCACCAGCAGGTGTCTCCAGGCCTTCTGCAGGGATATGGGGAGGGAGCACCAGCAGGTGTTTCCAGGCCTTCTGCTGGGATATGGGGAGGAGCACCAGCAGGTGTTTCCAGGCCTTCTGCAGGGATATGCAGGGGAGGGAGCACCAGCAGGTGTTTCCAGGCCTTCTGCAGGGATATGGGGAGGAGCACCAGCAGGTGTTTCCAGGCCTTCTGCAGGGATATGGGGAGGGAGCACCAGCAGGTGTCTCAAGGCCTTCTGCAGGGATATGGGGAGCGAGCACCAGCAGGTGTTTCCAGGCCTTCTGCAGGGATATGGGGAGGAGGACCAGCAGGTTTTCCAGGCCTTCTGCAGGGATATGGAGAGGGAGCACCAGCAGGTGTTTCCAGGCCTTCTGCAGGGATATGGGGAGGAGCACCAGCAGGTGTTTCCAGGCCTTCTGCAGGGATATGGGGAGGGAGCACCAGCAGGTGTCTCGAGGCCTTCTGCAGGGATATGGGGAGGGAGCACCAGCAGGTGTTTCCAGGCCTTCTGCAGGGATATGGGGAGGAGCACCAGCAGGTGTTTCCAGGCCTTCTGCAGGGATATGGGGAGGAGCACCAGCAGGTGTTTCCAGGCCTTTTGCAGGGATATGGGGAGGGAGCACAGGGATATGGGGAGGGAGCAGCAGCTGTTTCCAGGCCTTCTGCAGGGATATGGGGAGCGAGCACCAGCAGGTGTTTCCAGGCCTTCTGCAGGGATATGGGAGGAGCACCAGCAGGTGTTTCCAGGCCTTCTGCAGGGATATGGGGAGGAGCACCAGCAGGTGTTTCCAGGCCTTCTGCAGGGATATGGGGAGGGAGCACCAGCAGGTGTTTCCAGGCCTTCTGCTGGGATATGGGGAGGGAGCACCAGCAGGTGTTTCCAGGCCTTCTGCAGGGATATGGGGAGGAGCACCAGCAGGTGTCTCGAGGCCTTCTGCAGGGATATGGGGAGCGAACCACAGCAGGTGTTTCCAGGCCTTCTGCAGGGATATGGGGAGGGAGCACCAGCAGGTGTTTCCAGGCCTTCTGCAGGGATATGGGAGGGAGCACCAGCAGGTGTCTCCAGGCCTTCTGCAGGTATATGGGGAGGAGCACCAGCAGGTGTTTCCAGGCCTTCTGCAGGGATATGGGGAGCGAGCACCAGCAGGTGTTTCCAGGCCTTCTGCAGGGATATGGGGAGGGAGCACCAGCAGGTGTCTACAGGCCTTCTGCAGGGATATGGGGAACGAACCACAGCAGGTGTTTCCAGGCCTTCTGCAGGGATATGGGGAGCGAACCACAGCAGGTGTTTCCAGGCCTTCTGCAGGGATATGGGGAGGTGTTTCAAGGCTTTTTGCGAGCACCAGCAGGTGTTTCCAGGCCTTCTGCAGGGATATGGGGAGGAGCACCAGCAGGTGTCTCGAGGCCTTCTGCAGGGATATGGGGAGCGAGCACCAGCAGGTGTTTCCAGGCCTTCTGCAGGTATATGGGGAGGGAGCACCAGCAGGTGTTTCCAGGCCTTCTGCAGGGATATGGGGAGCGAGCACCAGCAGGTGTTTCCAGGCCTTCTGCAGGGATATGGGGAGCGAGCACCAGCAGGTGTTTCCAGGCTTTCTGCAGGGATATGGGGAGCGAGCACCAGCAGGTGTTTCCAGGCCTTCTGCAGGGATATGGGGAGCGAGCACCAGCAGGTGTTTCCAGGCTTTCTGCAGGGATATGGGGAGCGAACCCCAGCATGTGTTTCCAGGCCTTCTGCAGGGATATGGGGAGGGAGCACCAGCAGGTGACTCGAGGACTTCTGCAGGGATATGGGGAGGGAGCACCAGCAGGTGTTTCCAGGCCTTCTGCAGGGATATGGGGAGGGCGCACCAGCAGGTGTTTCCAGGCCTTCTGCAGGGATATGGGGAGGGAGCACCAGCAGGTGTCTCAAGGCCTTCTGCAGGGATATGGGGAGGGAGCACCAGCAGCTGTTTCCAGGCCTTCTGCTGGGATATGGGGAGGGAGCACCAGCAGGTGTTTCCAGGCCTTCTGCAGGGATATGGGGAGGAGCACCAGCAGGTGTTTCCAGGCCTTCTGCAGGGATATGGAGAGGAGCACCAGCAGGGTGTCTGCAGGGATATGGGGAGGGAGGACCAGCAGGTGTTTCCAGGCCTTCTGCAGGGATATGGGGAGGGAGCACCAGCAGGTGTTTCCAGGCCTTCTGCAGGGATATGGGGAGGGAGCACCAGCAGATGTTTCAAGGCCTTCTGCAGGGATATGGGGAGTGAGCACCAGCAGGTGTTTCTAGGCCTTCTGCAGGGATATGGGGAGGGAGCATCAGCAGGTGTTTCCAGGCCTTCTGCAGGGATATGGGGAGGGAGCACCAGCAGGTGTTTCCAGGCCTTCTGCTGGGATATGGGGAGGGAGCACCAGCAGGTGTTTCCAGGCCTTCTGCAGGGATATGGGGAGGGAGCACCAGCAGGTGTTTCCAGGCCTTCTGCAGGGATATGGGGAGCGAGCACCAGCAGGTGTTTCCAGGCCTTCTGCAGGGATATGGGGAGGGAGCACCAGCAGGTGTTTCAAGGCCTTCTGCAGGGATATGGGGAGGGAGCACCAGCAGGTGTTTCCAGGCCTTCTGCAGGGATATGGGGAGGGAGCACCAGCGGGTGTTTCCAGGCCTTCTGCAGGGATATGGGGAGCGAGCACCAGCAGGTGTTTCCAGGCCTTCTGCAGGGATATGGGGAGGGAGCACCAGCAGGTGTTTCCAGGCCTTCTGCAGGGATATGGGGAGGGAGCACCAGCAGGTGTCTCAAGGCCTTCTGCAGGGATATGGGGAGGGAGCACCAGCAGCTGTTTCCAGGCCTTCTGCTGGGATATGGGGAGGGAGCACCAGCAGGTGTTTCCAGGCCTTCTGCAGGGATATGGGGAGGGAGCACCAGCAGGTGTTTCCAGGCCTTCTGCAGGGATATGGGGAGGAGCACCAGCAGGTGTCTGCAGGGGATATGGGGAAGGAGGACCAGCAGGTTTTTCCAGGCCTTCTGCAGGGATATGGGGAGGGAGCACCAGCAGGTGTTTCCAGGCCTTCTGCAGGGATATGGGGAGGGAACCACCAGCAGGTGTTTCCAGGCCTTCTGCAGGGATATGGGGAGGGAGCACCAGCAGGTGTCTCGAGGCCTTCTGCGGGGATATGGGGAACGAACCACAGCAGGTGTTTCCAGGCCTTCTGCAGGGATATGGGGAGTGAGCACCAGCAGGTGTTTCCAGGCCTTCTGCAGGGATATGGGGAGCGAGCACCAGCAGGTGTTTCAAGGCTTTTTGCAGGGATATTGTGAGGGAGCACCAGCAGCTGTTTCCAGGCCTTCTGCAGGGATATGGGGAGCGAGCACCAGCAGGTGTTTCCAGGACTTCTGCAGGGATATGGGGAGGGAGCACCAGCAGGTGTTTCCAGGCCTTCTGCAGGGATATGGGGAGGGAGCACCAGCAGGTGTTTCCAGGCCTTCTGCAGGGATATGGGGAGGGAGCACCAGCAGGTGTTTCCAGGCTTTCTGCAGGGATATGGGGAGGGAGCACCAGCAGGTGTTTCCAGGCCTTCTGCTGGGATATGGGGAGGGAGCACCAGCAGGTGTTTCCAGGCCTTCTGCAGGGATATGGGGAGGGAGCACCAGCAGGTGTTTCCAGGACTTCTGCAGGGATATGGGGAGGGAGCACCAGCAGCTGTTTCCAGGCCTTCTGCAGGGATATGGGGAGCGAGCACCAGCAGGTGTTTCCAGGCCTTCTGCAGGGATATGGGGAGGGAGCACCAGCAGGTGTTTCCAGGCCTTCTGCAGGGATATGGGGAGGGAGCACCAGCAGGTGTTTCCAGGCCTTCTGCTGGGATATGGGGAGGGAGCACCAGCAGGTGTTTCCAGGCCTTCTGCAGGGATATGGGGAGGAGCACCAGCAGGTGTTTCCAGGCCTTCTCCAGGGATATGGGGAGCGAGCACCAGCAGGTGTTTCTAGGCCTTCTGCAGGGTATGGGGAGGGAGCACCAGCAGGTGTCTCGAGGCCTTCTGCAGGGATATGGGGAGCGAGCACCAGCAGGTGTTTCCAGGCCTTCTGCATGGATATGGGAAGGAGGACCAGCAGGTTTTTCCAGGCCTTCTGCAGGGATATGGGGAGGGAGCACCAGCAGGTGTTTCCAGGCCTTCTGCAGGGATATGGGGAGCGAACACCAGCAGGTGTTTCCAGGCCTTCTGCAGGGATATGGGGAGGAAGCACCAGCAGGTGTTTCCAGGCCTTCTGCAGGGATATGGGGAGGAGCACCAGCAGGTGTTTCCTTCAGGCCTTCTGCAGGGATATGGGGAGGAGCACCAGCAGGTGTCTCCAGGCCTTCTGCAGGGATATGGGGAGCGAGCACCAGCAGGTGTTTCCAGGCCTTCTGCAGGGATATGGGGAGGGAGCACCAGCAGGTGTCTCAAGGCCTTCTGCAGGGATATGGGGAGGGAGCACCAGCAGGTGTTTCCAGGCCTTCTGCTGGGATATGGGGAGGAGCACCAGCAGGTGTTTCCAGGCCTTCTGCAGGGATATGGAGCACCAGCAGGTGTTTCCAGGCCTTCTGCAGGGATATGGGAAGGGAGCACCAGCAGGTGTTTCCAGGCCTTCTGCAGGGGTATGGGGAGGGAGCACCAGCAGGTGTCTCCAGGCCTTCTGCAGGGATATGGGGAGGGAGCACCAGCAGGTGTTTCCAGGCCTTCTGCATGGATATGGGGAAGGAGGACCAGCAGGTTTTTCCAGGCCTTCTGCAGGGATATGGGAGGGAGGACCAGCAGGTGTTTCCAGGCCTTCTGCAGGGATATGGGGAGGAACACCAGCAGGTGTTTCCAGGCCTTCTGCAGGGATATGGGGAGGGAGCACCAGCAGGTGTCTCAGGCCTTCTGCAGGGATATGGGGAGGAGCACCAGCAGGTGTTTCCAGGCCTTCTGCAGGGATATGGGGAGGAGCACCAGCAGGTGTTTCCAGGCCTTCTGCAGGGATAGAGCACCAGCAGGTGTTTC